>NC_133126.1:101486496-101806496 GCF_048418815.1 Hemitrygon akajei
TTACTATAACTGGTGCTATATATTGCCATTGATAATTCCTGTAAGAATGTGATTCAGTAGCAAGAGTTAATAAGAGCAGAATGATACAGTTTAAATGGCTGTATTCCAATATTTGGTATTACCTTCTGGCAAATTGGTTTCACATTAGTTACTTTTTGCAACCTAACTTTCAACACCACTGTCACATTTTCAAGTTGACCAATTTCTATATCTTGTATATAGCCTGAAGTTGGTGGGGTGGGAGAGGATTCTTCATTAGTTCACTCACCATGAAGACTAGCTACATTTTCTTTTAAATATTAATACAAGTAAATGGATTAATAAATAGTTTACCAGATATCAATGCCAAATAAAGATCTTCCTGATGTTGGGGGAGTCCAGAACCAAAGGTCACAGTTTAAGAATAATGGGTAGGTCATTTAGAACAGAGTTGAGGAAAAACTTTTTTTACCAAGAGAGTTGTGGATCTATGGAATGCTCTGCCTCAGAAGGCAGTGCAGGCAAATTCTCTGGATGCTATCAAGAAAGAGTTAGACAGTTTTCCGGTGACATCATCGTCAAGAATGGCAGCTTAAGTCACTAGCTCCTCCGGAAAAATGCGTATTAAAGCCCCATTAACCAGTCAAATATAATATTTTTCGAAAAATATTTGAACTGAAAAGAGGGGCAAGAATGGGGAAAATCAATGGAAATAAAAAAAGCGACACTGCGGAGCCTGCGTCCGAGAGGAGTGCAGCGAGCAGCTCTCCGACCCGACCGCGTGCGAGCGAGGCGGCTGCTGGGCCTCTTTCAGACAAAGCGGCGAATATCTTCTAAATCCTGAAAGAAATAATGGAGTTCCAGAAAGATATAAAGCAGCAGCTCCGTGATATTAAGGCAGAGCCCGCCTGCATTAATCCAAAAATAGCAGTGGCAGAGACTCGCATTGAGAAGGTGGAAGATCGCGTTCAAAACATGGAACGGATACTGAGCAAGACAATAAAAATCATACATCACCAAGAAGGTAAGCTGCTTGACCTGGAGGGAAGATCACGGCAGAAAAATATCAGAATCTACAACGTTCCCGAAGGAGCAAAGGGTATGACAGAGTTTGTTGGAAAGTTACTGCGGGACGCGCTGGAGCTTCTCCCGGCTATGAAGCTGGAAGTTAAAAGAGCCCACCGCGCGTTAGTCCCAAAACCTACCCAGGATAGAAAGCCACGCTCAATTATAATTAAATTCCTTCGGTACAGCACCAAGGTGAAGATTCTACGAAGGGCCTGGGGTAAGAAGAGAGTGTTTTTAGAGGATAAATTAATATATTTCGACCAAGATTACCCCCCCCCCCCCCGTGGTCCTCCAGAAACGCAAAGAATACTCTGAAGTAAAGCGAGTATTAAAGCAAAATAAGATTAGATTTCAAACTCCGTACCCTGCTAAACTTCGAGTGTTTTATGACAACGGGACGCAGTTGTACCAGACAGTGGAAGAGGCAACTACAGACATGAAGGCCAGAGGGTTGCCCGTCAGCATGACCAAAACGAAATAAAGCCTGGCTGAAGAATTGTCCCGCTCGGCTTGGGAAATAGTGCGAGAAACGAGAAGGCAGGAGACAGGAGGAAGCCAAGAGAAACATATCAGGAAGAGAACGGGAGTTTCCCAAAGACAGACCTCACCCCCTTCAGAAGAGCCATAATGTTTGGCTAACTTTAAAAATGTTGAGAAGCTAAACAGAAGCAAAAGTACACGGTGATATACCTATCTCGAGAAATACTTATAATGTGGATTTTATATTACTTAGTTGTTATTCCTTATTCACTCACTTACTCCTTTTTCCCCACCAAAATGAGTATGTATGTGTGTGTGTGTGTGTGTGTGCGCGCGCGCATATATATGTGTAGTGTGTATATATATATATCTCTATAGGAGTACAACAGAGGGAAATCTTTTCTGTGTAATGGATTTGTTCACTGACTTTTATGAATGCTGAAATGGGGGCCCTCAAGTCACAAGTAAGAGGGGTTATCCCCCACAGATAGACATTTCCTCTAGCTCAATGCAGGGTCATCTACTAGAGACCTCAGCCTTGGAATCACACGTTCGTTGCCATTTTTGTTATTATTTGCGTTTCTTGGTTCTTATTTGTTCAGGGAGTAGATCGATTAAGTTTTATTCTAATTTCAGTGATACATTGACAGATAAATACAGATGGCTAAGGACAAGGTAAAATTCATTTCTTTTAATGTCAATGGGCTATTAAATCCAATCAAACGTAAGAGAGTTTTATCCAAAATGAAAAAAGAACAAGCCCATGTAGTATATTCACAGGAAACTCATTTAAGTGATAATGAGCATAAAAAACTAAAGAGAATGGGCTTCACTAATCTGTTTTTCTCCTCATATAAATGAGGACATAGGAGAGGAGTTGTTATTTTTATCTCTTTCTTTTTAAATCTTTTTATTAATTTTAAGCAAACATAAATGAAACATGAATACAGAGAGTTTGAAAGTACATAATTAATAGGTTAAGTATACATTCATATAGATGATAATCCATACATAATAACCTCCCAAACTCATAGTAATAACAAAAAAAGGGAGTAAATAAGAAGAAAAAAAATCCCCAAAAAAGAAAAGCAAAAAAAACCTAACCAACATGGGCCATTGCATTATGTCAAATATACACAGTAGCATCAATAACTCCACAGCTCCATCCAAATAATTAAGGATAATAGAAGCAGGGTTTAGGAAAAGTCAATTTAACTGATATGAAAATGTTAGATAAATGGTCTCCAAGTTTCATTTATAATATGCTCATGAAAATACAGCCAGAAGTATCAGAAAAAAATTAAGAAGGAATGGGAAAAAGAACTTCATTATCTTATACCCACTGAGCAGTGGGAGAAAATTTTACAATTAGTCAATTCCTCTTCTATTTGTGCTAAACATGCCCTAATACAATTTAAGGTTGTACATAAGGCTCACATGTCCAAGGATAAACTTGCTCGATTTTACTCCCATGTTAATACAACCGGTGACAGATGTTATTCTGAAGTAGCTTCATTGACCCACATGTTTTGGTCTTGCCCTTGTTTGCAAAATTATTGGAAAGATATTTTCGGTATTATTTCAACAGTTTTGAATATCAAATTGCAACCACATCCTATCCAATGGTGGATAATATTTGTTTATCCCCCTCAACTCGACGGATAATTGCATTTGTTACATTAATGGCTAGAAGATCTATCCTATTGAACTGGAAAGAAATTAATCCTCCAACTATATTTCAGTGGTTTTCTCAAACTATCTCTTGTTTGAGCTTAGAAAAAATTAGAAGTGTTGTCTTTGATTCTTCAGTTAAATTTGAAGAAACTTGGCTATTCTTATCTCAAGCCAGCTAAATTTTGAAAAAGTATTCGAAATGGGAGACAAAGAAGGCAGATATATTCTGGTAAGGGGGAATATAGACGACAATTCAGTTACTCTATTGAATATATACGCACCCCCGGGAAGTGATATTGGTTTCTTTCAGAAAATTATTGATATTATGATAATGGAAACAGGTCTCCTGATATGCGGGGGAGACTTAAATTTACAATTACAACCAAACTCAAGACACTTCCAATAGAAAAACCTATGAAACAAAATCTTTACATAAGAAAGTTAATACACTTTTTGAGGATGTTCATTTAATTGATATATGGAGGGACCTTTTCCCTGACAGAAGGGATTACATTCATTATTCTGCTCCACATTCTGTATATACAAGAATAGACTATTTCATAACATTTGGAAAAGACAAAGACAAAATAAACACCTGTGGAATTGGGACAATAGATGTAAGTGACCATGCACCTATATATTTATCTGTTGATTTTGACCTACAACCAAAGAATACTATATGGAAACTAAATTCAAGTCTACTCAATGATCCCTACTTTAAGGAACAAATTAAAAAAGAAATTGGTCTCTACTTAGAGCTCCCATTTTATGGGATACTCTGAAGGCGGTCTTAAGAGGGAAAATTATAGCGATATCTTCTTATCAGAAAAAAAATAAGGAATAAAACATTAGAGGAATTACAAAATAGGCTGAAGGAACTAGAGAAAAAGCACAAATTGAATTTGGCACAGGATACATTAGGGGAAATTAAAAGAATTAGGAATGAAATAAATAATTTGGCTACGCAAGAAATCAGGAAAAACTTAATGTTTCTGAAACAGAGACATTACGAAAATGGATCGAAATCTATGAAAATACTGGTGTGGAAACTGAAAAAAAAGATAGCAGAAAATACAATTCATAGAATTAGGGACCCAAGAACGAAAATGATAAAAAAATAAGCTAAGTGAAATTCAAGAAGCTTTTGAAGTGTTTTACAAAACACTATATTCCAAAGTTCCAGGGTGAAGCATAACCCAAATTGACACCTTCTTGAATTCTCTAGCTACCCACTTTAAGCGAAGAACAAAATAGAACGATGACTGCTGACATAACTGAAGTTGAATTAAAAGCTGCAATTAGTAGGCTTAAATTAAGCAAGTCACCAGGATCAGATGGGTATACGGCAGAGTGGTACAAAGAATTTAAAAATGAGTTAATTCCTGTTTTACTCCCCACACTGAACTGGGCTCTAAAAAAGAAACAAATGCCAACCAGTTGGAAGGAAGCGATAATCTCAGCTATACCAAAAGAAGGCAAGGATAAAATGGAATGTGGGTCATTTAGATCAATATCCGTTCTTAACGTAGATTATAGGTTATTTACCTCCATCATGGCCAAATGATTAGAGGAGTTTCTACCCATGCTGATCTGTAATGATCAGACAGGTTTTATATGACAACGCCAGACTCAAGACAATATACAAAGGACACCACATTATGGATCATATACAAAAAAATTAAATCGAAGCAATAGTGATAAGCCTGGACGCTGAAAAATCACTTGATTCGGTTAATTGGAATTTTCTTTACAGAATTTTACATAGATTTCGTTTCCAAGACATAATTATTAAAACTATACAGACACGATATGACAATCCTACTGCTAGGATTAAAATCAATGGATATTTATCAAATAGTCTTACCCTAGAAAGGGGCACAAGACAGGGTTGTGCATGGTCACCACTACACTTTGTGTTATATCTGGAACCATTAGCTCAATACATCAGACAAAATGAAGATATCAGGGGAATTACTATTAAAGGGACAGAGCATAAATTGGCTTATTATGCAGATAACATTTTGATCTATCTAGGGCAACCAACATACTCTTTACCTAAATTAATGCAATCCTTTGAACAATATGGTCAATTATCAGGATACACGATCAATATAGATAAAACCCAGTTACTTTCATATTACTATAGCCCACCAAGAGAAATTGAAAGTCGATACCCCTGGGCATGGCACACAGAGTCTTTCAAATATTTGGGCGTCATTATGCCAAAAGATTTGGCAAAATTGTCAGAATGTAATTATCAGCCTCTATTTAAAAAAATTAAGGAAGATGTGGCAAGATGGAGCCTGATTCCTTTTTTCAGTCTCATTTCAAGGATTGAGTCTATTAAAATGAATATACTGCCCAGACTGTTATGTCTCTTTCAGACCCTACCAATAGAGATTAATCAAAATCAACTCAATGAATGGAACAAGATGCTATCAAGGTATATTTGGCCGGCCTAGAGTTCATCTCAAAACTTTGCAATTGGCAAAGGAAAAGGGGGGATGGGGCTTGCCTTCTCTTACAGATTATTATTTTGCAGCACAGTTGAGAGCTGTGATATGTTGGTGCAACCTATCATATGACGCTCAATGGAAAAACATTGAGGAGCGGGTACTTCCCATCTCCATACAAGCAATTTTGGCTGATAACAACCTGCAAAGGTACATAAATACTACTGATAACCCATGGGTGAAATTGACTCTTAAAATATGGAAAACCACTATGAAAGAATATAATCCAGCGGGAGATATTGCAATTCTTAAATGGTGTGCATATGACTTGGATTTTACACCAAATAAATTGGATGCTAGATTTAAGGACTGAACAGCTAAAGGAATAACAGTTCTTTGCAACATAATGAAAGAAGGAACACTGTTCAGTTTTGAAATGCTTAAAGAGAAACACTTATTAGAAAAACAAGACTTTTATCGGTATTTACAGATGCGACAATATGTTAATAAGATGCTTAAAAATGTAACCAAGGCAAATACATGCTTGATAGAGCTCTTTAGAAAAGCATATAATTCAGATAACGGTAGTAGAATCATTTCAAGCATGTATAAGGGGTTGTCAAATCTTAAAACACATTCGACTTCATAGATTAAAACAAAATGGGAGAAGGAAGGAAAGATAATTATATCTGAGGAAGAATGGACAACAATATAGAGATATCAATGGAAGTGTACCAGTTCACAGAAATGGAAGGAGTTTGGATGGAAAAACTTGATAAGATATTTTATTACACCCTCTCAGAAATCCCATTATGATAGTAACCTCCCTGTTTGCTGGAGAAATTGTGGAAATCAAAATGCAAATCATTATCATATTTTTTGCAACTGCCCTGTTATCAGAAACTATTGGAGGGGGATGCACTATGCCCTACAAGACATCTTTAAATGCGAAATACCCTTGGAGAGTAAGACCATATATTTTGGATATATACCTCAAGAATGGTTGAAAAGAGATAAATATTTAATGAATATACTCTTGGTGGCTGGTAAAAAGACTCTTACTAGGAAATGGTTATCACAGGAGAGCCCAACTTTAAATACATGGATGGAAATTACAATGGACATTTACAAAATGGAGAAGATAACAGCATCTGTTAATCATAAGCTGGAACAATTTGATTCATACTGGGAAAAATGGTTTAACTGCATAATGCCTCATAGGCCTGATTTTATTCTCACAAATCAATGAATCTGTTGTAAAAAAAAAAGATCACTCCCTACTTGTACATAGTTCTTTCCTTGTGCTTGTTTTTTCTTTCCACTCTTTTCTATAAGTGTATACCCCAGATAAATACTTTGTGGAGATTTTGTGATATATATGATATATATGTACAATGTCTGAAATACATCTTATGGAAATCTTTGTTTGATGAACTTCAATTTTAAAAAATTGCAAAAAAAAAGTTAGAGCTCTTAAAGATAGCGGAGTCAAGGGATATGGGGAGAAGGCAGGAACGGGGTACTGATTGTGGATGATCAGCCATGATCACATTGAATGGCGGTGCTTGCTCGAAGGGCCAAATGGCCTACTCCTGCACCTATTGTCTATTGTCTAGAACAAAGACAATATTGGCCTGACTCTCCCATCTGGTGCCAACATCCTGCCTTTCCAGTCTATCTGAGCAGATGTTAAAATTCTCCAAACACCAGATCATGCGTTGCATTAAGACCTGGGCCCTGCTGCAGCAACCGCTCCAGGTGTAAACCTTGCTACTCAGTGATTTGCTCTGGGCATCGACCTCACTGCCCAGCTCAAAGCCACTATTGAACTCTCCAAATTAGCTAAGCATGTAGGGCAATTCAACCCCAGACCCAGTTTAGGTGGACTGGCATCAAAACTTTAGCAAAGCATTTGACAAGGTCCCTCATGAGAGACTCATCCAGAAAGTCATGAGGCATGAGATAAGTGGAACCTTGGCTGTTTGGATAAAAAATTGGCTTAAAGGAAGAAAGCAGAGGGTAGTTGTGGAAGGAAAATATTCTGCCTGGAGGTCGGTGACTAGTGGAGTGCCACAGGGATCTGTCTTGGGACCCCTTCTATTTGGGATTTTTATAAATGACCTGGATGGAGAGGTGGAAGGATGGGTGAGTAAGTTTGTGGATGACATGAAGATCGGAGGAGTTGAGAATTAAGCTGTAGGTTGTCGAAGGTTACAAGAGGATATAGACAGGCTGCAGAGTTGGGCAGAAAAATGGCAGATGGAGTTCAATCCGGACAAGTGTGAGGTGATGCATTTTGGAAGGACAAACCAGAAGACTGAATACAGGATTAATGGTCAGTTACTTAAGAGTGTGGATGAACAAAGGGACCTTGGGATTCAAATCCATACATCCCTCAAGGTCGCTGCACAGGTTGATAGGGTAGTTAAGAAGGCCTATGGGATGCTAGGCTTCATTAACAGGGGGATTGAGTTCAAGAGTAGAGAGGTCATGTTGCAACTCTACAAATCTCTGGTGAGACCACACTTAGAGTATTGTGTTCAATTCTGGTCACCTCCTTATAGGAAGGATGTGGAAGCTATGGAGAGGGTGCAGAGGAGATTTACCAGGATGTTGCCTGGTTTGGAGAACAAGTCATATGAAGCAAGGTTAGCAGAGCTGGGATTTTTCTCTTTGGAGCGTAGAAGAATGAGAGGGGACTTGATAGAGGTCTACAAGATTATGAGAGGCTCAGATAGGGTGGATAGTCAGTACCTGTTTCCCAGGGCATCAATAGCAAACACCAGAGGGCATATATACAAAATCAAGGGAGGGAAGTTTAGGGGAGACATCAGGGGTAAGTTTTTTTACACAGAGGGCTGTGAGTGCCTGGAATGACTTGCCAGGGATGGTGGTGGAGGCTAAAACATTAGGAGTATTTAAGACCCTCTTGGACAGGCACATGGATGAAAGAAAAACGGAGGGTTCTGGGGTAGTGTGGGTCTAGTACTTTTTTTTAAGGATTATATGGGTCGGCACAACATGGGAGGCTGACAGGCCTGTACTGTGCTGTAGTGTTCTATGGTTCTGAAACTCCCTTGCCTTGACAGTGATACCATCTGCATCTGTGACCCCATCTCGAGCATGTCATGCTCGGATTTTGCAATGCACCAGCATGGCTCATCCCTCGAGTCAGCTTCACCTCCACCTGCCTCTTCATTGTTTGCGGTGATGGTTTACCACTCGTTACCCCACAAAAGGTGTTATTAATGATGTTCATAGTCGTATTTCTTGTTCTCTGAACTATCAGTAACCTGTCGCTGAACTTTAGTAGTGTCATCTTAAAGCAGATGTGACATGTGATAACTGCAATTCCAATTCTCAAACAATCTAGGATTTATCGTTCACAATTGAATAGTCTCACAGAAGTAAAAAAAGTTATTTAACTTCTCTGAATGAGACATTTAAGTAATTGCTTCAAAATACTTAAAATAATGGTTTTTCAGATATAATTGTTTTCTTTCAAAGGGGACCAAAGGAAAACTTAACAGAAGCTTCAAATACAAAAGGCCTTGACATGATGAATGAGAACTCAGGCTACATCCACACTAAACCGTATAATTTTGAAAACGCCGGTTTCTCGTAAAAACAACCGGCTTCCACACTAAGCATTTTTGAAAATACTTCCATCCACATTAAAATGGATATTTCGGCGTATCTCCTCCTACTGCGCATGTGCAGGACACATCTACCGAAAACAAGAAATGTGTTTGGTGTTGAATCTCGCCATGAAAGACTTGGTGTGCATTCGTCCAGTTACAGACTAGAAAACCTTAAATGACGGATAGCTGTTGGCTCTCGTGCAGGGGGACTTAAAATGGAAAAAAAGCAAATACTGGAGTGTATGGAAACAACCAACAGGGAATTCACGGACAGTATGACCTGGCTGACAACGAATATTGAAAAACTGACCAACTCTGTTGCATTAATAAAGCACCTTGTTAAATGTATAAAACATGTCTGCATCAGTGTAGCCTTGTACTTCCATATAATGTTATATTAGGCTGTTACACATCTGTTGTCAGAGAAGTACTTGCATAAACAGTTAAACCACCTTCATACGAGCAAGGACAGAAAACAGGGCAAAGTGAGTATACTTATTTATTCAGTAAGTTATGGGGCAAAGTATTTGGTGAGTACATTTCTAACTCTTCTGGCTTCAGTCTCATTGCCATCTGTTCTGAAATTGTTAGGTTGCGTTCAAGAAAACAATGAAATGGTGCGCAGCCATCACCATCTATTCCGGCACGTCATGACAGCTTTTTTAGATTTCTCCAGTTACCCCGTCCACACTGTTCCACCCAATCCAACGTTTTCAAATTTACATACTCTGAATGGCGTTTTAGAAAAGCTCCATTTTCGGGGGAGGAAAACGCCATTTTAGTTTGGACGGAGGGTCAAAACGAAGAGTAAAAGCTTTGGTTACAGATTTATCCAGTCTAGTGTGGACGTAGCCTTAGCAGAAAAGTAATTAAATTCATGACCTAGGTTTCAGGGTAAGCAATAGGAAGATTAGAGAGAGTTGAGAAACTATGTTTTCAGTGAATAAACAGATGAGCAGTGGAAGTCTCTCCTTAAAATCAGGATGTGGAGAAGGTCCTGTAAATCCTCAGGTCACTTAAACACCTGGATGACCACAATCAAGTTATACATTGGGCACTAGGAAACTGAATTTGAGTGAAAAGATTTTTTATGGGCAGCAGATTCACAATAGGCTGAATGGCCAATTTAGTAACAATTAAATACTATAAATGTGTTGTCACTATTGTATTCAAAGTAGTATAGCAGTGACACTCATTAAAAGTGAGAGGGGCCAGTCAAGTAATTCTGCACACCTGAGATTAAGAACAGCCACTGGCGAGTTCCTTGTGGGAGTGACATTTGAAAAAGAAAACAGTGCCTGTTGGATCCTGAACGCCTGAGATCACAGGGTAATTAGGTACTTCAAGTTCAAGTTTATTGTCATACAACCATTTACATGTATACCACCAAACAAAACTACATCCCTCTGGACCAGGGTGCACATCGCAGTATATACAACTCACACACAAAGTAATATCATCATAAATAAATTTTAAAAAGATACATTGACAACAGAAGTTAAAATATAAACAGTATAATGCCACTGACACATCAAACGCGATGAGACCTGTGCGTTAGGAAGGAGGTCAGTATTTTTACAGTCCGAGGAAGAAGTTGCTTCCCATCCTAATATTCCTTGTCCTACTGCTACAATAATTCCTGCCTGATGGTGGGTGGGGGGTAAAAGAGATTGTTGGACAGATGTGGGGTATCCTTGACAATGCTAAGGACTTTGCGTACAATGTACTCCTTATAAATATCTCAGATGGGTGGAAGAGATGATCCTCTCAACGATCCTCAATCCTTTGTAGGGTCTTTTTTGTCAGATGTCCTGAATTCCCATATTAGACAGTGATGCAGCTGGTCAGGACACTCCTTTAAAGTCCATGGCAAGGGCCAATAAAAAGAAGCCAGGTTTAAGCAGAGTGGCCAATGTTAGAGTGGAGGTATTGAGATTTTGGCTCAAAGAGGCAGAGGCAAGGTGTCGATTAGTGCAGAGTACATAGACAGTGCAGTGAGAATGGGCCCCAAGGTCAGTGGCATCTTCTTCATGCCAGATATGTAAATTCTAGGAGACCTATAGTCTCCCTGATAATATTTGCATGAGGTTCATCCAGATGCATCTCCTTCTAGATTATGTTAGAGAACTGGAGCTACAGCTGGATGACCTACAGCTCATATGACAGGATAAGGAAGAGACAGATGAGATCTAATGGGAGCTAGTCATGCCCAAGTTGCAGGAGGCAGGCAGCTGGGTAACTGCAGAGTACCACTTTCACTGGTCCCCTCAATAACAAGTACATCACTTTGGATTCTGTTGGGAAAAGCTGCAGCAACCAGATCTCTGGCACTGAGTCTGGCTCTGTGGTTCAGAAGGAAAGTGGGGAGAAGAGGACTGCGGTACCTGTAGGGGATTCAACCGATAGAGGAGCTTGAAACACCCATTTAGACTGCAAATCTTGAAGCTGTCAGTGACGAGAAGATGAAAGGTGTCACCAGAACATTGTGGTCATAGAGAAACTGTATCAGGGCAACTGGAATCCATCATTGCTGGCTGATCATTGTTGGACACTTAAGCAAGAAGCTTCAGACACAGAGTACAAATAAAACTCATCAACAAAACATTATCTTAGCTGAACTATTGCAAAGCATGGGCACCCTTTTGCAATTAAACATATTCAGTGAAAGTTAATTTCTTGTTTCTCCAAATTATTTTTGTGCTCAGCTTCAAGCAATCTACCATAAACAAAAAAATTATGAGTAAGTAACACTTTTGAAAAAATTTATTGTCCAGTATTTGTATAGCACCTGAGTCTGAAGTCACTTTAGCAAAATGGTGAGGTTCTTCAGTGAGGGACACGAGTGTGAAGTCTGCAAATAGTCTATTACCCCAGTTAAGTACAAATTGCAGCTAATAATCAATCTTACACTAATATTAGCAAGTTAAAACTATGATTATATATTTATAGGAGACATATTTAGCTTTATTATTAGGAAATGATTTCATCACATCATTAAGAGTTAAATTCTACATTGTAGTCTGGGATTTTGAAGTTAGTAATTTTCAACACTTCCGTTCTTTCCTATTCAAAACATCCTGAAAAACAAAGGTTTGTAAAATTGAAGAGGAAGAAAGAGAACAATAACAATCATGTCCAACATATGAGTCATTAGAATGAACTGCTCGACACCAGATTTTTGTATACTTTACACTATACAGGCCTAGATAGGGTACCTGGCCAAGCACTAAAGACTCGCGCTGCTCAAGTGGTCTTAATCCCGATCTTTAAAAATCACGTTGATCTTTAACCTCTCACTTGGGCAGCCCGAGGTACCCACCTGCTTCAAGCAGGCTGCAAATATATTGGTGCCCAAGAAGAACGTGGTAATGTGCCTCAATGACTATCGTCCAGTAGTACTTGTATCTACTGTGATGAAGTGCTTTGAGAGGTTGGTAATGAAACTGAGAAGTGACTTGCATCTGCTCCAATCTGCCTACCTGCACAACAGGTCCACAGCAGATGCCATTACGTTGACTCTTCACTCAACCTTGAAACATCTGGACAGCAAAGATGCATACATCAGAATTCTCTTTGTTGACTAAAGTTCAGCATTCAATACCATTATCCCCTCAAAATTAATCAATAAGCTTCAAGATGGTGGATCAGAGGTGGCGAGGGACAGTAGCTCTAAATTCCTCGGTGTTATCATTTCAGAGGAGTTGTCCTGGGTCCAGCAGGCAAGTGTAATTACAAAGAAAGCACGGCAGTGCCTCTCCTTCCATATGAGTTTCCGAAGATTCAGCGCATCAAATAAAACTTTGACAAACTTCTATAGATGTGTATTGGAGAGTATATTGGCTGGCTGCATCACAACCTCGTATGGAAACACCAATGCCCTTGAATGGAAAAATCCTAGAAGTAATGGATATGGCTCAGTCCATTATGGTCAAGCTCTCCACACCACTGAGCACATCCACACAGTGCATCGTTGCAGGAAAGCTGCATCTATCATCAGGGACCCCCATCACACAGGTCATGCTTTGTTCTTGCTGCTGTCATCAGGAAGGTGGTACAAGAGCCTCAGGACTCACACCACCAGGTTCAGAAACAGTTACCCTTCAACCAGAAAGCTCTTGAACCTAAGGGGACAACTTTATTTGTCCCATCACTGAACTGTTGTCACAACCTATGGACTCACTTTCAAGGACTCTATATCATATTCTCAATGTTTATTGCTTCATTATTTCCTTTTTTTCTTTCTTTTTATATTTGCACAGTTTGTTGTCTTTTCCACACTGGTTGTCTACCCTGTTTGTGCAGTCTTTCTCACTAGTGCTGAGTCCCCGGGCTTCCCTTCCTCCATCATTACTCCCCAACTGTGGATCTCTCAGACATCCTCGTCACTTCTTGGGCCTCATCTTCCTTTCACTCTACCTTCCCTGAACAACCCCAACCATCCCCTCTCTCTTGATGCCTCCAGCTCTCCGCCCCCACCCCCCCCGATTCCAACTCTAATCCCTGCCATTTCTTCACCATTCCCTCTGAGCTTACTTTCTCTGAGGCAGAACATTCTGTCTGCAGCAAGGGCCTTACTCTTATACCCCTTCACCAACACCTCAGTGAGATCCATGCCTTCCAGGATGTCGAGCTCTTATTATTCTGTCACCTTCAACTCAGAGCCCACTGATTTGGCAAGACTTCACACCATGCACCAATGACCCCTTTTCCTACCTTCAACTCTCCTCCTCTTCTTGGACACCCCACTTCGGTTTTCTGTCTGCTCATTTCATCTCACATTGTCCAATTTTGTCTCTAATTCAGCAAAGTTTAAACTTCAAAGTACATTAGCAACCTTGAGATTCATCTCCTTACAGGCAGCCACAAAACAAAGAAACCCAAAAGAACCCATTTAAAGATGACCGTCAAATACCCAATGTACAGAAAAACAATTTGTGCAAACAACAAAAGCAAGCAAACAACTGAAGTTCATGAAAGTGAGTCCTCCCTCCTCAAGCTTTACCCCTTCTGAACCCACTGCTCTCCAATCCCAACCTCACCTGCAGGTAAAGAGAGTTACCGTTGTCTTCTGACAGACTGTGCTCTACCTTGTTGAGGCAGGTGGTAATTTTACTTACCCTTGAAAAAGACCCCACTCAGGACCATTACAACATTGTCTCCTGCACCATCACCAACTTCATCAACTCTGGAGATCTCCCATCCACTGCCATCAACCTCTCAGTTTCCTTACCCACACTGCTCGTTTGTACCTCCTATCCAAGATGCCCAAACCTGACTATCCGGATAGGTCCATTGTTTCTGCCTGCTCCTGCCTGAGTGAACTCTGGTCCACGTACCTCGACTCCATTCTATACCTCTTGGTTCAGTCCCTCCCCATCTATATCTACAACACTTCACATGCCCTGGATCTCAATAACTTTCAATTCTCTGGCGTGATCACATCATTTTCACCATGGATGTGCAGTTCTATACACTTCTATCCTCCATCAAAGCCTTAAAGTACTGTCTCAACAATAGGCCAGTTTCCCTCCACCACCACCCTCTTCCATCTGGTGGAACTGGTCTTCACACTCAACAATATCTCTTTCAGTTCCTCCCATTTTCCCCAAGCTCAAGGTGTAGCTATGACACCATAATGGGCCCCAGCTCTGCCTGCTTTTCATTGGCTATGTAGAACAGTCTATGTTTGAGGGTTGCTGGTGACGTCATCATCGAGAATGGCAGCTTAAGTCACTAGCTCCTCCGGAAAAACGCGTATTAAGCCCCATTAACCCATCAAATATAGTATTTTTCGAAAAATATTTGAACTGAAAAGAGACGCAAGAATGGGGAAAAACAATGGAAATTTTAAAAAGCGACACTGCGGAGCCTGCGGCCGAGAGGAGTGCAGCGAGCGGCTCTCTTACCCAACCGCGTGCTAGTGAAGCGGACGCTGCGCCTCGTTCAGGCGAAGCAACGAATATGATCGAAATTCTGAAAGAGATAAGGGAGTTCTGGAAAGAAATAAAGCAGCAACTACATGGTATTAAGTCAGAGCTCGCCAATGTCAATCAAAAAAATAGCGGTGGCAAAGACTCGAATTGAGAAGGTGGAAGATCGCGTTCAAAATGTGGAACGGATACGGAGTAAGACGATAAAAATATTAAATCACCAAGAAGGTAAACTGCTTGACCTGGAGGGAAGATCACGGCGGAAACATATCAGAATCTACAACGTTCCCGAAGGAGCTCGTCTATGACGGAGTTTGTCAGAAAGTTGCTGCAGGACGCTCTGGAGCTTCCCTCAGCTATGGAGCTGGAAATCGAGAGAACACATTGCGCATTAGTCCCTAAGTCTACCCAAGATAACCAACATTCAATAATAACTAAATTCCTTTGGTACAGCACCAAGGCGGAGATTCTACGAAGGGCCTGGGGTAAGAAGAGAGTGTTTTTAAATGACGAAGTAATATATTTTGACCAAGATTAACCCCCTCCCCACCCGCGGTCCTGCAGAAACATAAAGAATACTCTGAAGTAAAATGAGCACTAAAGCAAAAAAAAGATTAGATTTCAAACTCCGTACCCTGCTAAACTTCGAGAGTTTTATGACGACGGGACGCGGTTGTACCAGACATTGGAAGAGGCGACTACAGACATGAAGGCCAGAGCGTTTCCTGTCAGCGTGACCAAACCAAGGGAAAGCCTGGCAGAGGAATTATCCCGCTCCGCTTGGGAAATAGTGCAAGAATCGAGAAGGCAGGAGACGGGAGGAGGCTGAGAGAAGTATATCAGGAAGAGACCAGGAGTTTCCCAAAGACAGTCTTCACCCCCTTCAGAAGAGCCATAAGGTTTGGCTAACTTTAAAAATGTTGAGAAACTAAACGGAAGCAAAATTGGATGGTGATATACCTATCTCGAGAAATACTTATTATAATGTGGATTTTATATTACTTAGTTGTTATTCTTTATTCGCTCACTTACTCCTTTTTCCCCACCAAAATGAGAGTGTATATATATATATGCATATATGTGTATGTATGTAATATATATGTGTGTGTATATATATGCACATAGGGAAATCTTTTCTGTGTAATGGATTTGTTCACTGACTTTTATGAATACTGCAATGGGGGCCCTCAACTCACAAGTAGGAGGGGTTATCCCCCACAGATAGACATTTCCTCTAGCTCAACACAGGGTCATCTATTAGAGATCTCAGCCTTGGAATCACACGTTCGTTGCCATTTGTGTTATTATTTGTGTTTCTTGGTGCTTATTTGTTCAGGGAGTAGATTGATAAAGTTATATTCTAATTTCAATGATACATTGACAGATAAATACAGATGGCTAAGGACAAGGTAAAATTCATTTCTTTTAATGTCAATGGGCTATTAAATCCAATCAAACATAATAGAATTTTATCCAAAATGAAAAAAGAACAAGCCCATGTAGTATATTTACAGGAAACTCATTTAAGTGATAATGAGCATAAAAAAAACTAAAGAGAATGGGCTTCACTAATATGTTTTTCTCCTCATATAAATCAGGACATAGCAGAGGAGTTGCTATTCTTACCACAAGCAAGCTAAATTTTGAAAAAGTATTCGAAATGGGAGATAAAGAAGGCAGATATATTCTGGTAAGGGGGAATATAGACGACAATTCAGTTACTCTATTGAATATATACGCACCCCCAGGAAGTTACATTGGTTTCTTTCAGAAAATTACAGATATTATGGTAACGGAAACAGAAAGTCTCCTGATATGTGGGGGAGACTTAAATTTACAATTACAACCAAACTTAGACTCTTCCAATAGAAAAACATACGAAACAAAATCTTTACATAAGAAAGTTAACACACTTTTTGAGGATGTTGGTTTAATTGATATATGGAGGAACCTCTTCTTGACAGAAGGGATTACACTCACTATTCTGCTCCACATTCTGTATATACAAGAATAGACTATTTCATAACATTTGGAAAAGACAAAGACAAAATAAACACCTGTGGAATTGGGACAATAGATGTAAGTGACCATGAACCTATATATTTATCTGTTGATTTTGACCTACAACCAAAGAATACTATTTGGAAACTAAATTCAAGTCTACTCAATGATCCCTACTTTAAGGAACAAATTAAAAAAGTTGGTCTCTACTTAGAATTTAATGATAATGGAGAGGTTTCACCTCCCATTTTATCGGATACTCTGAAGGCGGTCTTAAGAGGGAAAATTATAGCGATATCTTCATATCAGAAAAAAATAAGGAATAAAACATTAAAGGAATTACAAAATAGGCTGAAGGAACTAGAGAAAAAACACAAATTGAATTTGGCACAGGATACATTAGGGGAAATTAAAAGAATTAAGAATGAAATTAACAGTTTGGCTACGCAAGAAATCAGGAAAAATTTAATGTTTTTGAAACAGAGACATTATGAAAGTGGATCGAAATCTATGAAAATACTGGCGTGAAAACTGAAAAAAAAGATAGCAGAAAATACAATTCATAGAATTAGGGACCCAAGAATGAAAATGATAAAAAATAAGTTAAGTGAAATTCAAGAAGCTTTTGAAGTGTTTTACAAAACGCTATATTCCAAAGTTCCCGGGGGAAGCATAACCCAAATTGACACCTTCTTGAATTCTCTAGTTACCCACTTTAAGCAAAGAACGAAATAGAATGATGACTGCTGACATAACTGAAGTTGAATTAAAAGCTGCAATTAGTAGGCTTAAATTAAGCAAGTCACCAGGATCAGATGGGTATACGGCAGAGTGGTACAAAGAACTTACAAATGAGTTAATCCCTGTTTTACTCCCCACACTGAACTGGGCTTTAAAAAAGGCACAAATGCCACCCAGTTGGAAGGAAGAGATAATCTCAGCTATACCGAAAGAAGGCAAGGATAAAATGGAATGCGGTCATTTAGACCAATATCCATTCTTAATGTAGATTATAGATTATTTACCTCCATCATGGCCAAACGATTAGAGGAGTTTCTACCCATACTGATACGTAACAATCAGACAGGTTTTATACGACAACACCAGATTCACATTATAGATCATATACAAAAAAATAAAATCGAAGCAATAGTGATAAGCGTGGATGCAGAAAAAGCATTTGATTCGGTTAATTGGAATTTTCTTTACAGAGTTTTACATAGATATGGTTTCCAAGACACGATTATTAAAACTATACAGACACTATATGACAATCCTACTGCTAGGATTAAAATCAATGGATATTTATCAAATAGTCTTACCCTAGAAAGAGGCACAAGACAGGGTTGTGCATGATCACCACTACTCTTCGCGTTATATCTGGAACCATTAGCTCAATACATCAGACAAAATGAAGATATCAGGGGAATTACTATTAAAGGAATAGAGCATAAATTGGTTTGTTATGCTGATGATATTTTGATCTATCTAGGGCAACCAACATACTCTTTACCTAAATTGATGCAATCCTTTGAACAATATCGTCAATTATCAGGATACAAGATCAACATAGATAAAACCCAATTACTTTCATATTAATATTGCCCACCAAGAGAAATTGAAAGTAGATACCCCTGGGCATGGCACACACAGTCTTTCAAATATTTGGACATCATTATGCCAAAAGATTTTGCAAAATTATCAGAATGTTATTATCAGCCTTCACATAAAAAAATTAAGGAAGATGTGGCAAGATGGAACCTGATTCCTTTTTTCAGTCTCAGTTCAAGGATTGAGTCTATTAAAATGAATATACTGCCCAGACTGTTATATCTCTTTCAGACCCTACCAATAGAGACTAATCAAAATCAATTTAATGAATGGAACAAGATGTTGTCAAGGTATATTTGGCAGGGTAAAAGGCCTACAGTTCGTCTCAAAACTTTGCAATTAGCAAAGGAAAGGGGGGGATGGGGCCTACCGTCTCTTAGAGATTATTATTTTGCAGCACAGTTGAGAGCTGTGATATGTTGGTGCATTGAGGAGCGGGTACTACCCATCCCCATACAAGCAATTTTGGCTGATAATAACCTGCAAAGGTACATAAATACTATTGATAACCCATGGGTGAAATTGACTCTTAAAATATGGAAAACTACTATAAAAGAATATAATCTAGAGGGAGATATTGCAATTCTTAAATGGTGTGCATATGACTCGGATTTTACACCAAATAAAGTGGATGCTAGATTTAAGGACTGGACAACTAAATGAATAACAGTTCTTTGCAACGTAATGAAAGAAATAACACTGTTCAGTTTTGAAATGCTTTAAAAGAAACACTTATTAGAAAAACAAGATTTTTATTGGTATTTACAGATGCGACAATAAGACGCTTAAAAATGTAATCAAGGCAAGCACATGCTTGATAGAGCTATTTAGAAAAGCATATAATTCAGATAATGGTAGTAGAATCATTTCAAGCATGTATAAGGGGTTGTCAAATCTTAAAACACATTTGCCTACATATATTAAAACAAAATGGGAGAAGGAAGGAGGGATAATTATATCTGAGGAAGAATGGACAACAATATGGAGATAGCAATGGAAGTGTACCAGTTCACTGAAATGGAGGGAGTTTGGATGGAAAAACTTCATAAGATATTTTATTACACCCTCTCAGAAATCCCATTATGATAGTAACCTCCCTGTTTGCTGGAGAAATTGTGGAAATCAAATGCAAATCATTATCATATTTTTTGCGACTGCCCTGTCATCAAAAACTATTGGAGGGAGATACACAATGCCCTACAAGACATCTTTAAATGTGAAATACCCTTGGAGAGAGAGTAAGACGATATATTTTGAATATATACCTCAAGAATGGTTGAAAAGAGATAAATATTTAATATACTGTTGGTGGCTGGTAAAAAGACTCTTACTAGGAAATGGTTATCACAGGAGAGCCCAACTTTAAATACATGGATGGAAATTACAATGGACATTTACAAAATGGAGAAGATAACAGCATCTGTTAATCATAAGCTGGAACAATTTGATTCATACTGGGGAAAATGGCTCATAGGCCTGATTTTATTCTCACAAATCAATGAATATGTTGTAAAAAAAAGATCACTCCCTACTTATACAGAGTTCTTTCCTTTTGCTTGTTTTTTTCTTTCCATTCTTTTCTATAAGTGTATACCTCAGATAAATACTTTGTGGAGATTTGTGATGTATATGATTATATGATATATATGTACAATGTCTGAAATATATCTAATGGAAATGTTTGTTTTATGATGAACTTCAATAAAAAAATTACAAAAAAAAAGAACAGTCTATGTTTCAAGCATTCCCTGGGAATGCTCCCCAACCCTTTCTGCGTGACATTGATGACTGCACTGCTGTACATGCAGTTATACTAAGCTCGCCAATTTCATCAACTTTGTCTCTAACTTCCACCCTGCCCTTGGTTCATTACTGACACGTCTCACCTTTCTCAAAATCTGTCTCTAATTTTGTCGACAAACTGCATCCCTATCCCTTTTATGTAACAACAAATTTCATAATATATGCCAGTGATATTAAACTGGTTCTGAAACATACAGAGTTCCACAGCTATCTTGACTATACTTCTTCCCATCCTATTTCTTGTGGGGAAAAAAAAACACAATTCCTTTTTCTCAGCTCCTTCATCTCTGCCATATCTGTTCCCAGGACGAAGTTTTCCTTTCTAGCACATCAGAGATGTCCTCCTCCAAAGAATGGAGTGTCCTCTTCCTCCACCATAAACACTGCTTTCACATGCATCATCTCCATTTTGCAGACATCAGCCCTCACTCCAATCTTCCCAATACCATAGTGGGATAGAGTTCCTCTTGTCCTCACTTGGATCTACTGCTCTTTTGAACCCACCGGTCTACTCTCTTGACACCCATGTCTGTGCAGCTGGCTAGGCAAAGCTCAAATGCCATCTATAAATTTGTTGATGATACAATCATTGTTGGAAAAATTTCAGATGATGGTACAAGGGTGTACAGGAGCAAGATATACCAGTTAGTTGAGTGGTGTTGCAGCAACAGCCTTGCATTCAATGTCAGCAAGACCAAAGAGCTGATTGTGGACTTCTGGAAGGGTCAAATGAGGGAATGCAAACCAATCCTCACAGGGGAATCAGAGTGGAGAAAGTGAGCAATTTCAAGTTGCTGGGTGTCAATATTTCTGAGGACCTAACCTGGGCGCAACATATTGATGCAGCTATAAAGAAGGTGAGACAGTGACTATATTTCATTAGATGCTTTGTTTTAGTTGGCAAACCAAATCTCCTCAAACTTCTACAAATTCTACATGAAGAGCATTCTGACAGACTGCATCACCATCTGATATGATGATGCAGGGGGAAGAACTACTGCACAAGATCAAAGTTCCAGAAACTTGTAAAATTACTCAAACTCCATAATGGGTACCAACCTCTAAGAAGCAGTGTCTTAGGAAGGCAGCATCCATCATTAAGGATCCCCACCACCCAGGACATGCCCTCTTCACACTGTTACCATTGGGAACGAGGTTCAGAAACCTGAAGGCACACACTCAGTGATTCAGGAACTGCTTCGTACCCTCTGCCATCCAATTTCTAAATGGACATTGAACCTATGAACACTACCTCACTACTTTTTTTTTTAAATTCTGGTTTTTTTTGCACTACTTATTTTAAATTAACTATCATATATATACACACACACATTTAAGACACTACTGCAATTCAGTTTTTTCTTTATTTATCATGTATTTCATTGTGCAGCTGCCATAGTTAACAAATATCTGATTCTGACCTACCACCTGATGAAACTCCACATCCAGCACATCATTCTCTGCAACTTATGCCAATTTCAACAGAATCCTCCAACCAACCACATCATTACCTGCCCACACACACCACACACATTTTGCTCTCCACAGGGATCGTTCCCTCCATGATTCCTTTGTCCAATCATCCCTCCCCACTAATCTCCTTCCTGGTACTTATCCCTGCAAGCGGCCTAAATGCTACACCTACCCATTCAGCTGATTCCTCACATCCATTCAGAGCCTCAGACAATCCTACCAGGTGGGGCAACACTTCACTCAACCTGCACATGAACTGTTTGTCTCACTATCATCAGCATCCATGCTAGGACCAGACTCAAAAACAGTTGGTTTCCCCAAGCCTTTGGGCTGATCAACACCTCCACACATTAATCCATCCCACCACAGCCTTCTAATTCTTCATTTCCTGTAAGAGTCACCTTATGTACAGCTTCTCCTGTAGTTGGTGTCATTTTATGTACATATAGTCTACAAAATTAATCTAATGTATTTATATTTATTGTGGTTTTTTTGCGCTGTTTTTGCTTATTGTGTGTGTTTTTTGGTGCATCAGATCTGGAGTAACAATCATTGTGTTTTTGTTTAAACTTGTTTATTGAAGAATGACAATAAACAATCCTGAATCTTGAATTTGTTTGGTTTGTTCACACCAGCTGGAAATTCAGTTGGCACATGGTTATTCATGGACTGTAATGAAAGATTTTCCAAGTTCTATTGTAAGACACAACTAGACGTATATAGGACACATGCTAAATTAAACCGAATAGACATAGGGCCACTGTGAAAAGCACAGCTGCTATAAGTTGCCAGTGCAATAAGAGCCAAAAAGAAGGCACCCTTCACTCCACCCCTCGAGCCTGCACAGTTAGTTGTCAAGACCCTGACTAAATTTGCAAAATAGTTAAAAACTGACAGTGACTATTCCAAACTTGAAAGACCTGTAAATAATTATACAATTATACCAGAAATCATTCTACTTTGCTGTCTTCCCAGTGTATTAACTCTAGCCATTTGCTCTCAAGCACAGTGACCATTATATGGGGAAAGCAACATATCAAAGGTAGTAGCAATAAGGTGGAGTAATATTCTGATAATCTGCAATCCAATGATTCAGAAATCTCAATGACTTGGCAGCTCATGTTACAAACACAAGAAAATCTGCAGATGCTGGAAATCCAAAGCAACAAAGTTCTGGAGGAACTCAGCAGACCAGGCAGCATCTATGGAAAAGAGAAAACAGTCAACCTTTCCGGCAGAGACCTTTCTTCCGGACTGGAAAGGAAGGGAAGAAGTCAGAGTAAGAAGGTGGTGGGAGGGAGGAAGAAGTATAATATGGTTGGTGATAGGTGAAACCAGGAGAGGGGGAGGGGGTGAAGTAAAGAACTGGGATGTTGATTGGTGAAAGAGATACAGGGCTGAAGAAGGTGGAATCTGATATGAGAGGACAGAAGGCCTTGGAAGAAAGGGAAGGGGAAGGAGCACCAGAGGGCGGTGATGGGCAGGTAAGGAGTAAGGCGAGAGAGAAACAGGAATGGGGAGTCATGTAGGGACATCTGCCCTCACGCCATTCCCCCACAACCACACCAAGGATAAGCTTTTGTCCTCACCTACCATCCCACTAGCCTTCACATCAAGCACATAATTCTCCACCATCTCCAATAGGAACCTTCCCCCCCCCCCCCACACTGCTTTCCGCTGGGATCGCTCCCTATACGACTTTCTCATCTACGTATCCCTCCCCACTGATTTCCCTCCTGATATTTATCCTTGCAAGTAGAACAAGTGCCACAACTGCTCCTACACTTCCTCCCTCACTACTATTCAGGGCCCCAAACAGTCCTTCCAGCTGTGGCAACACTTCATCTGTGAGTCTGTTAGGATCATATACTGTATCTGGTGCTCCCAGTGTGACCTCCTGTGTGGACCCGACATAGATTGGGAGACTGCTCTGGCTTCACTCTGTCCAACACAAAAAGTGGACTCCACTTCAGTTCTATTTCCATTCTGGCAGGCCAGTCCATGGCCTCATCTACTGCCAGGATGAGGCCACACTCAGGTTGGAGGTGCAACACCTTAAATTCCATTTGGGTAGCTTCCAACCTGATGGCATGAACATTGATTTCTTGATCTTCCAGTAATGCCCCCCATTCCTCTCCTTCACCATTCCTGTTTCTCTCTCTCTCACCTAACCTACCCATCATCTCCCTCAGGTCCTTCTCCTTTTCCCTTTCTTCCATGGTCTCCTGTCCTCTCCCATCAGATTTCCCCTTCTCCAGCCCTTTATCTCCTTCACCAATCAACTTTCCAGCCCTTTATGTCACCCCTTCCCCCTCTCCCGGTTTCACCTATCACCTTGTACTTCTTCCCCTCTCCCCACTTCCTTACTCTGACTTTTCTCCTTTCTTTCCAGTTGTGATGAAGGGTCTCGACCCAAAGTGTCAACTATTTACACTTTTCCATAGATGCCACCTGGCCTGCTGAGTTTCTACAGCATTTTGTGTGTTGACAGCTAATGTTTCTCACATTCCCTTTAAACCAACCAGAGGCCCAGTCCCTACACTTACTCCAAACTTACAGTACAATGGAAAAGTTATTGGCAACACTATATAACATCTAAACAAAGAAAAAAGTGTGATGGTGTATTAATAACACCCTACAGTCTTGAAAATTATCAATCCACTACCAAAGTTCCCAGCATACAGAATATCATACTTTTACCTATATAACAGAACTGGGCTATCAACATGGCTTTCCAAGAGAAAAACAATTGTGACAAATTTTAATTGAGGTTCGAACATTTAAAGAAAAATGAAGGGCTATGTGGGAAGAATCTTGGAGTAACTTAAAAGATTAGCACAACATAATGAGCTGAAAGGTTTGCATGTGCTACACTGTTCTATTTTCTATGTATGCATCATCCTCTGCATGAAGTTATATCTCATACCTTTCCCCTCTCACCTTAAACCTAGACCTGTAGTTTTTGATTCCCTTTATCCAAAAAAACCTGCATACTTTCACCCCTTATATGTCTTATGTTATAAACACCTCTATAAGGTCACTACTTAGTTACCCGCACACCAAGAAATGATGTGCTAGCCTATCAACCTCTCACTATAACTCAGGCCCTCAATTGGCAATACATTTCTAAATCTTCTTTATATTATTTCAAACTTTACTACATCTTTCTTATAACAGGCTGTGAAGAGATATTAGGGAAAATGAATGGGCTAAGTGACTGGGCAACACGAAGCAGATAGAATATTATGTGGAAAAGTGTGCTGCATGACACATTAATGAACAGAAGCCTGGGTAAATAACAATATTTTTAGGATTGTGAAGAACAATCTGATCAGGTAGGTAATGTGAATCCTTGATATGAAAAAGGCAGAGCATTGAAAGGCGCACGTAGTCAGAGGGACAGTATTTCACTGAATTTAATGCGCAGGTACAACATGCAATCAATAACGTACATGATAAAGTTCATTACAAGAAATTTTATTTGAAGAGTAGATGGTGAAACTCACAAGTTACAATCTTGCAAAGAGACTAGTGCCAGACTACAGAAATTGATTCCTGATCATCTGAGCAGCAGAGCTGTTCTTTTTAAATACACACACTCCCCCGAGTCATCAGTGTTCCAAGAAAAGTCTGTAACTTGAAGTTCCCCAAATCAAAAACCCTGCCAGCTGAGGAGTCACAAATTGCACTGGTAGCTTAATTAACAACAGACTAGTACAGATCTTAGTTAGATGATAGTATGAATTAGTTTGTACACATCTAAGTTTCAACATGTACTGGATTGGATTCCCTTCCCCTACTTGAGATAGAGAAAGTGCAATAAGATTCACCAGATTGTTTCCTGCATTGTCAGGCTTGTGTCTGGTAAGAGATAAGCAAACTGGATCCACATTCTCCAGAGTTCGGAGAAACGAGATGACCACATTGAACTGTACTAAATTGACTGTATGGATGCACAGAAATGATGTTTCCCATGGTTACAAAATGAGGCTCAGCCTTTCAAAACAGATAAAAAGAACTTTCTTCCATCCAAAGAATAGCAAATCTTTGGAATTATCACCCTTGAAGACTATGTATTTAAAACTCTCAATAAATTCTGATGATCAATAAATTGTGAGATATTCAGTGAACATGGGATGTGCAGGAAGGAACAAAGGTGAAAAATCCACCCTGACGTTAAACAGAAGGACAAAGACTGAAGGCCCAAATGGATTGTGCCTGCTGCTGCAACCTATGTGATGATAATAAACGATCAATGATCTTGTGCCAAACCAGATGCTACACGTACAATTATGTCAACTATGTGAATTATGTAAGACGGTTCTTTTGCTTCAATATGGAATGACCACAGTAAGAAAAGCAGCTTTGTCAAACACAAGTATGGATTTTTAATAAAGGTTGTAAATAAATTTCCTCGAGCAACGTTAGCATTCCAAGCATACATAAGCACTCAATCAACACAAACTCAAACACCTGTGATTCGCATCCCTGACATGACAATACAAAACATGGAAAGTGAAAGTGCTGGCATTCCAGACCTGTGGAGAAAATCTTGCCTTCTTCAAAGTTCAATATTTT
The DNA here is from genome assembly GCF_048418815.1 of Hemitrygon akajei. Classification (NCBI taxonomy): domain Eukaryota; kingdom Metazoa; phylum Chordata; class Chondrichthyes; order Myliobatiformes; family Dasyatidae; genus Hemitrygon; species Hemitrygon akajei. Next base: position 101,513,188 of record NC_133126.1, read on the forward strand.
TTTCCTTTTACTGTCAAAATGAAGTAGACCAGTAGAAGTAGACCAGTTGAGACACTTCTAGTAGAAGTGGTAGAGGCAGGTCCGATATTGTCAGCACATTTGGAAAGAGGTGAAATCATCGGACAAAGTCAGCATAGATTTGTGAAAGGAAAATCATGTCTGACGAATTTTACAGAATTTTTTGAGGATGTAACTAGTAGAGTGGATAGGGGAGAACCAGTGGATGTGGTATATTTGGATTTTCAAAAGGCTTTTGACAAGGTCCCACACAGGAGATTAGGGTGCAAACTTAAAGCACACGGTATTGGGGGTATGGTATTGAGGCGGATAGAGAATTGGTTGGCAAACAGGAAGCAAAGAGTGGGAATAAACGGGACCTTTTCAGATTGGCAGGCGATGACTAGTGGGGTACCACAAGGCTCAGTGCTGGGACCTCAGTTGTTTACAATATATGTTAATGATTTAGACAAGGGAATTAAATGCAGCATCTCCAAGTTTGCGGATGACACGAAGCTGGCGGCGGTGTTAGCTGTGAGGAGGATGCTAAGAGGATGCAGGGTGACTTGGATAGGTTAGGTGAGTGGGCAAATTCATAGCAGATGTAATTTAATGTGGATAAATGTGAGGTTATCCACTTTGGTTGCAAGAACAGGAAAACAGATTATTATCTGAATGATAGCCGATTAGGAAAAGGGGAGGTGCAACGAGACCAGGGTGTCATTGTACACCAGTCATTGAAAGTGGGCATGCAGGTGAGAATGTGAAGAGGGTAAGGGGTATGTGTAGAGGGGGGTGGGTGAGGGGTAAGTGTAGCAAAATATGTAGACAGGACAAGAGAGAGGTACGTCATTGGGGAAGTAAGGAGAAGTAGCTAAAATAACGTGCCAGGCCAGACGTGGAGACCACAAGGAAAAGGGAACCTGCGACCACAAGACAATGTGCTTGGCAAAGTATTCTGAGTCATACCTATTTCAAGTGTTTTGAAGTGCTTCCAACTATTACGCTTTAACCTTTGCTAATTCTGAGTATTTCGCATGCTTAGCTATGCAATAGCCAATCAATTGACGAATTCGAATCGGTAACCATATTTGCGAATGTAGTACCCTGCTTTTGGGTATAAGTATGACCTTTGTAAACTGACAAATTGGGAGTTGGCTACCGTACACCTGAAGTGCGTAAGGGCTGCGAACTCCTCTCTGAATAAAAGCTGCTTCAGAGGTAATTTCATGTCTCTGGTGTTTTTCGTCAACTGAGCAAGTAACAGTTAGAGGTTAACACAGGTACAGCAGACGGTGAAAAAGGCAAATGGTATGTTGGCTTTCATAGCAAGAGGATTTGAGTACAGGAGCAGGGAGGTTCTACTGCAGTTGTACAAGGCCTTGGTGAGACCACACCTGGAGTATTGTGTGCAGTTTTGGTCCCCTAATCTGAGGAAAGACATTCTTGCCATAGAGGGAGTACAAAGAAGGTTCACCAGGTTGATTCCTGGGATGGCAGGACTTTCATATGAAGAAAGACTGGATCGACTGGGCTTATACTCACTGGAATTTAGAAGACTGAGGGGGGATCTTATTGAAACATATAAAATTCTAAAGGGATTGGGCAGGCTAGATGCAGGAAGATTGTTTTCGATGTTGGGGGAGTCCAGAATGAGGGGTCACAGTTTAAGGATAAAGGGGAAGCCTTTTAGGACCGAGATGAGGAAAAACTTCTTCACACAGAGCGGTGAATCTGTGGAATTCTCTGCCACAGGAAACAGTTGAGGCCAGTTCATTGGCTATACTTAAGAGGGAGTTAGATATGGCCCTTGTGGCTAAAGGGATCAGGGGGTATGGAGAGAAAGCAGGTACAGGGTTCTGAGTTGGATGATCAGCCATGATCATACCGAACGGCGGTGCAGGCCCGAAGGGCCGAATGGCCTACTCCTGCACCTATTTTCTATGTTTCTATGTTTCTATTGTCATTTAAAGTAAAATTGGATAGGTATATGGACAAGAAAGGAATGAAGGGTTATGGGCGGAGTGCGGGTCAGTGGGACTAGGTGAGAGTAAGCGTTCAGCACGGACCAGAAGTGCCGAGATGGCCTGTTTCTGTGCTGTAATTGTTATATGGTTATATGAGCCATTTTGGAGAGAAAAAATATAGGCTATTCTGAAGTCACAGGGCTAAATCCTCAGCTATTATACAGCTGTTCACAGTTGTCCAGTCATAAATTGCAGAAATGATAGTTTGAAAATTCCAACTGCAACTGGCCCATTTAAATGAAAAGGCTATGTTACTGGCACAGGGAGAATGGGATAAATTACATCATCTCCTCCTACCTCCCAAAAAAACAGATTAATATTTCTGAATTTCCCATGTGCTTTCAGCAGATTTTTTTTATATAAACATCCCTAGTCAGTCAGCAGACAAAACAGATATTATATTGCAAATCAATGAGAATGAACCAGCTTGTAAAGAAATTAATGCAGGCTTGCAAATATTTTGCCAGCTAAGCATAGTATTCACATTCCACACCCACACAGACTGGACTCTCCTAATCCCAAATTCTTATAAAGCAGCCTCTTTCTCCTTGCATTTTATGCAACTACATTTCAGATTTTGCAGAGGGAGGGGTCACAGCCAGATGTCTTGGTACATTATTGGTACCAATGACATAGGAAGGAAAAGCAAAGAGGTCCTGAAAAGAGAATTTAGAGAGCTAGGTAGAAAGCTGAGAAGCCGGATCTGTCGGGCAGTAACTTCTGGATTGCTACCTGTGCCACATGCCAGTGAGGGTAGAAACTGGATGATTTTGCAAATTAATGCGTGGCTGAAAAGCTGGTGCAGGGGGCAGGGCTTCAGGTTCTTGGATCATTGGGATCTCTTCTGGGGAGGTATGGCCTGTACAAAAGGAATGGGTTGCACCTGAACTCGAGGGAGATCAATATTCTTGTGGGCAGGTTTGTTACAGCTGTTGGGGAAGGTTTAAACTAATTTGGCATGGGTGGTGAGAACCAGAGTGAAGGGACTCAGATTAGGACAGATGGTAAAAAAGCAAAGATAAAGTGCAGTCAGACAGTCACGAAAAACAAGGCAGATGATAGGGCATAATTGCAGCCAGCAGAGTGAGTATCAATGCATTAGGGATACAAAATCAAAAAGGGTAGCAAATGCAGTACTTAGTGTTTTATCCCAATCCATGGAGTATAAGAAATAAGGTGAATGATCTTATCGCACTATTACAGATTATCAAGTATGATGTTGTGGCCATCACTGGATCATGGCTGAAGAAGAGTTGTAATTGGGAGCTGAATGTCCAAAGTTACATGTTGTATCAGAGGGATAGCAAGGTCGACAGAAGGGGCGGCATGGCTCTGCTTGTAAAGAATGGCATCAAATCAGTAGAAAGATATGACATAGGATCAGAAGATGTTGAATCCTTCTGGGTCGAGTTAAGAAACTGTAATGTAAAAGGTCCCTGACAGTAGTTATATACAGGTGTTCCAACAGTGGCTGGGAGGTGGACCACAGATTACACAGAAAATAGAAAAGGCGTGTCAAAAGGGCAATGTTGTGATAGTCATGGGAAATTTTAGCATGCATGTTGATTGGCAAAATCAGGTTGGCAATGGATCTCAACAGAGGGAGTTTGTTGAATGCCTAAGAGGTGACTTTTTAAGACCAGTTTGTCGTTGAGCCTACTAGGGGATCAGCTATACTGATTGGGTATTATGTAATGAACCAGAGGCAATTAGGGAGCATTAGGTAAAAGAACCCTTAAGAACCAGTGAGCACAATATGATTGAGTTCAATCTGAAATTTGATAGGGTGAAAGTAAAGTCTGATGTAGCAGTATTTCAGTAGAGTAAGGGAAATTGTAGTGGTATGAGAGAGGAGCTGATCTAAGTAAACTGGAAGGAGCTGCTGGCAGGGATGACAGCAGAGAAGAAATAGTGTAAGCTTCTAGGAAAAATGAGGAAGATGCAGGACAAATGTATTCCAAAAATGAAGAAATACTCAAATGGCAAAATAGTACAACTGTGGCTGACAAGGGAAGTCAAAGTTAATGTAAGAGCGAAAGAGAAGGCATACAACAAAGCAAAAATTAGTGGGAAGATAGAGGATTGGGAAACTTTTAAAAACCTACACAGAACAACCAAAAAATGTTTGGGAGGGAAGAAATGAAAGCAAGCTAGCAAGCAATATCAAAGTGGATAGTAACAGCTTTTTTCCAAGTATGTAAAAAATAATAGATAGATGAGAGTGGATACAGAAAATGAGGCCAGAGAAATAACAACAGGGGACAAGGAGATGGCATATGAACTAAATGAGTATTTTGCATCAGTCTTCACTGTGGAAGACACTGGCAGTGTGCCAGATGTTGAAGGGTGTGAGGGAAGAGAAGTGAATGCAGTTACTATTACAAGGGTGAAGGTGCTCAAAAAGCTTAAAGACCCAAGGGTATGTAAGTCACCCAGACCAGGTGAACTGCACCCTGGGGTTCTGAAAGAGGTAGCGGTAGGGATTGTGGGGTCATTAGTAATGATTTTTCAAAGATAATTTGACTCTGGCATGGTGCCAGAGGAGTGGAAAATATGCAAATATCACTCCACTCTTTTAAGAATGAAGGAAGGCAGCAGAAAGGAAATTATAGACCAGTTAGCCTGATCTCAGTGGTTAGGAAGATACTGGAGTCAATTGTTAAGGAGGTGGTTATGGAGTACTTGGTTACACAGAACAAGATAGGACAAAGTCAGCATGGTTTCCTTAAAGGAAAATCTTGCCAAATGAACTTGTTGAAATTCTTTGAGGAGATTATACATAGGATAAATAAAGGGGATGCAGAAGGCTTTTAACAAGGTGCCATGCATGAGGCTGCTTACCAAGGTGTAGAGCCCATGGCATTATAGGAAAGTTACTGTCATGGTTAGAGCATTGGCTGATTGGCAAGAGGCAGGAATGAGAATAAAAGGATCTTTTTCTGTTTGGCTGCCCCTCAGGGGTGGTGTCAGGACCACTTCTTTTTATGCTTTATATCAATGATTTAGATGATGGAATAGATCGCTTTGTTGCCAAGTTTTCAGATGAGGTTGGTGGAGGGGCAGGTAGTGTTGAGGAAACAGGAAGGCTGCAGAAGGACTTAGATTGGGCAAGAGCGAGGCAAATGAAATACAATGTTGGAAAATACACGAACATGCATTTTGGTAGTACAAATAAATGTGCAGACTATTTTCTAAAAGGGGAGAAAATACAAAAATCTGTGATGCAAAAGGATTTGGGAGTCTTTGTGCAGCACACCTTAAAGGTTAACTTACATATAGAGTCAGTGGTGAGGAAGACAAATGCAATGTTAGCATTCATTTCAAGAGGTCTAGAATACAAGAGCAAGGATGTGATGCTGATGCTTTATAAGGCACTGGTGAGGCCTCACCTTGAGTATTGTGATCAGTTTGGGCTCCTCATCTAAGAAAAGATGTGCTAGCATTGGAGAGAGTTCAGAGGAGGCTCACAAGGATGATTCTGGGAATAAAAGGGTTATCATACAAGGAACGTCTGATAGCTCTGTGTCTGTACTCACTGGAATTTAGAAGAATAAGGGGGGACCTCATTGAAACCTTCCGAATGTTGAATGGCCTAGACAGAGTAGATGTGCAAAGGATGTTTCCAATGGTGGGACAGTCTCGGACAAGAGGACACAGCCTCAGGATAGAGGGGTATGCATTTAAAACAAAGATGCAGAGACATTTCTTTAGCCAGGGGGTGGTGTATTTGTGGAATTTATTACCCCAGGCAGCTGTGGAGGCCAAGTCATTGGATGTATTTAAGCAGAGCTTCATAACTTCATGATTGGACATAGCATCAGAACTTACAGGGAGAAAGCCGGGGAGTGAGGCTGGGTGGGGGGGTGGGGAGGGGGGGCAGAAAAAGGATCGGCCATGATTGAATGGTGGAGCAGACTCAATGGGCCAAATGGCTGAACACTGCTCCTATGTCTTATGGTCTTACTATAAAATGCTGGGGGGAATCAAAGGCCTACTGAGAAAGAAAAATGTTATTGATACAGAAGATCAGCATGATCTTGATTAATAGCAGAGCAGACTCTTAATTTTTAGGTTGTGAAGGCAGATATACCTGTGCATTCTAGCGTACATCAAAACTCTGAACACTTTACATTGGGATGAAAAAATCTGCGTGAAAATCACCTTCATGACACAGGTGTCGACATTTGGCCCATCAGAGCTATGCCAGCTCAGGAAACATCATCATTCTTCCACCCCATTTCAACACATTTTGTTATAAAAGTTGGCATTAGAAGCAGTTGCAAGCATAGCATGATAAAGCAAACAAATCTTAACCACATGGCTCTGAAAGCAGTGTGGTGTAGCTCTGTGGCAACCCTAGCCCCAGCTTATGTACTCCATGTCCTATCCAATCCCTCCCCACCCCACACTCTGCAACTTAAATTACCTTTACTCATTACCAGATCTGATCTGAGAACTAAGAATCTTACTCCACAGGTGATGCCTCATCTACTGAGTGTTTCCAGAATCTTGTTTTCAAATCAAGGTTACCAGGTTACTAATTTCCTTTCTTTGGTGTGCTCCTGGGTAACTTTTGTTTGCTCTGAGTTCTATGTAAGTTCTAGTTAAGGATTTCTCCTGTGCAGAATCACAAGGGCAATACCCAAACCTTAAAATGTTAGTATGCACGAGGAAATCTGCAGATGCTGGAAATTCAAACAACCCACACAAAATGCTGGTGGATTACAGCAGGCCAGGCAGGAGAAGCACTGTTGACGTTTCGGGCTGAGACCCTACTTCTCAAGCAAGTTGCTCCAGTTTTCAAGATTAATTCCTATCAGATGATATTGGTATACAGGAGACTGAGAGGGACTGCCGAAAGCATTGTAATTCTCAATATTATTAACCACAAAGCACAAACATAAATATTCACTCCTACATCTCTGACAACTTGTTTATGGACTTTTTTATAGAAGCACAGGGTAAGTGTCCAAAAGAAAAAAATGAAATTAAGGGGGAGAAAAGGAAGGGGGTGAAGCATGTAACTACAAAGTAGTAACAACAGAACCTCTACTTCCTTAGAAGTTGGCAGTGATCTGGCACGTCACCTAAAACTTTGACAAACTTATATAGATGCATAGTGGAGAGTAACAGGTTGCATCATAGCGTGGAATGGAAACACTAATGTCCAGGGACGAAAACATCTATAGAAAGTGGTAGATACAAGCCCAATAAATCAAAGGCAAGGCCCTTCCCATCACTGAGCACATTCAGAAGGGTGCTGCCACAAGTTCAGATTCAAATTTATTGTCCTTGAAATTGTACTCCAAATGAAACACCACTCCTCTGGAGCGAGGTGCACAACATAGTACATAAACACACAAGTAATAATACCACAAATAAATTAACAAATAATAAGGTGCACAAGCTAAAAAATAAACAGTATGATGCTGCTGTCACTTCATACTTAATGAGACCTGGATAATAGCATGGCCTGGGGGGTGGGGGGGGGGGGTGGGAGCTGTCTCCTATCTTAACAGTCCTTGTGCTAATGCTATGGTACCTCTTGTCTGATAGCAGGGGGTTAGAGATTGTTGGAGAGATGAGAGGGATCATTGACAATACCAAGGGTTCTGCATACACAGTACTTGCATAAATATCTCTGATGGGTGGAAAAGAGATCCCATGGGTTCTTCCAATCCTTTGTAGGGACTTGCAGTCAGATGCCTTGTAATTCCATATCAGACAGTGATGTAGCTGGTCAGGATATTCTCAAGGTGCTCCTGTAAAAATTGGTTAGAATGGGAGAGGGAGTGAGCTGAGCTCATTGCAATCTGCTCAGGAAGTGGAGACACTGCTTTCTTAACCAAAGAAGTGGTGTTGAGTGACCTGGTGAGAACAGCTGTTATGTGCACACTCAGAAACTTGATGCTCTTAACTCAGCATGGTGGAGCTGTTTATGGTCAGCCTGCACCTTTCTAAAGTCCACTATCATCTCAATGTCTGCATTGAGACAAGTCAAGAAAACAGCATCCATACCACCTAGGCTATGCTCTCTTCTCACTAATTCCATCAAATCAGAGGTACAGTAGCCTGGGATGCCACACCACCAGGTTTAGGTACAGTTATTATACCCTATAAGCATCAGGCTCCTGAAATGGCATGGATAACTTCTTTCAGCACAACTCTGAAATGATTCCACACCCTACAGACTCACAAGGACACTGCAGTTCATGTTCTCAATATTATTTAAATATTTTTTGCATAGTTTGCCTTCTTTTGCATATTAGTTGTTTATCAGTCTTTATGAATATTTTTTCGTAAGTTATATAGTATTTCTTTATTTTCCTGTAAATGTTTGCAAGAAAATGAAATTAAGGTTGTATATGGCAAAAGAGTACAGCACAGTACAGGCCCTTCCGCCTACAAAATTGTGACAACCTTTTAACCTACTCAAAGATCAATTTAATCCTTCCCTCCACATAGCCATCCACTTTTTTTTGTTTCATCCATGTCCATCTAAGGGTCTCTTTAACATCCTGAATGTATCTGCCTCCACCACCACCCTCAGTAGTGCCATCCATACACTTACCATGAAACTTGAGTTCATAAAATTTAAGGAAGTACCAAATACTACCTAGAATTGTAGCGACAGTGCTTGTTAATGACACTCAGAATGTAAAATACAAACTTCCTATGCATGTGTAAGTCTTTTGCCCCCTAGAACTTGTGCCTCCATTCAAGAAGAACGTGGCTGATTTAATCTCGGCCTCAGTTGCATTTTCCATCCTGTTCCCTTTACATCATTAATGTCTAAACTTCTATATTTTATATTATAAATCTGTAGCAGAAGTAGGCCACTTGTACAACAAATTACTCTCACTTAGAAGGACTACTCCACTGTTTCTCTCACATCCCAAGGATAATGCTAGTAGATTAAAGATTTCCTCATCTGGGAATATGTCCTCATCATCAACACTTCCCTTTGTGGGTTTGACTCCTTTCCCTCAGCTTCACTGCCTACACTGCAGCAATCTGGCAAATCAAAGCACTCAGTATCCACATTCAACCCTTTGCTCAGTGAATCTGTTCATTCTTCCCCAGACTGAACTAAAGTGGAAGTGTATGGGGAAATTTATGTAAGAAATTGAGAACAGTGAGCCAATGAAAGGGCAGAGAGATCAGAATTGCTTACTGCAGGGTAGGAAGAGGGAGCCCAGGTGTTCTACACATATGAAGAGCAGGAGGATGACTAGAGTGAGGGTAGGACTGGTCAGGGATAGAAGAGAAAATGTGCCTGGAGTCAGAGGAGGTAGGGGAAGTCCTGAATGAATACTTTGCTTCAGTATTCACCGGTGAGAGGGACCTTGACATTTGTGAGGACAGCGTAAAGCAGGCTGATAGAACTTGACGTTAAGAAAGAGCATGTGTGGAACATTCGAAAAACATTAGGAAACAGAAGTCTCCAGGGCCAGATGGGAAATACCCCAGGGTACTACAGCAAGCAAGGGAAGAGACTGGGGTGGCCATCAGCAATAATCTTTGCATCCTTACCAGCTACAGGAGTAGTACTAGATGATTGGAGGGAGGCCAATGCTAATCCTTTGTAGAAAAAAAAAGTAAGGATAACACTGGGAATTACAGACCGGTGAATTTTACATCAGTGGTGGGTAGGTTGTTGGAGACAGGATTTTCATGGATGGTCTGATTCAGGAAAGTCAGCATGATTTTGTGAGGGGAGGTCATGCCTCAGGAGGCTGTCTGAATTCTTTGAGGATGTGATAAAGCACACTGAGGAAGGCAAAGCAGTGGATGTGATATACATGGATTATAGTAAGGCACTTGATAAAGTTTCTCCCAGTAGGTTCATTCAGGAAGTCAGGAGGTATGGGATCCAGGGAAACTTGGCTGTGTGGATACAAAATTGGCTTGCTCATAGAAGGCTGAGGGTGTTGTAGATGGAAGAGATTTTGCATAGAGGTCGGTGACTAGTGGTGTTCCATAGGGATCTGTTCTGGACATTCTGCTCTGACTTTTTCCTACATAAATGACTTGGACAAGGAGGTGGAAGTGTAGGTTAGTAAGTTTGCAGATGTCACAAAGGTTGGAGGAGTTGTAGGTTATGTAGAAAGTTGTTGTAAGTTACAATGGAATATTAGCAAAATGAAGAGCTGGGCTGAGAAATGGCAAATGGAGTTCGACCAGAAAAGAGTGAAGTGATACACTTTGGAAGGTCGAATTTATAGGCAGAATACAAGGTTAATCAAGTCCAAAGTTCAAAGTAAATTTATTATCAATACACATACAGGTCACCATATACAATCCTGAGATTGGTTTTCTTATGGGCAGACACAGTAAGTCCAAGAAACTCAATAGAATCAATGAATGAATGACCCCACCAAACAGGACGGACAAACAACCAATGTATAAAGGACAACCAGCTGTGCAAAAAAGAGAAAAAAAATAGTAAAAATAATTTATAAATAAGCAATAAATTTTGAGAACATGAGATGAAGAGTTCTTGAAAATGAGTCCATAAGTTGTGGGAAAAATTCAGTGATGGGCTGAGTGAAGTAATCCACTCTGGTCCAAGTGCCTGATGGTTGAGTTGTAATGGTTCCTGAGGCTTCTGTGCCTTCTTCCTGATGGCAACAGCGAGAAGAGAGCATGTCCCGGGTAGTAGGGGTCCTTGATGATGATGCTTCTTAGCTGCAACAGCACTTCATGTAGATGTGCTCAATGGTGGGAAAGGCTTTACTCATGATGGACTGGGCTGTATCCACTACTTTTTAATATGATTTTCCATTCAAGAGCATTGGTGTTTCCATATCAGGCCATGATGCAACCAGTCAATAAACTCTCCACCACATATCCAGAGATGTTAATCAAAGTTTTAGGTTACATGCCCAATCTTCACAAACTTCAAAGACACTGCTGTGCTTTCTTCATAATTATACTTAACATGCTGAGCCCAGGATAAATCCTATTAGATGATAACATTGAATTTAAAGTTGCTGACTCTCTGCACCTCTGATCCCCCAACAAGGACTGGCTCATGGACCTCCAGTTTCCTTTACCTGAAGTCAAAAATCAGCTCCTTGGTGTTGCTGATATTGAGTGAGAAGTTGCTGTTATGGCACCACTCAGCCAGATTTTCAATCTCCCACCTTTATGCTGATTTGTCACCTTCTTTGATTCGACCAACAGCAATGGTGTCATCAGCAAACACTGTAAATATAGCATTGGAGATGTGCTAAGCCTCACAGTCATAAGTATAAAGTGAATAGAGCAGGGGGCTAAGCACATTGTGGTGATTATGGAGATGTTGCCAATCCAAACTGCCTAAAGTCTACAAGTGAGGAAATCGAGGATTTAATTGCACTATGAGGTACTGAGGCCAAAGTCTTGAAGCTTATTGATTAGTTGTGATGGGATGATAGTATTGAATGCTGAGCTGTAGTTGATAAAGAACCTCCTGATATATGCATGTTTGCTGTCCGGATGTTCTAGAATTGAGTAAAGAGCCAATGAAATTGCATCTGCTGTGGACATGTAGCGCCAATAGGCTAATTGGAGTGGATTCAAGCCTCGTCTCAGGCAGAAGTTAACCTCTTAAAACACTTCATCACTGTGGATGTAAGTGTTACTGGACGATTGTCATTAAGACAGGTTACCGCTCTCTTCTGAAGCACCTTCTTAACTGAAGTCTGCTTGAAGCAGTTGGGTACCCGAGACTGCTAAAACATGAGGTTAAAAGATCTGTGAACACTCCAGCCAGTTGATCAGCACAGGTCTTTAGCAGTCAGCCAGGTGCCCCACCTGGGCCACATGCTTTCTGTGGGTTCACCCTCCTGAAGTATGCTCTCTTATCAGCCTCAAAGACTGAAATCACAGGGTCATTGGGAGCTGTGGGAGTTCATGAAAGTTCCTCCATGTTTTGACTGTCAAAGCAAACATAGAAGACATTGAGCTCACCTGAGAGTGCAGCCTTATTGTCACCAATGCCTCGTTTTCACTTTGTAAGAGGTAATAACATTCAAGCTCTACCACAGCTGTTCAGCATCCCCCAATGACTCAAGATTGGTCTGGAATTGCCACTTTGCACGTGAAATGGCTTTGTGGAGAACGTACCTGGACTTCATTTTACTTGGTTGCCAGCCTGAATGCCACTGATCTGACCTCCTGCAGTTTACCCAGGGCTTCCAGTTGGGGAAGACTAAAAGATTTTGTGGGGACACATTCATTCACAACTGTTTTGATAAAATCTGACAGCCATGGTATTTTCATTCAGCTCCTCTGATGCATCCTTGAACACAGCCTAGTCCACAAACGTGAAACAATCCTGTAGCTGTTCCTCTAATTCCTGCAATACCTTTGTTGTCCTCATCTCTGGAACCTTCTTGTTTAGCCTCTGTCTGTATGCAGGCAGAAGGACAGCCAAGTGATCAGATTTCCCAAAATGCAGTCCAGGCATGTAACGGGAAACATTCCTAATCGCAGTATAGCAGTGGTCAAGTAGGACACCTGGTTCTACAGGTTATATGCTGATGATAATTGGCCTAAGATTTCTTAAAATAAGCATGAATGAAGTCCCTGACTATGATTGCTAGATAATTACTTTAATGATCCCAAAGGAAATTACAGTGTCACAGTAGTGTTACAAGTTCACAGATATACAAATATTAGAAGAGAAAAAAGAAAGAATAAAAACCACAGTCTTACAGGAGGAGGTCATTACTTCCCCAGCTATAGGTTGACTCATTTTAGAGCCTAATGGCCGAGGGTAAGAATGACTTTATATAGCGCTCTTTGGAGCAGTGCAGTTGTCTTAGTCTATCACTAAAAGTGCTCCTCTGTTCAGCCAAGGTGGAATGCAGAGGGCAAGAAACATTGCCCAGAATTGCCAGGATGTTCCGTCAGGTCCTTTGTTCTACCAAAGCCTCTAGTATGTCAAGTTTGACTCCTATAACAGAGCCAGCCTTTCTAATCAGTCCATTAAGCCTGTTGGCATCACCCATGTTGATGCCATTGCCCCAGCACACCACCGCATAGAAGATTGTACTGGTGACAACAGACTGGTAGAATATGTAAAGGAGAGGCCCGCATACTCCAAAGGACCTCAGTTTCCTCAGGAATTAGAGGTGACTCTGGCCCTTTTTGTACACAGCCTCTGTGTTGGTGCACCTCTCAAGTCTGTCATCCAGGTGCACCCCCAGCTACTTGTAGGTCCTCATCACATCCACGTCCTCACCGTCAACTGTTACAAGGAGAAATGAAGGATTTGTCTTCCTAAAGTTCATCACCATCTCCATTGTCTTACTGATGTTGAGCTGCAGATGAGTCTGTTTGCACCATTTGACAAAGTCCTCCACATTTGAAATGTGTTGGGGTGGTCAGTTTGGTGATGGCAGCATTCAATATCTTGAGTACCTAGTTATCATTTGCTTTTGGTGGTATGTAAACTATGGTCAGGATCACAGAGAAGAACTCTATTGGTAAGTGGAATGGTTGGAACTTAATTGTTCGATGTTCCAGATCCCCTAACAAGACCACTGCCTCCGAGCACCAGACAGTTTATCATGAAACAAAGGCACCCACCTTTTGCATTCTCCGAATCAGCAGTTTGGTCCATCCTGTGTATTGACAAGCCCTTAGGTCTGATCACTGAATCCAGCACGCTTGGAGTGAGTCATGTCCCTATGAAACACAGAATGCAGCAATTCCTTATTTCCCTCAGTTTTATTTTCCAGCTAACAAAATGCTTGGTAGAAGGAGTTTCAGACCTCAATGTCTTACTGGCTTGGAGTCTTCCTCTCCTCCCCTTCTTCCAGCAATGGTGATGTACCTTCATCCGCTTAAAGGACCTGCATGCTTGAGAGTTAAATCTGGCAAGTCCTTCAGAAGATCATGTAATTGCTAGTTCATTAAGACAGTTCAAAGGTACAGTGCTTAAAGGGAAACTGCAGATTGCAGTGAGTGAAATTCAGAAGAGGTATCCTTATAAGTTTTATAAGCAGCCTGTTACAGTGAGCTGAAACAACCAATCCCAGACTGTCCTTTACTAATTGATCATTGTACCAATCAACATCTTGAATATGCACTGGGTAAACCATTGAAATAGTTGTGCTTCGGGATGTACAGTTGAGTTTTGAGTTTGAAATTTGTAGCTGCATGGTTTTACTGAATAAAGGAATATTTTGAGTTCCAGCTTTGTCCTATCTCCTGGCTTTGGGTCTCACCAGCAGTTATAGGTAAACGAACATAGCTTGGCGATAAGGTGCTGTATTATATCGACAAGGCAATTTCAGCAGAAAACTTCTGCTCAATTCTACAAAAGCAGAAAGGTCAATTTGAGGTACCCCAGCAGAAGTTAATTGAAACTTTGACCAGTAGGTTATCAGCGAGTCCAACGATGTCAGTGTCAAACAGTGAACAAAACACAAGCGAATCAGTTGTTGCATCCAATACCAATTTCTACTTTGATGCTGCTTCAAAAGATACATTTGAATCATGGTTTAAACATTATGAAGATATATTCCAGGCCAAGTTCACCAGTAAAGGAAGACACACACTTTGCTCCAAAAATTGGGTACTGCTAAACATGATCATTATTTTAACTTCATTCTGCCTAAGAACCCACAGGACCTAACATTTGACGAAATTGTCTTGACAGTTGGACTGCACCTAGTGAGCGGGATTCTGAGAAGCAGCAACAATTTCATTCAGCTCCGCAGCTGGTTTAAAAAAGACAGCACTTTGCAGCAGTTTTTGGAGTTGGATTGCACCCAGTCAGTGAACAGGATTGATCAGAAAGGGTGCATAAAATTAAGACGGGGCAAACGGAGCTGCCATTGCGAGAGTGGGCCAATGTTGGAATGGTTTCAGGGAGATCAGGCTTAGATGAGGTACAATGGTACTAGAAAGTTTGTGAACCCTGTAGAATTTTCTTTATTTCTGCATAAATATGACCTAAAGTGTGATCAGATCTTCATGCAAGTTCTAAAACTAGATTAAGAAAACCCAATTAAATAACACATTAACATTATACTTATTCATTTATTTATTGAGAAAAATAATCCAATATTAAATGTATTTGTTGGAAAAAGTATGTGAACTTTTGCTTCCAGTAACCGGTATGACCCCCTTGTACAGCAATAACTTCAACCAAACGTTTTCAGTAACTGTTGATCAGTCCTGCACATCTGCTTGGAGGAATTTTAGGCCATTGCTCCTTGCAAAACTGCTTCAACTCTGAGATGTTGGTGGGCTTCCTTCCATGAACTTCTTGCTTCAGGTCCTTCCATAACATTTCTATAATATTAAGGTCAGGACTTTGACTCAGCCATTCTAAAACACATTCTCCTGCAAAATGTCTTGATACAATTTTCAATTCATTGTCCTCTCAACAACTGCAAGCTGTTCAGGCACTGAGGCAGCAAAGCAGCCCCAAACCATAATGCTCCTTCCACTATGCTTCACAGTTGGGATGTTGGTGTGCAGTGCCCTTTTCCCTCCAAACACAGCAGTCTGCACTTCTGCCAAAAAGTTCAGAGAGTTGAGCAAGTACTAGAGATTTCTGCAGGTCTTTTGCTATTACTCTTTGGTTCTTTTTCACCTCCTTCACCATTGTACATTGTGCTCTTGGGGTGATTTTTGCAGGATGCCCACTCTTTGGAGAATAGCAACATTACTGAGTTTCCTCCATTTGTAGACAATTTCTCTTACTGTGGACTGATGAACACTCAGGTCTTTAGAAATGCTTTTGAAGCCTTTTCCACCTTCATGCATCTCTACAATTCTTCTTCTAAGGTCTTGTAGTTTTTGTAGAAGGCATTACCCCAGAGGTTCACATACTTTTCCCAACAAATACATGCAATATTGAAACATTCTTCCTCAATAAATGAGCAAGTATATTTTTTTGTGTTATTTATTTAATTGGGTTCTCTTTATCTAGTTTTAGGACTTATGTGAAGATCTGGTCACACTTTAGGTCATACTTATGTAGAAATAGAGAAAATTCTACAGGGTTCACAAACTATCTAGCACCACTGTAAGTAGCTGGCACATTTCTTTTTCATTATTATTCTTTATTCCTTCTCTGTTACAGTGCAGATAGTGCGGTGAGAATGGCTCCTGGAGTTGTATTTTGTTCTGTATGAGATGTTGGAATTCTGGGAGACTGCCAGGTGCACCGAGCTTTAGTTCCTCAGAGAACATGTTAAAGAACTGGTGCTTCAGCTTGATGATATTTGGCTCATATGGGAAACCGAGGAAGTGATAGATAGGAACTAAGATGAGGTAGTCACCCAGAGGTTTCAGGAGACAGATAACTGGGTGACTATCAGGAAAAGGTAGGGAAATGGGCAACCCTGTTCCTCTCAATACTAAGTATACCACTTTGGAAACTGCATGTCAAAAGGGCGATGCTTCAACAGTCACGGGGAATTTCAATATGCAGGTAAATTCAGGTAATTTTGTTGGTTCAGTATCCCAAGAGGGGGAATTTATAGAATGCCTACAAGGTGGCTTTTTAGAGCAGCTTCTGATCAAGCCCACTAGGAGAAAGGAAATTTTGGATTGGGAGTTTTGCAATGAGCCAGAATTGATTTGAGAGCGTAAGGAAAAGGAACCCTTAGGGGAAGTCCAGTGATCATAATAAGACCGAATTCACCCTTCAATTTGAGAAGGAGAAGGTACTCAGATGTATAAGTATTTACAGTGGAGTAAAGGGAATTACAGGGGCATGAGAGATGAACTGGCCTAAATTGATTGGAAGGAAACACTAAGCAGGGATGACAGCAGAGCAGCAAATGCTGAAATTTCTGGGATCAATTCAGAAGGTGCAGGATAGATACATCCCAAAGTAGTAGTAATATTCTAAAGGCAGGATAACGCGGTGGTCCCCAAGGCAAAGCATGTGCTACTGGGCTGCAAGGAAAACATATGATTTGTCAATATGAAACAATATGAGTCAGCTGCACCTTTCCTCATTCCCTGTCACGCCCACTGTTGAACTTGAATGCACACGAGGTCATTATGCACGCGAGGTCATCAGTCACCTAAACGCAGTGATACCCTAGCGCCAGGGATCACTGGTTGGCATCAGGTAACCGGCCCCCTCACGTGGCTAGCGAGAAGTGCCGATGCTACTGGCCTGGAGCGCAGACAGATGGGCGCCGCCTCTAAACCTGTTTAGCACACCGAATGTTCATGGGGAACCCGGTGCTAAAATATTCACAGAAGACCTAATTTGGTCTCAGGGTTTCGTAAGGAGCAGAGCAGCTACCTTGCTGTGATCTACTGAAGGTCATCCCTAGAGCCAAACTTTTGTCGGCCGATAGATCCTACCTACCTACAAGGGGGGCGGGCACGCGCCCTGTTGCACTCCTCACTCGGTCGGTCATTTTCTCTGGACTGTGACCACTGCGGCCCCAGTATGGGGAAATCCTGCCCTTAATTTGTCCTCTCACTGGTGTTACAATGATTTTATATGTTCATTTGAGGAAAATATGCGCTGTGTGTTTAATATCCAAACATTACTTAAAATGTTATGATGCGATTGACTTATAAGTGAGTTATAATTGACTTATCACTATGTTCATGCAAGGAAAATATGCGCTGTGTGTTTAATATTAAATTCGTTAGATAAACCCTTTAGGAATGAAACTGAGTGTATTAGCCATTTATAAGTGACTTATCACCTATATTCCGGTTGATATTAACACCCACACCGCCTCCCCCCAGCCGGTCCGCAAGAATATTGTCAATATTAAACCGGTCCACAGTGCAAAAAAGGTTGGTGACTCCTGGGATAATGCAACCATGGCTGATGAGGGAAATCAAAGCCAATATAAAAAATTTTTAAAATTACATGTAACTTAGCAAAAATTAGTGGCAAGTTAGAGGATTGGGATGCTTTTAAAAAAACAACAGATGGCAACTAAAAAAGTCATAAACGAGGAACTGACAGACATCAACAGTAGAGAAGGTCATGATGGACAAATTGGAATGGGATTGCAAAGTGGACATATTGGAACAGGAATGGGAAATGGAAGCTGAATGTTCAAGTGTGTTGGGGCAGAAGTCTGTGAAGTTGCCATTACTAAGGTGAAGGTGTTTGCGAAACTTTAAAGTCTGAAGGTAAACAAGTCAGATGGTCTACACCCCAGTGTTGTGAAAGATGGCTGAAGTGGTTGTGGAGGCATTGATAATGATCTTTCAAGAATCAATGTATTCTGGCATTGTTCCGGAGGACTGGTAATTTGCAAATATCATTCCACTCTTCAAGAAGGCAGAGAGGTGGAAAAAGGAAATTATAGGCCAGTTAGTCTGACCTCAGTGGTTGGGAGGTTGTTGGAGTTTATTGTTAAGGATGTAGTTCTGGGGTATTTGGACACACATGATAAAATAGGCAAAGGGAAAATCTTGCCTGGCTAATCTGTTGGAATTCTTTGAGAAAATAACAAGCAGGGTAGACAAAGGGGAATTGGTGGATGTTGTGTACTTGAATTTTCAGAAGGCCTTTGACAAGATGCCACACGAGGCTGCTTATCAAGTTAAAAGCCCGTGGTATTTCAGGAAAGATACTAGCATGGATAGAATATTCTGACCGGCAAGAGGCAAAGACTAGGAATAATGGGAGCCTTTACTTGTTGGCTGCAGTGATGAATCGTTGGGACTAATTATTTCTATGTTATATGTCAATGATTTGGATGATGGAATTGATTGCTCTGTTGCAATGTTTGTGGATGATACAAAGATAGATGAGGGGCAGGTAGTTTTGAGGAAGCAAAAAGGCTACAAAAGGACTTAGATTAGGAGAATAGGCAAAGAAGAGACAGGCGGAATACAGTGTCAGAAAAGTGAACAGTTAAGTACTTTGGGAGAAAAAATAAAAGTGAAGGCTATTTTCTAAATGGAAAGAAAATTCAAAAATCTGTGGAGCAAATAGGTCCTCGTGCAAGATTCCCTCAAGGTTATTTTGCAGGTTGAGTTGGTGGTGAGGAATGCAAATGCAATGTTAGCATTTACTTTGAGAGGACTAGAATATAAAAGCAAAAATGTAATGTTGAGGCTTTAAAAGGCACTGGAGAGGTCTCATGGAGTATTGTGAGCAGTTTGAGCTCCTTATCTAAGGAAGGATGTGCTGACATTGGAGAAACATGGAAACATAGAAATCTACAGCACATTACAGCCTTTTGGCCCACAATGTTGTGCCGACCATGCAACCTACTCTAGAAGCTGCCTAGAACTTCCCCACCGCATAGCCCTCTATTTTTTTAAGTTCCGTGTATCTATCTAAGAGTCTCTTAAAAGACCCTACTGTACCCAACTCTACCACCTTCACTGGCACCCACCTCTCTGTATGAAAAACTTATCTATGACATCCCCCTTGTACCTACTTCCAAGCACCTTAAAATTATGACCCCTCATGTTAGCCACTTCAGCCCTGGGAAAAAAGCCTCTGACTATCCACACGACCAATGCCTCTCATCATCTTATGCTCCTCTATTAGGTCACCTGTCATCCTCCATTGTTCCAAGAAGAAAAGGTCAAGTTCACTGAACCTATTCTCATAAGGCATGCTCTCCAATCCAGGAAACATCCGTATAAATCTCCTCTACACTCTCTCTACAGTATCCACATCCTTCCTGTAAAGAGGTGACCAGAAATGAATACAATACTCCAAGTGCAGACAAACTAATTTCTTATATAGCTGTAACACTACCTCACACCTCTCAAACTCAATCCCACAGATGATGAAGGCCAACACACCATACGCCTTCTTAACAACACTATCAATCTGCACAGCAGTTTTTGAGTGTCCTATGAATATAGACCCCAAGATCTCGCTGATCCTCCACACTGCCAAGAGTCTTACCAGTGATATTCTATTTTGTCTTCAAATTTGACCTACCAAAATGAACCACTTCATATTTATCTGGGTTGAACTCCATCTGCTACTTCTCAGCCCAGTTCTGCATTCTATCGATGTCCCGCTGTAACAACTGACAACCCTCCAGACTATCCACAACATCACCAACTCTGTGTCATTAGTAAACTTACTAACCCACCCTTCTAATTGCTCATCCAAGTCATTTATAAATATCACAAAGAGGAGGGGTCCCAGAACAGATCCCTGCAGAACACCACTGGTCACCGTCCTCCATGCAGAATACGAACCATCCACAACTATCCTTTGTCTTCTGTGGGTAAGCCAATTCTGGATCCACAAAGCGAGGTCTCATTGTATGTCATGCCTCATTATTTTCTGAATGAGCCTGTCATGGGAAAACCTTATCAAATGCCTTATTGAATTCTCTATACACTACATCCACTGCTTTACCTCCATCAATGTGTTTTGTTACATCCTCAAAAAATTCAATCAGTTTGTAAGACATCACCTGCCCTTGACAAAGCCATGCTGACTATCCCTAATCAGATTATGTCTCTCCAAATGCTCATAAATTCTGCCTCTCAGGATCCTCTCCAACAACTTTCCCACCACTAAAGAATGACTCACTGGTCTATAATTTTCTGAGTTATCTCTACACCCTTTTTTGAACAAGGGAACAACGTTTGCAACCTTCCAGTCCTCTGGTATTTCTCCTGTCCCTATTGATGATGCAAAGATCTTTGCCAGAGGCTTAGCAATCTTCCCCTCTCACTTCCCACAGTAGCCTGGGGTATATCTTGTCCGGTCCCAGTGACTTATCTAACTTAATACCTTTCAAAAGCTCCAGCACATCCTCTTTCCAAATGTCTATACACTAAAGCATTTCAGTCTGCTGTAAGTCATCCCGACAATTGTCAAGGTCCTTTTCACTGGTGAATACTGAAGCAAAATATTCATTAAATACCTCTGCTACCTCCTCCAACTCCATGCACATGTTTCCACTCTCACTCCTGACTGGTCATTTTCTCACACGGCTCATCCTTTTGCTCTTCAGATACTTGTAGAATGCTTTTGGGTTTTCCTTAATCCTGTTCACCAAGGCCTTCTCATGGCCCCTTCTAGCTCTACTAATTTCATTCTTGAGCCCCTTCCTGGCACCCTTGTAATTGCACCCTTGTAATTTTCTGGAGCTCTAATAGTACCTAGTTTCTTAAACCTTTCGTAAGCTTTTCTTTTCTTCTTAACTAGATATTCCACATCCTTTGTACACCATGGTTCTTTTACCCTACCATCCTTTCCCTGCCTCAATGGAACATCTGCTCCCAATTTATGTTCCCAAGTTCCTGCCTAATAGCATCATATTTCACCCTATCCCAAATAAATGTTTTCCCAAATTTTTTGCTCTTATCCCTCTCCAGCACTACAGTAAAGGAGAAAGAGTTGTGATCATTACCTCAAAAATGCTCTCCCACCAAGAGATCTGACACCTGACCAGGTTCACTTTCCAATACCAGATCCAGTACGGCCTCTCCTCTAGTTGGCTTATCTACATGTTGCATCAGGAAACCTTCCTGAACACACCTAACAAACTCCACCCCATCTAAATCCCTTGCTCTAAGGAGATACCAGTCAGTATTAGGGAATTAAAATAACCCATTACAACAACCCTACTACTATTGCACCATTCCAGAAGCTGCCCCCTTATCTTCTCCTCGATGTCTCTGTTACTATTGCGGGATCTATAAAATAACACTCAGAAGAGTCACTGCCTGCCCCTTTCCTGTTTCTGACTTCCACCTACAATGACTTAGACAATCCCTCCATGACTTCTTCCTTTTATACAGCTGTGATACTATCCCTGATTAGCAGTGCCACTCCACCACCTCTTTTACCTCCCTATCCTCTTAGAAACATCTAGAGGTCGGCTACATTCAGCAGCCATTCCTGCCCCAAGTCGAAGTCTCTGTAATGGCCACAACATCATAGTTCCATGCACTGATCCACGCTCTCAGTTTATCCGTCTTGCTCATGATACTCCTTGCATTAAAATTGATGCATTTTAAACCATATGGCTGAGTGCTTCTTTGCTCAATCATCTGCCTATCCTTCCTCACAAACTCCCTACAAGCTGTGCACCAATTGCCCCATACTCTGTCTCTTCACTTCAGTTCCCACCCCCCGTAAATCTAGTTTAAAACCTCCCAATAGCATTAGCAAATCTTCCTCCCATATATTGGTTCCCGTCCAGTTCAGGTACAACCCATCCCACTTGTACAGGTCACCCCTTTCCCAGAAAAGGTTCCAGTGATCCAAGAACTTGAAACCCTATCCCCTTTCCTCAGCCCCACTCATTCATCTGCACTATCTTCCTGTTCTGACTTTCACTAGCTCGTGGCACTGGGAGTAATCCAGAGATGACCACCTTGGAGGCCCTGTTCTTCAGCCTCCTTCCTAACTCCCTAAACTTACTGCACAGGACACTAGCACTCAGAAAGCAACACACTATCCTGGTGCCTCTTTTGCTGCTGCAGAATCTCCTGTCTGTCCCCTTAACCTTCGAGTCCTCTATGAATATTGCTCTACTTGATTTCACCCTACCCTTCCAAGTGTCAGTGCCAACCACAGTGCTATTGGTCTGGCTGCTGCTGCTTTGCCCAGATAGGTCATGCCCCTCAGCAGTTGCTAAGAGGAATGGTCACAGGAGGACCTTGCACTGACTTCCTTCTCACTTTACCTCTCTCAGTGTTCACCCATTTATTCACCAAATTCTGCACTCTGAGTGTAACCACCTGATCAAAAGTTTTATCTATCAATTACTCTGCCTCCCAGATGATGCTCAGTTCATCCAACTCCAGCTCCTTAATGCAGTCTTTCATGAGCTGGAGTTGGCTGCACTTCCCATAGGTGTAGTCATCAGGGAATCCATCAGGTTCCATGAATTCCTACATCCTACAGGAGGATGCCATATCTGCCATCCTCCCTGCACTGTAGAATGGGCAACCAAGACCAAATCTTCTAACCGTCTCTTTGGCCTCAGCCTCTTCTTGTCGAAGCCTCGAGTCAAATCCTGACACTCCTACCACAGGCCTACTCCGAACAATGGCTACCCCACTTGCCCCTTCTGTAGTTTTATTTAATTCACAGTGCTCTGCTCCAGATACCGATTGGACCTTTGGAATGTCCGATCACCCGGGAAGCTCTCCTTTTAAACTAGCTTTGCTGACCTGCGAGTAAACTCTTCAAAGTCCTCTGTCCCAATGCTGTTTGGACCTCTGGAAGGTTCCAAGAAGGTTCAAGAAAATGGTTTTGGGATTGAAAGGCTTATCATATGAATAATGTTTGATGGCTTTGGGGTGCTCAGTGGAATTCAGAAGAATGAGGGGGGACTTCATTACAACCTAACAAATAGTGAAAGGCCTCGATAGAGTGGATGTGGAGAGGATGTTTGCTTTGGTGGGGGAATCTAAGATCACGGGACACAACCTCAGAATAGAGAGACATCCATTTAGAATGGAGATGAGGAGGAATTTCTTTAGCAGAGAGTGGTAAACCTATGGAATTTATTGACACAGACATCTGTGGAGGCCAAGTCATTGGGTATAATTAAGGCAGAAGTTGATAGATTCTCTATCAGTCAGGGCATGAAGGAATACAAGGAGAAGACAGGAAATTGGGGCTGGGGCAAATGGATCAGCCATGATGAAATGGCAGAGCAGAGTTGATGGGCCATATGGCTTAATTCTGCTCCTATATCTCATGGACAGCTAACCAGCATTTTTGGAGAGAGATTATATCTCTTCAGTGTTCATTACCAATGCCCAAAACTCATTACACACAACACCAATGACTTCATCACATATGCCAGTGTCGTCAACTGTGAATGTGAACAGTTCATGCTGGGTAACATAGAACTCTACAGCACATTATAGGCCCTTCGACCCACCATGTAATCTACTCTAGAGACTGCCTAGAATTTCCCTAGCATTTTAAGCTATTTTTCTAAGCTTCAAGACCTTTCTAAGAGGCTCTTATAAGACCCTATATTCTATCAGCTTCCACCACTGTTGCTGGCAATGCATTCCCTGCATCCATCACTCTCTGTGTGAAAAACTTACCCCTGACATCCCCTTGGTACCTATTTCCAAGCACCTTAAAACTATGCCCCCTCGTGTTAGCCATTTCAGCCTTGGGGAAAAAACCTCTGGCTATCCACACAATCAATGCTCCTCATCATGTTGTACACCTCTATCAAGTCACCTTTCAGCCTCCGTCACTCCAAGGAGAAAAGGCCAAGTACACTCAACCTATAGTGTCTGATTTTTATTTGTGGACCCAAGGCACCTGGTGATGCAGACATTCACAAACTGCTCCTGGCTAGACTTGAGCAAGACTCTGATATGACTTTATAAACTATCACTCAAGAATGTCAGTGTTTGATCAACCTGAAACACAATTCCAATCTGGTTGAACAGAACCATGTCAATGCAGTTTCCAGTGGGTCAGATATCATTCAGCAAATCTCCAAGCAAACAGTTCCAGTCTGCTGGAACTGTTGTGCGTTGCATTATGCTTGAAACTCCCAATACAAGAAACACTTCTGCAGCAAATGCCAACACCATGGTCACAAAGAAGGCTTTTGCTATTCTTCACTATCTTCTAGGCCAGTGAAACACAAACAACCAAAGCATACAAGGAATTTAATTGTCATAAGATGATGAGAGGCATTGATCATGTGGATTGTCAGAGGCTTTTTCCCAGGGCTGAAATGGTTGCCACAAGAGGACACAGGTTTAAGGTGCTGGGGAGTAGGTACAGAGGAGATGTCAGGGGTAAGTTTTTTTTTGCTTTTTTAAAAAAAAACACAGAGAGTGGTGAGTGCGTGGAATGGGCTGCCAGCAACGGTAGTGGAGGCGGATACGATAGGGTCTTTTAAGAGACTTTTGGATATGTATGTGGAGCTTAGAAAAATAGAAGGCTATGAGTAAGCTTAGTATTTCTAAGTAGGGACATGTTCAGCACAACTTTGTGGGCCGAAGGGCCTGTATTATGCTGTAGGTTTTCTATGTTTCTAAGTCACGTTGAAAGTTGACCACCTCAGAAGGTACAGCAATGTGTTTATCAACAATCAAGCAACAACTCAGGCATCATCAGGCATCACAACCAAATCCAATTATTGTCAGGCATCGCCACTAAATCCAAACACTGGATGAGGTCTGTACAAGCTATTCAAATCATGTCAGTCAACGCTATACTACCATCAGTACGGGAAACCATACAACAACTACAATAGCACTATGTGGCTGTGTTTCAAGGTGGTTTCAGTTGCTGTACCAAACTGCAAGCAGTACTCAATCTCCATCCAGATACAAATTCAGTCTTCTATCCCAAAAGACGCAGCCTTACCAATCATGGAACAAGAGCTGGATCGCCAGAAACCAAATGTTGTGAACAAAGTTGTCAACTACTCATGCTGAACAGTTCCAATACTCATTATCAGGATAGCCAACAGTAAAGTAAGGTTGTGTGCAAACTTCTCAGCTGGTCTCATTATGCCTCTGGAGACATACCAGTAGCTATTACCAGTACTGGCAGATCTTTGCAAAATTGAATGGTGCTTGCTATTTTGCAAAGTTGGACTTGGCCGAAGCCCATCTTCAGGTAGAAATGGCAGAAAATTCACAGGAGCTTCTCACCATTACAATGCATAAGGTTGTCCTTTCTTTCCTCCATCTGCCTTTCAATTTTCCAACAGCTTATGGACACTATGCTGAGTGGTATTGATGGCATTGCCACTTACCCCAACAACCTCATTGTGACAGGAATGGATCAGATCGAACTACGCCAATGCCTGGAACACATGACTTCGGGCCTCCCGATGTCTTCAATTAAGTATCTGGGATTCATTAAGCACGGTCATTGCCCAGTTCCCCAAATCTTCACTACTATTTTAAAGCTGCCTCGACCATCAGATGTCAGCACTTTATGATAATTTTTGGGTATGATCAGTCGTCATTATTCATAATTTCTTCCAGCATTGCACCAAGGGAGCCACTCAACAAGGGTGCTACATGGAAACAGTGCCAAGAGTCTTTTGATCAGGTGAAGAACATGCTGTCATTCGACCTTCTCTAAATGCATTTCAACAGAGTTGCCAATTGTCATCATGATAGATGCATCCAACTGCAGAGTGGCGCTGTCATAATATCCCATCTTTCCTGAACGCTCCAAAAAAAAAAAGCTGTTTTGTGTGCAGTAAGATAATTGACCACTGCATAAAGGATCTATGGACAAATTGAGAAGGAAGCCTTGGGAATCATCTTTGCTGTGAAGAATTTCCACAAGATGCCCTAGGGCAGACACTTCACTCTCCTTGCTGATTATATGTCATGATTGACAAGATCAAAACAGAAACAGCTGCAGGTCCTCTTCTTCAGTGCATCTCCAGATACCTCATTGACGGATGGCCAAAGTTGAGGAAGCTGTCATACCTTTTACACACATCATACATCATTCAACTGAGGACTCCTGCCTAAAGTTTGGAGATAATATTAATTCCATGAACACTTCAACCAAAAGTACTGAATCAATTCCACTGTGGTCACCCAGGCATCAATCAAATGAAAGCCCTAGCAAGCTTTGTGTATTGACCAGGCATAGACAAAGATATCATATCTGTATGCAAGTAGTGTACTCAGTGTTCTACAGCAGCAAAGAATCCAAGTAAAGCTGATCCACAACCATAGCCTCAGGCTACCAGTCCTTGGAGTCAAATCCACATTGAATTCGCTGACCCAATCAATGGGTGTACCAACATTGTCCTGGTTGACACCTACTCCAAATAGCCAGAAGTACTTTCTATTAAGTCAACAATGACTAAGGCTACCACTGAACAGCTGCTGCAGATCTTTAGCCACTTTGGGATGCTAGAAATGTTTAGTTCTGACAACAGCACTTAATTCAGTTTGGTTTGTTGTGTTTGGCCACAAAGCAGAATTACCCACATCTGCTCACCCCCTTATCATCCACAGTCCAATGGCCAAGCAGAGAGGTTTGTGAAAACCTTCAAACAGTTGTTTCTGAAATCAAGAGGGGAAGGAGCATCTGCTGAGGCCCTCAACACATTTCTGCTGAAGTGTCGAATTACACGGCATCCAGCCCTCGAGGGGAAGTCACCACCTGAAGCACTTCTAGGAAGAAAACTGCATACACTGTCGGATGCAATGCTGCCACAGTGTCCAATATCACAGATAGGTGCACAAAGACAGCTACACAGAACTTGGTTGATGGGTGAAGTAATTCAAGACCAGAACTGCAGTGTGTCAGACAGTATCACAATGGGCAAAACGCTTGGGTACCAGGTCAGATTGTTAAATGAATGGGGAAAGTCCTCTCCAAAGTTGTTGTAGACAGACATCACATTAACCAGTTACGACAATGAATCAGAATCAAGTTTATTATCACCAGCATATGACATGAAATTTGTTAACTGAGCAGCAGCAGTTCAATGCAATATATAACCTAGCAGAGAGAGAGAAAAAATAATAAATAAAATAAAACATAAGTAAACAAGTAAATCAATTACGCATATTGAATAGATAATTTTTTTTAATGTGCAAAAACAGAAATACTGTATATTAAAAAAAGTGAGGTAGTGTCCAAAGCTTCTCAATGTGCTCCCAAAAGGCACAAATTCATCGGGCAGATCATCAAAAAGAGCTGGAACTTCATCTCCTCTTTGAAGGGTTTGATCCATTCTGACTGAATCAACCACCAGCACAGCTACAAGCAATATTGTGACAAGAAAGTGACAGCCTGAAACCACTAAGCAGGACCGATCACTAGCATAAGCCAGTTGTTACAATCCCAAATCAACCCTCGGCTCAAATCCTCTCAGGTAATCATCTTCAAGGAGGTGGTGTTACAGTGAGCCGAAACAACCAAGGTCTTTTGGTCAGCTGACAACCAATCTCATGCTGACTTCCACTGAGTTTTGAGTTTGAGATTTGTAGTTGCACGGTTTTACGAAATAAAGCAGTATTTCAAGTTCCACCTTTGTCCTATCAGTAGTTATAGGTGAGCCAGCACTACACAGCCCGCAATACGTCTCTTCAGTTCGGTAGTGCCACCTTGGAAGTTCCTTTGGGATTCTTAATAGTGTGGAGGAACAAAGTCCGTAGGTCCCTTAAAGTTGCTATGAGAATTGATAGGAAGGTTAAGAAGGCATATGGTGCGTTGGCCATTACTGGTGGGGGGGGGGGGGGGAGAGATGGGGAGCGTGGAATTGAGTTTAAGAGCTGCGAGATAACATTGCAGCTCCATAAAACACTGGTTAGACCACACTTGGAATATTGTGCTCAGTTCTGGTCACTTTATTATAGGAAGCATGTGGGACTCCAAAAAGTCTTCCATATTCACTATTTAGAATCACACCCAAAATACTACTAACCCATCCAATAAATAAGCAAAACTGAAAAGTGTGTTGGAGGATAGGGGGAAAGAATCAAAGGACAGTCTGCAGCAACATAAAATCCAACACATTTGAGCCTTATTATTTACACAAAAACTCCTGCCTATTGTTTTGGAGTGTGTGATTCAGAAGGATAAAAGGGAAGTTTGAAATTGCTACCTAAATGCATAAAGGTCAGTAAACTAAAATACTATAATCCCTAATGTTTTATTATAATTGCAAATACATAAATACAAATACCTCCGTATAGTTAAGATAAATACTAATGAGACCAATTGAACTCACACACGATAAATCTGGAGCAAAATCAAGAAAATGCAGCTGAACTATTTTGAGACATAATGAAGACAGGAAGTTGGGTGTGCATTTTTGTACAATTAAGATAAAAAGGAAAGAAATCCTAATTCAAAAATAGTTAACGATTTGGAATTCACTTGAGATTCTACATTACATCCAGAACAGATATATTTAACTTTATCACAAACGTGTGAATTAGGGTGATGGGAAACATACAGCAGACTGATAAATTTCAAAGATTCCCTGAAGAATATGGAGTCATTCAGTTTGAAGTCAATGATGAGGAATGGTGTGGAGCTGGGGATGCAGGAAATCAACTGGAACACAGATCCACAATGGAAAACAGAACAGTACAGAAATAGGCTCTTCATTTTAATGTCTTGCTGAACTATGTAAACTAGTCATGAAATGACTGATTAAACTAATCTCTTTTCCCTGCACCATGTCCATATCGTCTGTTATCTGCATGTTCATGCTTTCCTTAGAACCTCTTAAACACGTCCATCATATTTGCTTCCAGTAGCACCCCTGGCAGTAGACCCCATGCACCCACCACTATGCAAAAACTGATTGCTCATAAGTACATCTCCTTTGAACTTGCCCTTCCTCAACTTAAATGCATGCAGTCTGTTAGCCACTGCACCTCCTCTCTGTAAGCTGACTCGTCATTCTTGCTGATGAGACCCACCACAGTCGAGTCATCAGCAAACTTGATGATGTGATTCGAGCTGTGTATTGCTGCACAGTCATGGCTCAGCAGAGTGAACAGCAGTGGACTGAGCACACAGCCCTGGGGGGCCCCCATGCTCAGTATGATGGTGTTGGAGATGTTGCTCCCAATCCGGACTGACTGAGGTCTCCCAGTCAGGAAGTCTAGGATCCAGTTGCAGAGGGAGGTGTTCAGGCCCAGTAGTTTCAGCTTTCCAATCAGGTGCTGAGGGATGATTGTGTTGAATGCTGAACTGAAGTCTATGAACAGCATTCGAACGTATGTGTCTTATTTTGTCCAGGTGGAGGGTGGTGGCGATGGTATCGTCTGCTGAGCGATTGGGACGATACGCGAACTGCAAGGGGTCCAGTGAAGGGGCAGCAGGGTCTTTATGTGACTCATGATGAGCTTCTCGAAACACTTCATGATGATGGATGTGACAGCAACGGGACAGTAGCCATTGAGGCAGAACACTGAAGACTTCTTTGGCACAGGGACAATGGTGGCGGCCTTGAAGCATGTTGGAACGATGGCGCTGCTCAGGGAGATGTTGAAGTTGTCAGTAAGAACATCTGCCAGCTGGTCTGCACATCCTCTGAGCATCAGCATTCCTCACAGAATATTGCATTTCTTGGTAAGAAGCATGATAATAAAAAATAAAAGTATATTTGGCAACAGAAAACATTAATTAGGCTACTTTTAGAAAACCATGAGAAACATATTGAAGCTTAATAAAGAATACATTAGGATGTTACTTGGTGTGTTAAATGTGGAAAATCTAAATTGTGGATGTTTGCTTCAGAATACAAATGTAGAACAATGGCAGTATTTAAAATCATTTAGAAATAACACTGGGTACATAGAAATGAACAGTTGCCTGGAAATGAATTAACTGATTCAAGACATGAGAAAATTAGCACTCAACATTACAATATTCTTAACAAAAAGTTGTGAAGCTGACCAAATTGTTGATTAGTAGTTTCAGCAGAATCCAGAATCCAGAATTGATTGGATCAGGGAATTGAGTTCTGGGTTCAAGATTATAGAATTCAGAAAGCTGCCACGTGCAGAATAAACAAATATACATCACCCTAATGCCTTCACAATCATTTTGGGGGATTTTAACCAGGCTAGTCTGAACAAGATTGCTAAGCAATTACCATCAACAGATCACTTGCAATACTAGAGGAAACAACAGACTGGACCATTGTTACACCACCATTAAGAATGCCGAATGTACTTACTATTCCATGCCCTCACTTCGGAAAGTCTGATCACTTAACTTCTACTCCCTGAGTATAGGCAGAGACTGAAGACTGCAGCATCAGTAGTGAGGACCAAGAAGGTATGGACTAGGGAAGCACAGGAGCACTTACAAGACTGCTTTGAATCAATGGACTGGACTGTATTCAGGGATTCATCTTTGAACCTGGATGAGTATGTTGCAGTTGTGACCAACTTCATTAAAACCTGTGTGAATGACTGTGTACCTACAAAGACTTACTGTACATTCCCAAAGCAAAAGACATGGATGAACCAGGAGGTACATCATCTGAAGGTCTAGATCTGTGGCATTCAACTCTGGTGACCCAGGTCTGTACCAGAAAATCAGGTATGATTTGTGGAAGGCTATTTCAAGGGTGAAGAGACAATTTTGAATGAGGTTGGAGATGACACTTGATGTATGACAACTTTGGCAGGGTTTGCAAGACATTACTTCCTACAAAGCGAAACCCAATAGCATAAATGGCAGCAATGCTTCACTACCAGATAATCTCAACGCCTTCTATGCCCGCTTTGAAAGGGAGAATATAACTACAGCTGTGAGGATCCCTGCTGCACCTGATGACCCTGTGATGTCTGTCTCAGAGGTCGATGTTAGGCTGTCTTTAAAGAGAGTGGACCCTCACAAGGCAGAAGGTCCTGATGGAGTACCTGGTAAGGCTCTGAAAACCTGTGCCAACCAACTGGCGGGTGTATTCAAGAACATTTTCAACCTCTCACTGCTATGGGCAGAAGTTCCCACTTCCATCAAAAAGGCAACAATTACACCAGTGCCTAAGAAGACTAATGTGAGCTGCTTTAATGACTGTTGCCCGGTAGCACTCACATCTACAGTGATGAAATGCTTTGAGAGGTTGGTCATGACTAAACCAAACTTCTGCCTCAGCAAAGACCTGGACCCATTGCAATTTGCCTATCGCCACAATAGGTAAATGGCAGATGCAATCTCAATGGCTCTTCACATGGCTTTAGACCACATGGACAACACAAACACCTATGTCAGGATGCTGTTCATCGACTACAGCTCAGCATTTAAAACCATCATTCCCACAATCCTGATTGAGAAGTTATAGAACCTCAGCCTCTGTACCTCCCTCTGCAATTGGATCTTCAGTTTCCTAACTGGAAGACCACAATCTGTGTGGATTGGTGATAACATCTCCTCCTTAATGACGATCAACACTGGTGCACCTCAGGTGTGTGCTTAGCCCACCACTCTACTCTACACCCATGACTGTGTGACTAGGCATAGCACAACTACCATCTATAAATTTGCTAGTGATACAACCATTGCTGGTAAATCTCAGGTGGTGACGAGAGGGCGTACAGGAGTGAGATATGCCAACTAGTGGAGTGGTGCCACAGCAACAACCTGGCACTCAATGTCAGTAAGACAAAAGAGCTGATTGTGGACTTTAAGAAGGGTAAGACGAAGGAGCACATACCAATCCTCATAGAGGGATCAGAAGTAGAGAGAGTGAGAAGTTTCAAGTTCCTGGTTGTCAAGATCTCTTGGGATCCAACACATCGATGCAGTTACAAAGAAGGCAAGAAAGCAACTATATTTCATTAGGAGCTTGAAGAGATTTGGTATGTCAACAAATATACCCAGAAATGTTAAGAGATGTGCCATGGAGAGCATTCTGACAGGCTGCATCACTGTCTGGTATTGTGGGGGGAGGGGCACAGGACCAAAAGAAGCTGCAGAGGGTTCCACCAGCATTTTGTGTGTGTTGTAGAGGGTTATAAGTTTAGTTGGCTCCATCTTGGGTACTAGCCTACAAAGTACCCAGTGCATCTTTAAGGAGCAATGTCTCAGAAAGGCAGTGTATATTATTAAGTCCTCCTCCACCCAGGGCATGCCCTTTTCTCACTGTTACGATCAGGTAGGAGGTACAGAAGCCTGAAGGCACACACTCAACGATTCAGGAACAGCTTCTTCCCCTTTGTCATCCGATTTCTAAATGGACATTAAACCCTTGAACACTACCTCACTTTTTAAATATGTATTATTTCTGTTTTTGGCATGATTTTTAATCTATTCAATATATGTATACTGCAATTGGTTTACGTATTTATTTTTTTCTTCTATATAATGTATTGCATTGAACTGCTGCTGCTAAGTTAACAAATTTCATGACATATGCTGGTGATAACAAACCTGATTCTGATTTGCTTAGGAAACAATTTATATTTATGTTGCAATTTCCAAACATTATAGTACTACTGTCACCATTACTAAACCTTTGCTATTTCCTCTGTTAACCTCACTTCCTTACCCTTCCCACAACAGGTACAATAGTCATTAGTCTAATCAGATTATTTAAAATCAGATTAGATTTCCATTTCTCTTTATCATAACATCTGACAACCAGAAGGGCCAAATGTAGCATAATGTGGCTGGTTAAAGTGTTCAGGAAACACTTGCTGTCTTTGCACAGAACATAACCCCACTTTGCTACTTCGATAAGACTGGAGACATAACTTGATTCTCCTGCCACAAGTAAACTACACATGCAGATTACCTGTGATATTATGATCACTTGCAATAGAACCCTCATCTTCCTTTGTTTCGAAATAACATACTTGATACCCAAACCCACATATCACAATAACTTTAATACCTCTTCAAAGCAAAGATTCAATATACATCTATTATCAAAATATGTACACAGAATACAACTGAGATTTGTCCTCCTGCAAGCAGCCACAAAACAAAGAAACACCATGGAACCCATTCAAGAAATTATCAAACACCCTAGGCACAAAAAAACACAAACTGCACACAGCATAAAGTAAGTGGACAACACATAGAATATCAGCCATCAACCCAGAGGTCCAGTGATATTCAGTTTAATTGAGATCAGCGTCAAACCACTAGCCAACTGCAGGCCGCATACAAAGCATTCTTCGCTGAAGCACCCTGGACCACACTAATTGTCCCAATGAAACTGCTCAAAAACAGAAAAAAGAGTAACCACAATCCAGGAACATGTGCACCATGAGCCCCAAGTTCCCCCAAACACGAGTCTACAGTCTCCCTGATCAATCCTTGCAATACGTATCCCAAGACTCCTGCACTTTACTCCGACAGCAGCTAGCAGACAACACCAAACACCTGCCGTCCTCCATTCTTATCTTCGTCAACATCAACCTTGCTCAACACCTCAATTGAAGAGATACAAAGGAGTCGATCCCCGGCTCATGCCGTTGATGCCTCAATCAGACAGGAGCAATGGAGTCGATCGTGGGCTGTCACCCTCGATGCCTCAGTCAGAGAGAAGCAATGGAGTAGATATTGGGCTCACACGTTTGATTCCTCAATTGCAGGGAAGCAATGGAGATGATCAGGAATGATGGGGTGGTAAATTAGATTAGTAAGTATGCAGATGATACGAAGATAGGTGGTGTTGTGGATAATGAAGTAGGTTTTCAAAGCTTGCGGAGACATTTAGGCCAGTTAGAAGAGTGGGCTGAAAGATGGCGGATGGAGTTTAATGCTGATAAGTGTGAGGTGCTACATTTTGGTAGGACTAATCAAAATAGGACATACATGGTAAATGGTAGGGCAATGAGGAATGCACTAGAACAGAGTGATATAGGAATAATGGTGCATAGTTCCCTGAAGGTGGAATCTCATGTGGATAGGGTGGTGAAGAAAGCTTTTGGTATGCTGGCCTTTATAAATCAGAGCATTGAGTATAGGAGTTGGGATGTAATGTTAAAATTGTACAAGGCATTGGTGAGGCCAAATATGGAGTATTGTGTACAGTTCTGGTCACCGAATTATAGGAAAGATGTCAACAAAATAGAGAGAGTACAGAGAAGATTTACTAGAATGTTACATGGGTGTCAACACCTAAATTACAGAGAAAGGTTGAACAAGTTAGGTCTTTATTCTTTGGAGCGTAGAAGGTTGAGGGGGGACTTGATAGAGATATTTAAAATAATGAGGGGGATAGATAGAGTTGACGTGGATAGGCTATTTCCATTGAGAGTAGGGGAGATTCAAACAAGAGGATACGAGTTGAGAGTTACGGGCGAAAGTTTAGGGGTAACACGAGGGGGAACTTCTTTAGAGTGGTAGCTGTGTGGAACGAGCTTCCAGTAGAAGTGGTAGAGGCAGGTTTGGTATTGTCATTTTTTTAAAAATTGGATAGGTATATGGACAGGAAAGGAATGGAGGGTTATGGGCTGAGTGCAGGTCGGTGGGACTAGGTGAGAGTAAGCATTCGGCATGGACTATAAGGGCCGAGATAGCCTGTATCCATACTGTAATTGTTATATGGTTATATCATGGGCTCACACCTTCGACATCTCAATCGAAGAGAAGTAACAGAGTCAATTATGTGCTCACCCTTGCCGCCTCAATCGAAGGGAAGCAATGGAGTCAATCACGGGTTCATGCCCTTGATGCCTCAATCAGACAGGAGCAACGGAGTCGATCGTGGACTCTCACCCTTGACGTCTCAATCAGAGAGAAGCAATGGAGTCAATCACAGGCTCACACCCTCGATGCCACAATTGGAGAGGGCTCATGTCCAGTCTCCAGGCTTTCAGGCCTCCAGGCTGCACATTCCACTCCAAACCTCACCAATCTCACTCAGAGATAGCAAAGCTCCAGATAGCTCCAGGTGGTCCAAAAAAAACCCATAAAACGTAAACTACAGGTTCCAATCGCATGCATTTCAGTAGTAGAATAATATTTGAAAGAACTAGTTAAAGAAGTAATTTTGTGAACTGTCTACAGGATGTTGCCATTGGTTGTGTTATTCACTGGCACCACCTTGGTTACGGTTTTAAATGAGTATGGTACTTATTTTAAGCACTGAAGAATAGCAGAAAAACACAAAACTTCCCTTTTAAAAAATAACCTCGCAAATATTTGTTTTTTGTAATAATTTTATACATTTTCTCTACAAATATTTCAATGCAACATTTCTCCAATATTAAATGCTAGCAGTCCTTTGAAAATATCTGATGGATTAATATTTAAATGATCATTTTAAACTGCTAATACATTACTGGAGCTCAATAAAGGTATCAATCCCACTAATCTGAAGAAGATTATAAAGGATTTAAAACATCCCTCATAGGCAGCAAGTGGCAAGCTCAGACATGTCTACTCTTTGTACAAGCCTACAAAACGTGTAATACAGTATAACTTCTACACAACACTCCAAATTGAAAACGCCTTGCACTCTCACAAGAATGGCAAGTTAAACTACAAATGTACAGTTCTCCTGTCCAACTGATACTTAGCACATGATGGCCATAAAAATTATTCATATTTCAAAACTAAAATACTTAGCCTATTGTGACATTATTGAAAGCTCATTATATATTAGGGCATGACTTAGTTCTACAAATAAACTAGGTGAAGGGCCAAATTTTAAGAATACTAGTTACTGACAAGGTTTCAAAGAGAAAACATGGGATAAATGAGAGGCAGGAAAGTATGTCTGTGATTGGTTTGGAGTTTGCAGAATGGGAAGAACATGTCAGTTTAAGTACTCAAATTAGGAGAAGCATTAGGGAGGAAATTTCTCCAAATTCATGTAATTGTTAACTGTTTAAGGTACAATTTTGCTGGAGGAACTCAGAGTGAGAAGCACCTGTTGGGGGGAGGAGTGGGGGTGAGGGTTAGAAGGAATGGTTGACATCTTGGGTCTGAACACTGCATCAGAAACTTGCTACTTGACCTTCTGATTATTGCTCCAGATTCCAGCATCCAGACTCCTGTGTCAACATTTCTGTTTTTAAAAGTCAGGTGTTTTTCATTCAAAAAGAAAATCAAGGTTCTGCCTCCCCATTCCCCAGGGACAGTAGGTTATCAAGTTGAAGTGCAGGCACTAGGATCAGCAGAAGTAGATATTTCTCTTTCCCATGACAAACTACTGCACAATCATCAGACCAAGTCAGATTTAAGATGCTTCCTGACTTCTGCAATTACACAAAGAAATTCATTTCATCTTTGCTTCCTTCTAAACATGTTTTACAAAACAAAACAAAACCTACTAAACTACATTTTTTTTAAAAAGTTTTCATTTTCCTTACTAGAGACGCTCTGTTTCATGCCAAGTTACTGTGTTGCGTGAAAGTTGAATGTCATCGAAGAGAAACAACTTTAGGCATTAATGCACAGAAACATAGAAAACCTACAGTACAATACAGGCCCTTCGGCCTACAAAGCTGTGCCGAACATGTCGCTACCTCAGAAATTACCTAGGGTTAACTCAGAGCCCTCTGTTTTTCTGAGCTCCATGTACCTATCCAGGAGTCTCTTAAAAGATCCTGTTGTATCCACCTCCACCACTCTCACTGGCAGCCCATTCCATGCACTCACCACTCTCTGCATAAAAAAAAACTTACCCCTGACATCTCCTCTGTACCTGCTTCCAAGTACCTTAAAACTGTGCCCTCTCGTGCTAGCCATTTCAGCCCTGGGAAAAAGCCTCTGACTATCCACACGATCAATGCCTCTCATCATCTTATACATCTCTATCAAGTCATCTCTCATCCTCTATCACTCCAAGTTCACTCAACCTATTCTGATAAGGCATATTCCCCAATCCAGGCAACATCCTTGTAAATCTCCTCTGCACCCTTTCTATGGTTTCCACATCCTTTCTGTAGTGAGGTGACCAGAACTGAGCACAGTACTCCAAGTGGGGTCTGACCCCAGGGTCCTATTTAGCTGCAACATTACCTCTCGGCTCCTAAACTCAACCCCACAATTGATTAAGGCCAATGCACCATATGCTTTCTTAACTACAGAGTCAACCTGCTCAGCAGCCTTGAGTGTTGTATGGACTCGGAGCCCAAGATCCCTCTGATCCTCCACACTACCAAGACTCTTACCATTAATACTATATTTTGCCATCATATTTGACCTACCAAATGAACTACCTCACACTTATCTGGGTTGAACTCCATCTGCCACTTCTCAGCCCAGTTTTGCATCCTTTCAATTTCCAGCTGTAACCTCTGATAACCCTCCACTCTATCCACAACACCCCCAACCTTTGTGTCATCAACAAATTTACTAACCCATCCTTCCACCTCTTCATCCAGGTCATTTATAAAAATCACAAAGAGCTGGGGTCCCAGAACGTATCCCTGAGGCACACCACTGGTGACCAACCTCCATGCAGAATATGACCCCTCTACAACCACTCTTTGCCTTCTGTGGGCAAGCCAGTTCTGGATCCACAAAGCAATGTCCCCTTGGATCCCATGCCTCCTTACTTTCTCAATAAGCCTTGCATGGGGTACCTTGTCAAATGCCTTGCTGGAATCTATATATACATCTACTACTCTACCTTCTTCAATGTGTTTAGTCACATCCTCAAAAATTTCAATCAGGCTCGTAAGGCACGACCTGCCTTTCATAAAGCCATGCTGACTATTCCTAATCGTATTATGCCTCTCCAAATGTTCATAAATCCTGCCTCTCAGGATCTTCTCCAACAACTTACCAACCACTGACACAAGACTCACTGGTCTATAATTTCCTGGGCTATCTCTATTCCCTTACTTGAATAATGGAACAACATCTGTAACCCTCCAATCCTCTGGAACCTCTCTCATTCCCACTGATGATGAAAAGATCATTGCCAGAGGCTCAACAATCTCCTCCCTCGCCTCCCACAGTAGACTGGGGTACATGTCGTCCAGTCCCGGTGACCTATCCAACTTGATGCTTTCCAATAGCTCCAGCACATCCTCTTTCTTAACATCTACATACTCAAGCTTTTCAATCCACTGTAAGTCATCCTTACAATCGCCAAGATCCTTTTCTGTAGTGAATACTGAAGCAAAGTACTCATTAAGAACCTCTATCTTCTCCATGTCCATACACACTTTCCCACTGTCACACTTGATTGATCCTATTATCTCATGTTTTATCCTCTTGTTCTTCACATACTTGTAGAATGCCTTGGGGATTTCGTGGCCCCTTCTGGCTCTCCTAGTTTCATGCTTAAACACCTTCCTGCTAGCCTTATAATTTTCTAGATCTCTATCATTACCCAGCTCTTTGAACCTTTCGTAAGCTTATCTTCTCTTCTTGACTTGATTTTCAACAGCCTTTGTACACCACTGTTTCTGTATCCTACCATCCTTTCCATGTCTCATTGGAACGTACCTATGCAGAACACCACGCAAGTATCCCCTGAACATTTGCCACATTTCTGCTGTACATTTCCCTGAGAGCATCTGTTCCCAATTTATGCTTCCAAGTTCCTGACTGATAGCTTCATATTTCCCCTTACTCCAATTAAATGCTTTCCTAACTTGTCTGTTCCTTTCCCTCTCTAATGTTATGATAAAGGAGACAGAATTGTGATTACCATCTCCAAAATGCTCTCCCACTGAGAGACCTGACACCTGACCTGGTTCATTTCCCAATACCAGATCAAGTACAGCCTCTCCTCTTGTAGGCTTATCTACATAGTGTCAGGAAACCTTCTTGAACACAACGAACAAACTCCACCCATTTTAAACCCTTTGCTCTTGGAACATGCCAATCAATATTTGGGACATTAAAATGTCCCACCATGACAACCCTGTCACTATTAGACCTTTCCATAATCTGTCTCCCTATCTGCTCCTCGATGTCCCTGTTACTATTGGGTGGTCTTTAAAAAACACCCAGTAGTTATTGATCCTGTTCTGACTTCCATCCACAGAGACTCCATAGACAATCCCTTCATGTCTTCCTCCTTTTCTGCAGCCGTGACTTTATCTCCAATCAACAGTGTCATCTCTTTTGTCTCCCTCCCTGTCCTTTCCTGCCCCTGAGCCATCCAAGTCTTTGTAATGGCCACAGCAACATAGCTGATCCACGCTCTAAGCTCATCTGCTTTGTTCATAATACTCCTTGCATTAAAATAAACACTTCTCAAACCACTGGTCTGAGCGCATCCCTTCTCTATCACCTGCCTATCCTCCCTCTCGCACTGTCTCCAAGCTTTCTCTATTTCTGAGCCAACCACCTCTTCGTCCGTCACTTAAGCTTGGTTCCCATCCCCAGCAATTCTAGTTTAAACTCTCCCCAATAGCCTCAGCAAACCTCTAGCCCCAGCCTTAGTCACTCCTGCCCCAGAAGAGGTCCCAATGATCCAGAAATCTGAATCCCTGACACCTGCTCCAATCCCTCAGCCACGCATTTATCCTCCACCTCACTCTATTCCTATACTTACTGTCACGTGGCACAAACTGTAATCCCGAGATTATTACCTTTGTGGTCCTTCTCAACTTCCTTCCTAACTCCTGTACTGTTTTCAACACCTCCTCCCTTTTCCTACCTATGTCGTTGGTACCAATATATACCATGACCTCTGGCTGTTCACCTTCCCACTCCAGGATATCATGACGCGTTCAGAAACATCAAACGCGAGGAAAACTACCATCCGAGTTTCTTTCCTGCGTCCTCAGAATCGCCTGTCTGACCCCCTAACTATAGAGTCCCCTTTCACTGCTGCCATCCTCTTCCTCTCCCTACCCTTCTGAGCCATAGGGCCAGACTCTGTGCCAGAGGTGCGGCCACTGTTCCTTCCCACAGGTAGGCTGTCCCCCTCAACAGTACTCAAGCAGGAGTACTTATTGTCAACATGTACAGCCACAGGGGTGCTCTCTTGCCTCTGACTGCTGCCCTTCCTGACTGTTACTCACTTATCTGTTTCCCCAGGCCCCAGTGTGACTACACTATCACCTCCTCACTTTCCCTGACCAGACAAAGGTCATCGAGCTGCATCTCCAGTTCCCTAATGCAGTCCCTAAGGAGCTGCAGCTCGACGCACTAGCTAGCAATCAATCATCCACTCAGGGAAATTTTCTCCAGATTTACTTTTGATTTGTTCTTATATAAAATTAATTGCATTCAAAGTTCAAAGAAAAATTATCAATGTACCATTTTACCATATACTAGAGATTCATTTTCTTGCAGGCATTAGCACTAAATACAAACAATAGAACCAATGAAAAACTGCACACAAAGGGACAAACAACCAATTTGCAAAAAACAAATTATGCAAATACAACAAAGAAAATAAAATAAAGTAATAAATATTGAGAACATGAGTTATAGAGTCATTGAAAGTGAGTCCGTAGTTTGTAGAATCAGCTCTGTGTTAGGGTGAGTGAAATAACCCCTCTGGTTCAAGAGCCTGATGATTGAGTAATAACTACCCCTGCTCGCTTCCTTAGAAATCGTCCTCTCACTATGCAATCCAACGTCTCCTCAGGAACTGTGGTGTACATAAATAGGACGAATAAATAGTATCCACTATTTTTTGTGGGCTTTTCTATTCAAAGGGCATTGGTGTTTCCAATCCAGGCCAATCAATGCAGCCAATCAGTATACTCTCCACCATGCATCTATAGAAGTTGGTCAAAATTTTAGATGATATGCCAAATATGTACAAAGCTCTAAGAAAGTAGAGGCGTTGCCCTGCCTTCTTTATAACTGCACTTATTGTACATGCTGGACCAAGGTCAGATCCTCTGAAATGATAACACTGAGGAATTTTAAGTTGGTGACTCTCTCTACCTCCAATCCCCTGGTGAAGACTGGCTCATGGACCTCTGGTTTCCTCCTCCTGTATTCAATAAACAGCTTTAGGGACTTCCAGTAAGATGGCGATTGTTTAGCTGCTCCGAACTTTTGTTCCGTTACTGTCGCTACCTTTGCACTAAATGTCTCCATTTTATAAAGCTTAGTTAGGAATTATTTCAGTATCTCTTACTTGCCTGTGAATATATCTAACCTACAATGTCTAGCAAGAGTTCTAAATCCGGGAGAAAAGAAACTACGACCTCGTCGGACGTGACGATGGAGGCGCTTGAAAATCTCCGAGACGAAATCTTAAAGGAAATTAAAACCGCTTTCAAACAGTTAGAAGAGAAACTGGATCGGATCAACGATAAAGTGGACAAACATGCTGAACACTTATCTCGCATCGTTTCGACTTCTGAAGCTTTAGAAAGTCGGGTTCGATACTCGGAGACTCTCTGTTCCAGCTTAGAGGAAAAATCTAATAAATTTCTTTCCAAAATGGTGGATCTCGAAAATCGCAGCAGACGCTGCAACATCAGAATTCTGGGATTACCAGAGGCAACTGAGAAGGGGTCAACCGTGAAGTTTTTCGCCGAGTTTCTCTGTGAGATATTTGGGAAGGATCTGCTTCCGAAGCCGCCCGAGCTCGAACGGGCACACAGAGTCTATGTTTCCCCCGGAATTCTGGGTTCCCGTCCGCGACCAGTAATCTTGTGTTTCCATCAATACCAGGTAAAACACAGTCTGATTGTGGAGGCACGTCGCAGAGGCTCTTTTTCTTTCCAGGATACAACCATTCGCTTTGTGGAAGATTTTGCACCCCAGACCTTAAAGATGCGCGCTGAGTATAAAGGCGTAATGAAAGTGCTTTTTGATCGTGGTTTCAAACCTTCCTTTCGTAATCTTGCTGACCTAAGAATCAAGTTTAATACCGGGGAATTCAAGTGGTTCAAATCAGCGAGGGAAGCTGAAGCGTTTGTGACAAGTCTTCCGGCTATCTAGTCATCTTCGGAATCTGATCGGACCTCCTAAAATGGTGGATAAGTACTCCTCATAGTAAAATTACTTTCTCTGGACTCGGAATTCACTTGAATCACTCAGACATTATTCACTGAAACTCTAAAGGCTGTTGACAATCTCTCCCGGGATTTGGTGTGTGTGTAATCTATTTTTACCTCTGTATAACTTTACCTACAGAGTTCTACAACTAATTCTAACTTGTTTTGGAGGTTTGAAGTCTTTAGTGAAGGCCTCCCTGTTTGTTGGTTCACAGTTCAACTGCTGATTTATTTTTCCTCTGTTTTAAATATTTATTTATTTTATCTTTTTCTTTTCTTCACCCCCTTTTTTTTCCCATTCTCTGAATTTTTTTTTCTCCCTTCTCGGTAAACGGTTGATAAATACTCATCTTGAATCTATAATTTTCCCCTTCCTCTTTTTTTCTTTTTCCTTCTTACCTTTTTTTTCCCTCTTTTCTTACTTTATTCTTCTATAATATTTCGCGGGTAGGTTAGTTTTGGTTTTCTTCCGATTTTCTCTGTATTAAGTTGTATATCTCGGCAGAAGGTGTTCTAATCTGTAGTTATGTTTTCTAGTGCATAAACTAGTTACTGTTTGTTATAGCATTTATACGGAACTGCTGTCAATGACACAGATCTGGAAGTTGTATTTGGGTTAATTTTTTTGGTAGAGCTAGCTACTTGTTTTGGTAGCCGTCTAGTTTTGGGTTGTGTGGGTGGGGTGGATTTTCCAGTTCCAACATTTCTTTATTGTTTAGGACATGTTTATATTTTGACCTTACGAATATATGTTTACATCTCTGCTCCCAGACTGCTATTGTACTGCTTGATTTTTTATATGCCTGCTGCCTTTTATGCATTAGTAATTGATAATGGCTAGTGCACTTAAATTTGTGAGCTGGAATGTAAAGGGACTGAACCACCCTGTAAAAAGGAGGAAGGTATTCTCACATATTAAACAACTCAAAGCTGACATTGCTTTCCTCCAAGAAACTCATATTCGTTGTTTTGATAACCCCCGGCTTCTGTCCAAGTGGGCGGGTCAGCATTTTCATTCATCCTTTGCCGCTAAAGCTAGGGGAGTCTCCATTCTTATTAACTCAAATATTCCTTTTGAACTCCATAATAAAATATCGGACACAAATGGCTGTTTTATTATTGTTTCTGGTAAACTATATAACACTAAAGTTGCACTAGCAAACCTGTATGCCCCCAACTTTGATGATGTTAACTTCTTTGAACGGTTTTTTCCCTCACTACCAGACTTAAACTCATACTCTCTTATATTGGGTGGTGACTTTAACTGTTGGTTGGATCCTAAACTGGACCGATCGTCCTCTGTTACCAGATCACCTACCAAATCTGCCTTAGCTATTCAGTCGTTTCTCTCTAATTTTGGTATCTCTGATATATGGCGTTTCCTCCATCCTACGGAGAGAGATTATTCCTTTTTCTCACATGTTCACCATACCTTCACTAGAATTGACTATTTCCTACTCGATAACC
The DNA here is from genome assembly GCF_048418815.1 of Hemitrygon akajei. NCBI lineage: Eukaryota > Metazoa > Chordata > Chondrichthyes > Myliobatiformes > Dasyatidae > Hemitrygon > Hemitrygon akajei. The sequence goes on from NC_133126.1 coordinate 101,556,927, forward strand.
AACTTATCCCATTTACCCACACTTGTGACTATCAGTGTATACTGAGTTCTGACCATGCCCCAATTACCCTCTCTCTGAACTTTCCCGGTCTCCCTCAGAGGAACAAACACTGGCGGTTCGATTCAACTTTATTATCGGATGATGATTTCGTAAAATTTATTAAAGACCAGATAACCTTCTATTTTAACACTAATACATCACCTGAAGTGCCATCCCAGATTGTCTGGGATGCCATGAAAGCATATTTGAGGGGTCAAATAATCTCTTACACAGCAAATCTCAATAGAAGATCCCGTGCAGATCGAGCAGACCTCATTAACCAGATCAAAGATGTGGATCAGTTATATACCCAAACTAAGAACCCTGAATTATACAAGAAGCGCGTTGAACTCCAAACTAAATTTAACCTTCTGCCCACTCAACCTGTCGAACGCCAACTTCTCGAAAGCAAGAGCCGCTTTTACATTCATGGGGATAAGTCTGGTAAATTCCTAGCCAATCAGCTGAGGCGTTCTAAAGCCAAACAACATATTACAAAGATCCGGAAGGAGAACGGAGACTTTACATCGGATCATTTAGAAATTAATGACGCATTTAAAAATTTTTATTCTCAGCTTTATTCCTCTGAATCCCTGAATGACAATATCTCTGTGGATCAATTTTTACAGAATCTGAATATCCCCTCACTTTCATCTGATTTCAAAGCCAAATTTAATGCGCCTATATCACTAGAAGAAATATCTTCTGCAATTTCTGCACTGTCCTCAGGGAAATCTCCTGGACCTGATGGGTTCCCTGTGGAATTTTATAAATCATTCTCCTCACTTCTTTCTCCTCAGTTACTTTCAGTATTATCTGACTCGTTTAACTACGGCAAATTGCCACCCTCTTTCAATGAGGCATCTATTATTCTTCTTTTAAAAAAGGGCAAAGACCCAACAGAGTGTTCCTCGTACAGGCCGATCTCTCTGCTCAATGTTGATGTAAAGATCTTAGCTAAAGTGTTGGCTCATAGATTAGAAACCGTTATTCCCTCCATTATCTCTGATGACCAAACAGGCTTTATTAAAAACCGTCTCCTTTTTTTTAACATTCGGCATCTATTTAATATTTTATACTCAGTTCCAACTGGGACTCCTGAATGTGTTATCTCCCTTGATGCGGAGAAAGCATTTGATCATATAGAGTGGAACTACCTTTTTGCAGTCTTAGAAAAATTTGACCTCGGCCAAAGTTTCATCTCTTGGATCCAATTGCTGTACCTGTGTCCTACTGCTTCTGTTCTAACTAACTTTCAGAAATCCCAAGTATTCAATCTCAAACGTGGCACCCGTCAGGGATGCCCCTTAAGTCCCTTTCTCTTTGATTTGGCTATAGAACCTCTGGCGATAGCATTTCGAAAATGTCCTGAACTGACCGGGATTTGGAGAGGGGGTGTTGTGCATAAAGCCTCTCTCTATGCTGATGACTTACTACTCTTTCTCTCATATCCGTCTACATCCTTACCGCTAATGCTTTCACTTCTTGACCAGTTTAGCCAGATCTCTGGCTATAAACTCAACTTACATAAGAGTGAATTTTTCCCAATTAATAAAGAAGCACAAGAACTAATATTTCGTGATCTCCCTTTTAAAGTAGTCCATAATCAATTTACTTATCTTGGAATTACAGTCACAAGGAAGTATAAAGATCTCTTTCGTGAAAACTTTGTCAATCTTTCATATGCTACAAAACAGAATCTGGTACAATGGTCACCTCTATCTATGTCCTTGGTACGTTGTATCAATGTTGTCAAAATGTATGTTCTCCCCAAATTTTTATACTTATTTCAATCTATCCCAATTTTTATTCCTAAATCCTTTTTTGATTCCTTAGACTCTATTATTTTGTCATATCTGTGGCAGAATAAGCGCTCTAGAATTAATAAAATCCACCTCCAAAAATCTAAAAAAGAGGGTGGCATGGCTTTACCTAACTTTCGCTTATATTACTGGGCAGCTAATATACGTTGTGCTGCCTTCTGGTCTTTCTTCCACGGTCAACCTGAGTGCCCTAACTGGGTGGCAATGGAGTTGAGCTCCACTAAAGAATTATCTATATCTGCACTTCTTGGCTCTGCACTCCCTAGCAGTCTGCCCAGATCAATAGCTAATCCTCTGGTTAGACACACTTTGCGTATATGGGCTCAGTTCAGGAAATGCTATGGTTTCCAAGGGTTTTCCATTTCTAGCCCTGTCGCACACAATCACCTTTTTTTACCTACCACGTTCGATTCAGCATTCCATGTTTGGTACAGGAAGGGCATTTTGAAGATCTCTTCATTGATAACCGCTTCGCTTCTTTTCAACAGCTCTCTGTTAAGTTCAACCTGCCTAAGGCTCACTTTTTCAGATATCTCCAAATCCGACACTTTACTGCTCCTTTAATTCCTAACTTTCCTGAAATGCCTGCGAAAAATGCTATGGACCTATTTCTCTCCATTAATCCACTAGGTAAAGGTTTAATTTCGATTATCCAAGATAAACTAGCAGCCTTACGACGGGCCCCTGTGGATAAAATTAAAATGGCCTGGGAGCAGGATTTAAATATCTCCTTATCCGAGGAGAGCTGGGACTCAGTTCTCAAATCGGTTAACTCAACCTCTCTTTGTGCTCGCCATTGTCTCTTACAGTTTAAGATTGTTCATAGAGCCCATATGTCTAAATCTAAACTATCTCGATTCTACCCTGGCATTAGTCCGCTCTGTGATAAATACAAGAGGGGCGTGGCCTCTCTCATCCATATGTACTGGTTCTGTCCTAGCTTGGAGAAATTCTGGAAAGATGTCTTCACTACACTATCGGGTATTCTGAATCAGCACCTAGAACCTAACCCCTTAATTGCTCTGTTCGGTTTTTGGGGCGAGACAGATTTATGTCTGGGTCCGACCAAATGCTGAATACTATCCTTTGCCTCTCTCCTGGCGAGACGCTTGATCCTCCTTAGATGGAGAGATGCTGCCCCGCCCACTCATGCGCAATGGCTTAACGGCATTATGGCCTGCTTGGACCTCGAAAAAAATTCATTACTCAGTTCTCAATTTGGATTTAAAGTTCCATAAGGTCTGGGGGCCTTTTATCGAGTACTTTCATAACCTTCCTCTTGACTAGGGTTTTTTTTTTTTTCTTTTCGGTCCCTTGCTTTCAGCTCCCTTTTTTTTCTGGTAGTAGGCATTATTATCCTCTGTTGCTAAGTGTATTCACAGTCTGGGAGTTTGACTGTCCGGACTTATACTCTCTATATTGTGTGGTGGTTGGTCTGGAATTGTTTTTTTTCTTGTGTTGTGGGGTTTGGGGAGGACACTAAACTCACTTGTCTTTAATTTAGGTGCTTTTTTGTTAAATTCTCTTCCTTTGTAGCATATTGTTATTGTATGCTTAACCTTGCTCTGTATTAATGCTCCTCACTGGGATTTGGGGTTTTTAATTTTGCAAAATGTTTTGAAAAACTAATAAAAAAAATCTTTAAAAATAAAATAAATAAATAAATAAAAATAAACAGCTTTAGTTTTGTGGGCATCAAATGAGAGGTTGCCTATGTGGCACCATTCAGGAGATTTTCAATCTCTCTTATATGCTGATTCATCACCACCTTTGATTCACCCAACCACTGTGGTGTGATCAGCAAACTTAAATATGGCATTGAAACTGTGTTTAGTCTCACAGTCAAAAGAGTAAAGCGAGTAGAGCAGGGGGCTAAGCACACAGCCTTGTGGTGCACCTTTGCTGACAGTGGTTATAGAGATGTTGTTGCCAATCCAAATTGGTTGGGGTCTGCAAGTGAGGAAATCAAGGACCAAGCACAAGGAGGTATTGAAGCCTAGGCTTAGAGCTTATTGATTAGTTTTGGTGGGATATGAGTGTTGAATGCAGAGAAATAGTCAATGAAGTATTTCAGCAACAACACAATAAAGAAATACAATGCAATATAGAGGAATTTCAAGCTGTTGGGAGAAATGTATCTCACATTGAATTTGACAGTAATACCTGAATCCAGGTGACAAAGATCAATTTAGCTTTGCTGTTATCATCTGTATTCTCTTTCCAACCCCGCCCCCACAAAGCTGATTGGATTACAACCTGATATATAGTAATTATGCACTCATTATACAAACAATAATAGGATTGAAAATATTTTACTGCTGTAACATAAAACAAACTCCCCAGCAAATCAGCAATCAGGTTTTATATCCTGCTTGACTTCATTTTCAACTGACAAGCTAAACTGTTGAAAATTCCTTTTCAATTTACTATTTTAATTTAATTTCAACCCAAGCTGGTACAACACAATACCAATTTGTCAGTTAGAAAATAAAGTACAAACATGTAATAGCAGACATTTTCACAAAAAGCATTCACACTCCAATACATGCTTATTTTATTGCAAGTTTAAATTTAGAGTCAGACTAATAGAGTATGGAAATCAGCCGTTCAGCCCAACTGACCCACACTGATTACAATGTGCCATCCAAGTTGATCCCATTTGCTAGTATAGGTATGTCACATCCGGAATTATTTCTGGGTAGCGGACGATTTCCTTCCATGCCATGTATTGGGAAATCACATACTAGGCAAGTTACAGCAGTGGTTTACCATTGCCTTCTGCCGGGTAAGTTTTTTTAAAAAAGAGATCACCAGCTCTTAACTGAATCCGGTTGGATTCGAATTCAGGACCTCTCACCCCGAAGTCCAGCGGTGATGCCACTATGCCACCAGCCAGTATCTGGTCCTTAATCTTCTAAACCTTTGCAATCTAAGTGCTGGGAGTTGTGGTGGAACGGGGGACTCAACGGGGGTCCTGGAGGTTCTGGATGATGTTTCTCATGCATGGCATGCCGCCTTGGCTGAACAGTGCTACACTTTTGGTAGTGGACTAGGACTGCTGCGCTGCTCTGGAGAGCACTAGGCGGGGTTGTTCTTGCCCTCGGCCATCGGGCTCTGTGGTGGGTTGGCCTATAGCTAGAGAAGTGATGAACCCTCCTGTTGGACTGTTATTGACCTCTGTTTATCACACTCCGTTATCACGGACACCTTTGACTTGTATAACTTGTACATCTTATTTTTAAGGTAACTATTTTATTCTTTCTTGCTTTTCTTCTAGTGTTTGTGTACCTGTACATTTGTGGTGCTGCTGTGGCGCTGTGGTTTCCTTTAGGATCAGTGAAGTATCTATCTATCTAGTCACAGAGAGAATGTGTAACCACCACCGAGCTGCAACTTAGGTCTGGATCAAACCTAGGAAATTGAATGCAACAATTGGGAGATTATGCTTCAGTAATATAGGGCACTGGGGAAACCACATAAAGAGTACACCTTGAGATGGCACCTTAATGCAGTGGGATCAGTTCAGAGAAGGTTTCCTCAACAATCAGCAGCTGTAATTGGAGCACCAATTGTGAGTTAAATAGCAGGGAAGATTGAGGCACAAAAAGGAGACACTGCCTAGTGGAACAGTCATCAAAGGAGTGATCTGAGGCAGAGTGGTAGTGCTTTGGCTCATTCAGGCTTCGGCAATAACGGGTTGAGGTGAGGTAAGTTAAGTTACCTGTGAGGAATAGAAAAAGGAAGTATGCCTGTGAGGCCGGTGTTCTGTACTGGGTGTCAGATGTGGGAAGTCCGGGAGACTCACAGCCCCCCCGAATGGCCACATCTGTGCCAGGTGCTTCAAGCTGCAGCTCCTTCGGGACCAAGTTAGGGAACTGGAGATGCAGCTCCATGACCTTTGTCTGGTCTGAGAAAGTGAGGAGGTAATCGAGAGGAGCTGCAGGCAAGTAATCACACTGGGGCCTCGGGAGACAGATAAGTAGGTAACAGTCAGGAGAGGGAAGGGCAGGAGTCAGATACTAGAGAGTACTCCTGTGGCTGTCCCTCTCAACAATAAGTACTCCTGTTTGAGTACTGTTGGGGTGGGAGGAAATGGCCTACCTGGGGGAAGCAACAGTGGCCATGCCTCTGGAACAGAGTCTGGCCCTGTGGCTCAGAAGGGTAGGGAAAAGAAGGAGGCAGCAGTGATAGGGTACTCTATAGTTATGGGATCAGACAGGGAACTCTGTGGACGCAGGAAAGAAACGCAGATAGTAGCTTGCCTCCCAGGTGCCAGGGTGCAGGATGTTTCTGATTGCGTCCACGATATCCTGAAGTGGTAAGGTGAACAGCCAGAGGTTGTGGTACATATTGGAACCAATGACATAGGGAGGAAAAGGAAGGAGGTCCTGAAAACAGACAACAGGGTGTTAGGAAGGAAGTTGAAAAGCCGAACCTCAAAGGTAGTAATCTCGGGATTACTGCCCGCGCCATGCGACAGTGAGTATAGGAATAGAGCTAGGTGGAGATTAAGTGCGTGGCTGAGGGATTGTAGCAGGGGGCAAGAATTCAGATTTCTGGATCATTGGGAACTCTTTTGCAGCAGACATGACCTGTACAAAAAGGATGGGTTGCACTTGAATCCGAGGGGGACCAATAACCTGGCAGAGAGGTTTGCTAAGATTATTGGGGAGAATTTAAACCAGAATTGTTGGGGATGGGAACCAAACTGAAGAGAAAGAGGAAAGGGCAGTTGGCTCAGATATAGAGAAAGTTTGGAGACAGTACGAGAGGGAGGATAGGCAGATGATAGAGAAGGGATACACTCAGACCGATGGTTTGAGATGTGTCTATTTTAATGCAAGAAGCATCATGAACAAAGATGAACACAGAGCATGGATCACTACTTGGAAGTATGATGTTGTAGCTGTTACAGAGACTTGGATGGCTCAGGGCCAGGAATGGTTATTTAGAATGCCAGGCTTTAGATATTTCAGAAAGGACAGGGAGGGAGGCAAAGAGGTGGGGGCGTGGTACTGCTGATCAGAATTAGTGTCATGGCTGCAGATAAGGAGGAAGTTATGGAGGGATTGTCTGCTGAGTCTCTGTGGGTGGAAGTTAGAAACAGGAAGGAGTCAATAACTCTACTGGGTGTTTTTTTATAGACCACCCAATAGTAACAGGGATACCGAGGAGCAGATAGGGAGACAGATTCTGGAAAGGTGGAATAATAAAAGGGTTGTTGTGGTGGGAGATTTTAATTTCCCAAATATTGATTGGCATCTCCCTAGAGCAAGGGGTTTAGATGGGATGGAGTTTGTTAGGTGTGTTCAGGAAGGTTTCCTGATACAATACGTAGATAAGCCTACAAGAGGAGAAGCTGTACTTAATCTGGTATTGGGAAATGAACCTGGGCAGGTGTCAGGTCTCTCAGAGGGAGAACATTTTGGAGATACAGTCGGCCCTCCTTATCTGCGAGTTCCACATGTGCAAATTCAACCAACCGCAAATTGAGAAAACCCGTAAGAGAGGTAGAGGCAGGTTCAGTATTGTCATTTGAAGTAAAATTGGATAGGTATATGGACAGGAAAGGAATGGAGGGTTATGGGCTGAGTGCGGGCCAGTGGGACTAGGTGAGAGTAAGCGTTCAGCACGGACTAGAAGGGCCGAGATGGCCTGTTTCCATGCTGTAACTGTTATATGGTTATATGGTAAGTGCTCTTCCAGCACTTGTTGTTCAAGCATTACAGACTTTTTTTCTTGTCATTATTCCCTAAACAATGCAGTATAACAACTATTTTACATAGCATTTACATTGTATTAGGTATTATAAGTAATCTAGAGATGATTTAAAGTATACGGGAGGATGTGCGTGGGTTATCGTGGATCAGGATCGAAAAAAATCGTAAGTTCTCTTACTAAGTAAGTTGGAACAGGTACATCCAGTATTATTTAGCATCAGTTAGTCAAATGTTTGTCTTAGTATATAGTATATATTTTACCTTTTATGCATATAAAACACTTAAGAACGTCTGTTTCAGCGCCGGCGTCCCTGGTTGATGTGGAGGATCAAAAACCCAAAACCCAATAATTAAACCACTGTGTTGCTTAGTAATAATTGTAGCTTTCATCAGGGCAGGGCCTTTCTCACTTTATCCTTTAAAATTGTTCCGATCATTGACCGGCTGTAACCCAACGCTTTTCCAATGACCGATGGGTGTTTCACCTCTTTCTGACCACTTTATTTGCAATCGTGATCGTGATTATTTTCGTGAACAGAAACACCGCGGATTCAGAGCTCTGCCGCCGGGTCCTAATGTCCACCGCACTGAGACAGGTTAAATAAGGTCTAGGGTTCCGCTGGGTCCTAAGGTCCACCAAATTGAGACAGGTTGAATAAGGGACTTGAACATCTGCACGGAGTCCCGGAACCAATCTCTCGCAGATAAGGAGGGCCGACTGTAGTGATCAATTTTTTTTAAAAGGGAGAGAAAAACCGGGGAATTATAGACCGGTTAGTCTGACATCGGTGGTGGGGAAAAAGCTAGAGTCGGTTATCAAAGATGTGATAACAGCACATTCAGAAAGAGGTGAAATCATCGGACAAAGTCAGCATGGATTTGTGAAAGGAAAATCATGTCTAACAAATCTTATAGAATTTTTTGAAGATGTAACTAGTAGAGTGGATAGGGGAGAGCCAATGGATGTGGTATATTTAGATTTTCAAAAGGCTTTTGACAAGGTCCCACACAGGAGATTAGTGTGCAAACTTAAAGCACACGGTATTGGGGGTATGATATTGATGTGGATAGAGAATTGGTTGGCAGACAGGAAGCAAAGAGTGGGAGTAAACGGGACCTTTTCAGAATGGCAGGCAGTGTCTAGTGGGGTACCGCAAGGCTCAGTGCTGGGACCCCAGTTGTTTACAATATATATTAATGATTTAGATGAGGGAATTAAATGCAGCATCACCAAGTTTGCGGATGACACAAAGCTGGGCGGCAGTGTTAGCTGTGAGGAGGATGCTAAGAGGATGCAGGGTGACTTGGATAGGTTAGGTGAGTGGGCAAATTCATGGCAGATGCAATTTAATGTGGATAAATGTGAGGTTATCCACTTTGGTTGCAAGAACAGGAAAACAGATTATTATCTGAATGGTGGCCGATCAGGAAAAGGGGAGGTGCAACGAGACCTGGGTGTCATTGTACACCAGTCATTGAAGGTGGGCATGCAGGTACAGCAGGGGGTGAAAAAGGCAAATGGTATGTTGGCATTCATAGCAAAAGGATTTGAGTACAGGAGCAGGGAGGTTCTACTGCAGTTGTACAAGGCCTTGGTGAGACCACACCTAGAGTATTGTGTGCAGTTTTGGTCCCCTAATCTGAGGAAAGACATTCTTGCCATAGAGGGAGTACAAAGAAGGTTCACCAGATTGATTTCTGGGATGGCAGGACTTTCATATGAAGAAAGACTGGATCGACTAGGCTTATACTCACTGGAATTTAGAAGATTGAGAGGGGATTTTATTGAAACGTATAAAATTCTAAAGGGATTGGACAGGCTAGATGCAGGAAGATTGTTTTTGATGTTGGGGAAGTCCAGAACGAGGGGTCACAGTTTAAGGATAAAGGGGAAGCCTTTTAGGACCGAGATGAGGAAAAACTTCTTCAGACAGAGAGTGGTGAATCTGTGGAATTCTCTGCCACAGGAAACAGTTGAGGCCAGTTCATTGGCTATATTTAAGAGGAAGTTAGATATGGCCCTTGTGGCTAAAGGGATCAGGATGTATGGAGAGAAAGCAGGTACAGGGTTCTGAGTTGGATGATCAGCCATGATCATACTGAATGGCGGTGCAGGCTCGAAGGGCCGAATGACCTACTCCTGCACCTATTTTCTATGTTTCTACTCTATCTCCTTTACCATAACATTGGAGAGGGATAGGAACAGACAAGTTAGGAAAGTATTAATTGGAGTAAGAGGAAATATGAAGCTATCAGGCAGGAACTTGGAAGCATAAATTGGGAACAGATGTTCTCAGGGAAATGTACGGTAGAAATGGGGCAAATGTTTAGGGGATATTTGCGTTTCTTCTGCATAGGTACATTCCAATGAGACAGGGAAAGGATGGTAGAGTACAGGAACAATGGTGTACAAAGGCTGTTGAAAATCAAGTCAAAAAGAAAAGAAAAGCTATTGAAAGGTTCAAAAACTACGTAATGATAGATATCTAGAAGATTATAAGGCTAGCAAGAAGGAGTTTAAGAATGAAATTAGGAGAGCCAGAAGGGGGCATGAGAAGGCCTTGGCAAGCAGGATTAAAGAAAACCCCCAAGGCATTCTACAAGTATGTGAAGAGCAAGAAGATAAAACGTGAGATAATAGGACCAATGAAGTGTGACAGTTGTTATGCCGTCGGCCCCCTCCTTTGTGAGAATCTCAAGAACCCTAGTCAAGAGGGGGTCAGCTGACCCAAAAGAGGAAGAGACGTGCTGAATAGACACAGGAAAATGGGAGAGAGAGAGAGAGACCACGTTCTCCCAAGAAGCAGAATAAAGGTGACATTGACTATTGTCTCATGGAGACCACGTGAAAAGCCCTCGGGCAAAGTGGGCTGGTTGAGAGAGAGATCGCATTACCTGCAACTTGATTGACACCTGCGATCCCGTGAAGAAGTATAAAGGAGGGTCTGAGGGGGGGGAACCCTCAGACGCACCCAGGAGACACCAAGGAAGCACGATATCGATTCCCGTGGGAGCGGGAAGGCATTTTGAAGGAAGCCACGTGCGTTAGATTCCGAATTTCGAATCTGTGGCTAGAACCAACGAAAGACTGCTTTTAACTAACAACGGGGAAGTCTGCTCCCCTGATTCCAAGGATTTGCTCTGCCAAGACGACGGGCAAGTGTTTATCTTTTCTAAATCATCGCTCTCTCTCTACAACGTGAAAACCCCAGCGGTTCCCAAAAGGGAAAAGCCTGCAAACTTCTGAGTGACTCTTTATATTTCAATTGGACTCAGTATTACCCCTAGACAACTGTAGAGCTTATTTCTGATTGATTATGGTTACACCGGTGTTTTAGATTGAGTTTTGACGATGTATATGATCTGAATGTTTTGCATTAACCATACGTTTGTGCCCTTTTTGAATAAAACGTTTGGTTAGTTAAGAAGGTTCAGTCATTAGGTATTAATGCTGGAGTAATAAAATGGATTCAACAGTGGCTAGATGGGAGATGCCAGAGAGTAGTGGTGGATAATTGTTTATCGGGATGGAGGCCGGTGACTAGCGGGGTGCCTCAGGGATCTGTTTTGGGCCCAATGTTGTTTGTAATATACATAAATGATCTGGATGATGGGGTGGTAAATTGGATTAGTAAGTATGCTGATGATACTAAGGTAGGAGGTGTTGTGGATAATGAGGTGGGTTTTCAAAGCTTGCAGGGAGATTTATGCCGGTTAGAAGAATGGGCTGAACGTTGGCAGATGGAGTTTAATGCTGAGAAGTGTGAGGTTCTACATTTTGGCAGGAATAATCCAAATAGAACATACAGGGTAAATGGTAGGGCATTGAGGAATGCAGTGGAACAGAGAGATCTAGGAATAACAGTGCATAGTTCCCTGAAGGTGGAGTCTCATGTAGATAGGGTGGTGAAGAAGGCTTTTGGAACGCTGGCCTTTATAAATCAGAGCATTGAGTACAGAAGTTGGGATGTAATGTTAAAATTGTACAAGGCATTGGTAAGGCCAAATTTGGAATATTGTGTACAGTTCTGGTCACCGAATTATAGGAAAGATATCAATAAATTAGAGAGAGTGCAGAGACGATTTACTAGGATGTTACCTGGGTTTCAGCACTTAAGTTACAGAGAAAGGTTGAACAAGTTAGGTCTCTATTCATTGGAGCGTAGAAGGTTGAGGGGGGATTTGATCGAGGTATTTAAAATGTTGAGAGGGATAGATAGAGTTGACGTGAATAGGCTGTTTCCATTGAGAGTAGGGGAGATTCAAACGAGAGGACATGATTTGAGAGTTAGGGGGCAAAAGTTTAAGGGAAACACGAGGGGGTATTTCTTTACTCAGAGAGTGATAGCTGTGTGGAATGAGCTTCCTGTAGAAGTAGTAGAGGCCAGTTCAGTTGTGTCATTTAAGGTAAAATTGGATAGGTATATGGATAGGAAAGGAGTGGAGGGTTATGGGCTGAGTGCGGGTAGGTGGGACTAGGTGAGATTAAGAGTTCGGCACGGACTAGGAGGGCCGGAATGGCCTGTTTCCGTGCTGTGATTGTTATATGTTATATATATATGTTAATGTTTATTTAAAATAGTAGCATCCGACTCAGCTGATCCATCTATCTTTGCTGGTAAGTTACCTGGTTACGGGGTTACGTAACACAGTGAAAAAGTGTGTATGGAACTAGAGGCACTTAATGATTACTTTGCTTCTGTATTTATTACAGAATAGGACTTTGGCAATTGTAGGGATGATTTACAGTGGATTGAAAAGCTTGAGCATACAGACATTAAGGAAGAGGATGTGCTGGAGCTTTTGGAAGGCATAAAGTGGGATAAGTCTCCAGGACTGGATGAGGTGTACCTCAGGCTACTGTGGGAGGCGAGGGAGGAGATTGCTGAGCCTCTGACAATGACCTTTGCATCATCAGTGGGGATGGGAGGAGTCCCAGAGGATTGGAGGTTGCAGATGTTGTTCTCTTATTCAAGAAAGGGCGTAGAGATAGCTCAAGAAATTATAGACCAGTGAGTCTTATTTCAGTGGTTGGTAAGTTGATGAAAAAGATCCTGAGAGGCAGGATTTATGAACATTTGGAGAGGTATAATAAGCTTAGGAATCATCATCACGGCTTTGTCAAAGGCAGGTTGTGCTTTACGAGCATGATTGAATTTTTTAAGGATGTGACTAAACACGTTGATGAAGGTAAAGCAATAGATGTAGTGTATACGGATTTCAGCAAGGCATTTGATAAGGTACCCCAGGCAAGGCTTATTGAGCAAGTAAGAAAACATGGAATCCTTTGTGGATCCAGAATTGGCTTGCCCACAGAAGGCAAAGAGTGGTTGTAGAGGGGTAATATTCTGCATGGAGGTCAGTCACCAGTGGTGTGCCTCAGGGATTGTTCTGGGACCCCTTCATTTTGTGATTTTTATAAATGATCTGGATGAAGAAGTGGAGGGATGGGTTAGCAAATTTGCTGATGACCCAAAGGTTGGGGATGTTGTGGACAGTGTGGAGGGCTGTCAGAGGTTACAGCTGGGCATTGATAGGTTGCAAAACTGGGCTGAGAAGTAGTAGATGGAGTTCACCCTAGCTAAGTGTGAGGTGGTTCATTTTGGTAGGTCAAATATGATGGTAGAATATAATATTAATGGTAAGACTCTTGGCAGTGTGGAGGATCAGAGGAATCTTGGAGTCGGAGTCCATACAACACTCAAGGCTGCTGCGCAGGTTGACTCTGTGGTTAAGAAAGCATACGATGCATTGGCCTTAATCAATCGTGGGGTTGAGTTTAGGAGCTGAGAGGTAATGTTGCAGCTAAATAGGACCCTGGTCAGACTCCACTTGGAGTACTGTGCTCAGTTCTGGTCACCTCACTACAGGAAGGATGTGGAAAGAGTGCAGGAGATTTACAAGGATGTTGCCTGGATTGGGGAGCATGCTTTATGAGAATAGGTTGAGTGAACTTGGCCTTTTCTCCTTGGAGGAACGGAGGATGAGAGGTGACCTGATAGAGGTGTATAAGATGATGAGAGGCATTGATCATGTGGATAGTCAGAGGCCTTTTCCCAGGGCTGAAATGGCTATCACAAGAGGGCACAGCTTTAAGGTGCTTGGAAGTAGATACAGAGGAGATGTCAGGGGTAAGTTTTTTTTAAAACGCAGAGAATGGTGAGTGCTTGGAATAGGGTGTTCGGCACAGCAGTGTGGGCTGAAAGGCTGAGTTTTTCTGTGTTTCCATGTTTAAAGTCTTATTGCACTTGCTTTAGGTCATTTCCTCCGGCAGCTTATTCCATATGTAAAAAAATCCTTTACGTAAACAAGATTGCCCCTCAAGTTCTGAATATATCTTTCTCATCTCACCTTAAACCTACAATTTCTAGTTCTTGATTTCCCAACCCTTGGAAAAAGACTGCAAGTTCACCTCTGTGCCCCTCATGGTTTTATGCACCTCTCTAAGATCACTCTCAATTTCCTACACTCCAAGGAATTAAGTCCAAGCTTGTCCAATCTCTCACAATGACTCAGTCCCTCAAGTCCTCGCAATGTCCTTGTAAATTTTTTCTACACAGTTTAATCTCATCCTTCCTATAACAGGGGACCGAAACTGAACACAATACAAGTGCAGCCTCAACAGCATCCTGTACAACTGCACCATGACCTCTCAACTTTTCCACTTATTCACTGTAAAATATCTAACAATTCGACTTTGCAAAATATAAAACCTTGAACTTATCAATTTGCCATTCCTTGGCTCACTGACTCAGCTGATCAAGATTCCCTGTAATGGTTTGATCACTATCCAAGCCTAGTACAATCTCATCAAATTTGTTGATACAGATGACAAACAGGCCCGACAGCAAAAAATATAGCACACCAATAGTTACAGGCCTCTAGGCAGAGGTTTCCATCCTTACTTATGCCATGGACCCCGGCCATTAACTTGAGGGGTTCATGGACCATAGGTTGGAAACTCTAGCTCTAGTCCAAAAAATAGCCTTCCTGCTTTGTACCATCAAGTCAATGATTAGATTCTGACAAGGTAGACATGGATTAAAATAATTGAAGCATAATAAGCAGGTACAAATGAGAACTCTTAAGAAAATGATTACAATTGTTACCTCCTAACAAAACTGGATAAATGTTCATGAAACTCACCAGTTCCTGAGGTGCAAAATTAGCAGAGTCAGAATCCACTGACCAGTAACAGTAATCAAAGGTGAACTCCATATGACGTTGTCTTGAATCACCAGGGCTTTCAACCTGTTGGTCCAGCTGGGACAAGATTCAAAATAAAACAAAATTTCATTTCATTTCTAGACTCCATGCCTTAACTCTTGGTAAAATTTGTGTCAATTCTATAAACTATTTTATCATGTTTATTATCCATTATATTTTATGTCCTAGAAATTTGTCAAAATGAAAATAAAGCAGTCAACTTGCAATAGTACACTCAAGTTCAGAAACATCCATACACATCAATTGTCCAAGGACAATTCATTCAGTACATGATTACACATTTAATTGTTGAGCAATTTTATTAATATTTTCTTTTTCAGAGTTCAAATTTCTGTTTCTATCAATATTTCAGGAAAAGTCATTCTGTAAAATGTTCAAAATGCAAAATGATAAATCCTTTTGAGAATACACAATAATACCTATAATTCAAAATGTACGCCTTGGTCATATGCTTTGCGATGTCTCGAGGTCATGAGATGTTGCATAAATGTAAAAAAGGAGTATAACATAATTGAGAATAAATACAATGTATTCAGATGCTCCACATGCACATTATAAGAACAAATATACTGGATGTGAATGCTTCCTGTTGCTAAGTTATTAATGCATGAACATTAAGGAGGAATGCTTGTTATGAAAGACCAAGGAAAAAAGCCTAGTCATCTCATGGTACTGCTCAGCAGTTGCTGAATGGTGATTTTACAATGAAACTGATGGAGATCAAGGCCAAGTATTTTTTAAAAAACTGCATGCAAAGATTGGAAATCGATGTACTCAGGAAAATGCACAATGGAAATGTGGAGGTTATTTAGGAAATACTTGAATGGGTTCTAGATAGGCTTGTCCCATTGAGGCAGGGAAAGGATGGTAGGTTGAAGGAACTGTGTGTGACAAAGTGGATGTGGAACATTTTGTTAAGAGGAAGAAGCTTATTTAAGATTTAGGAAGTAAGGGTCAGACAGGGCTCTAGAGAATTACAAGGTAGCCAAGAAGGAGCTGAAGAACAAATTTAGAAGAACTGGAAAGGGACATGAGAAGGCTTTGGTGAGTAGGATTAAGGAAACCCCCAAAGCATTCTACACATACATGAAGGACAAGAGGATGACTAGAGTGAGGTTAGGACTGATAAAGAATAAAAGAAGAAACATGTGCCTGGAGCCAGAAGGATACCTTAATAAATATTTTGCTTCAATATTCACGTGAGACAATGTGGGCACCACAGAACAGGCTAATATGCTGGAACATACTGACATGATAAAATAGGATATACTAGATCTTTTGAAAAATATTAGGTCTAAAGTCTAAACTAAATCCCCTAGGTTACTACAGGAAGCAAGGGAAGAGATGGCCATGCCTTTGCGGATTATCTTTGCGTTTTCACTAGCCACAGGAGAAGTATCAGAAGATAGGAGGGGTGCAAGTATTATTCAAAGGTAATAGGGATAATCTTGGGAATTATGTACTAGTGGATCTTTTGGGAGTAGTGGGCAAAGTAATGGAGAGGATTCTTAGAGATAGTATTTGAGCATTTGAAGAGGCATTGGGATAGTCAGCATGGCTTTATAATGGGCAGTGTCATGCCTCATGAGCCTGACTGAATTCTTTGAGGATGTGGTAAAGCACACTGAAGGTACAGCAGTGGATATGGTGTATGTGAGTTTTAGTAAGGTGTTTGACAAGGTTCCCCATAGTAGTCTCATAAAGTCAAGAGGCATGGCATCCAGAGAAACTTGGCCACCTGTATTTAGAATTGGTTTGCCCACAGAAAGTGGAGGGTGGTTGTTGTAGGAGCCATGCATCTGTTCCCTATCTGCACAGTATACTGTGTTATGTATTTATTATAACTACCATAAATTCTGGCATACATGGCCAAATTCTCGGCTTAAATTTTGGTCCTAAAATTAGGGGGTTGGCTTATACAGAGGGTGCCAACTTTGGAAAAACGAATACATGGAAGACAGGTCATATTGATTGGCTGTTTTCAGTCAAATTGGTTCCACTGTCAACGCATGAAACTTTGGTTTGTTTAAACTCAGATCAAGTGGCTGAAGCACGGACATCAAACCACCGGGGATAACTGCAATGTCCGTATTTTCAGCTTTCAATGCTGCTTTTGTCTCACTTGACAAGTGCGCTTTGAACATATCCCAGACAAGTAGCGACTTTTCTTTCCTGACACCTTTGGGACATCAACGCCACACTTCTTTAACCCACTTCAAGCAACCAGCTTCATCCATCCAGCAGCGTTCTTGAATGTAAACAACACCCCGCGGGAATTTTCTGAGCAAGCTTTGTTTTTTGTCTCAACACAAGATCACGTCTATTCATAAATTGGGTGCACCAACTTTGCGTAGCTTTGAAATTTTCGCTGTTTTTCGGCCCATTTCAACGCTTGAACTCGAATCATTTCTCTGGTAACAATGTATCCAGACGATCGCTGGTGATTCACCCACTCTAAAACCTTTACTTCCAGTTCTGGCCACTGGCATGTTTTCCCGCAGTTTGCACATTTCGTCTTTGGCATTTCCCTCAGCGTGTCCTCTGCCTTTCTCCACTCTCTCACTCTCTCTCGTTAACACTAAACTTCTTAGCAGCTGCAGAATTATTCGTTCCTTTAGCAAAATCAACAACCTTCATCTTGAAGCCAGCATCATATCGCATTTGTTTTAATCTTTTATACATGGTGGTTGCAAACTGAATACTGAGTACACGTACTGATCCCGCCACCCCGTGTTAAGTTTTAACGAGATTACGATGGGCGCTAAATGATTTCATGGGGGTTACATTTCAGAGGATTGTTTTCCATTAGAAACCTAATCCAAAAATTCTCTCCTTGATTTATTAAGAATTTATTAAGAATTAAGAATTAAGAATTTGCCTATAACACTCTACAATGTATAGGCCTATTTTCTTAACAGGTACTGGTTCACAAAATTTCCAGGTTCCGGATTCAGCAAAGCTGAGTACCGGCATGTGAGATCTTGAGATCGCTTCTGGTTAAATCAAAAAGCTCTACAAAAGGGGTCTGCTTATACAAAGGTAACATGAAAAAGTCACTTTTTTAACTTTGAAAATAGGTGGTCGGCTTATACTCCAGGTCGGCTTATGCCCCGGAATGCACGGTAGTCACGAGTGGGGGCATGGTAAAAGTGAAGGGGATAAGTTACATATTCTTATTTCATTGCAGTTTGCAACCTGGGACCAGCAGCAATTGTTCTGGTTTGGTTTTGCTGGCTACAATTCTGTCAGCAAAACTTTTGACAGTTATACCAAACAAACATTAGCATTTAGACGTGCTGGTGAAATTAGAAGCACTGCAGCCTGGAACAACTCGCAGCAAGTTATGACCTTTTGTTGGTTCATGCTGTGTACTTGGGTTTGAAACAGTTTTGAATGGTTAGCACTGCCGGTTCAATCTGGGTCTTTTAGTGGTGTTTGCCTGAGGTGTTCTACCCTCAGCCCTGATGAAAAGTTGAACTGAATTTGCTGTTGCTTTGTCTAGTTTGCACACTTGGAAGTCAACACAAGTAAAGCAGGAAGAAATTACAGCCAAAATGACCAAAGCTAAAGTGCTAAAGACTTCAAGTGTCGGGAGTGCTCAACATACTCATATTGCTCTCCGTGGAAGTGATAACTTAAAGACTTACACAATACTGGTACATAACATCAAGTAAAAATGGAGGTTTTCTCAAGCTGTTTCCAAACACTCAGAACAAAAACTGAAAAAGAATGTAGCCAGTTGGCCTTTGAGACCTCACTGCCATTCATAAAGATTCAGGCTGACCTTAGCTTCATTATCCCACACCATTCCTACGTCCTTCAATTCCCTTCATATCCAGAAATTTAACAATCATTATCACCCCTCTTCAATCTCCTATGTTGCCACCTTTAAGCATCAATTGTATGTACAGTACTTATATTCTGAGGTCCCTCAGTTCCTCAATACTTCCCAAGACATTACATGGTCTGTGTCCTGGACTCATGGTGCTCCCAAAACACATCACCTCATATTTGTTTGTTTCAACTCCATTTGTATTTTCCAGCCCATTCCACCAAAATATTCACACAACACCACGCCACAGCACCACAGTAGCGTAGCGGTTAGTGCAAAGCTGTTACAGCTCAAGGCGTTCCAGAGTTCTGAGTTCAATTCTGGTGCCATTCTGTAAGGAGTCACCATAGATTCTCCCCGGGGAATGCATGGGTTTTCTCCAGCTCCTCCAGTTTCCTCCCAGAGTCCAAAGACATACCGATAGGTTTATTAGTCATTGCAAATTGTCCCACGATTAGGTTAAGGTTTGTCAGGGTTGCTGAGCCAGTGGGGCTTGAAGGTCCAGAAGGGCCTGCTCTGCAATGTACCACTAAACAAAAAAATAAATAAAATAAATCTCTCTTTCCACACTGTCAATAACTCTGCTAATCTTTGGGTTATCTACACTTAATTTTCTTCCCTTCCACACCCAATTCTATATTATTCATGTATATTACAAGCAACAAGCGTCCTTGTGGAACTGCACTGAGCACAGATGTCCAAATGCTAACGCAACCTTCTACCATTACCCTCTTTCTTTAATTGCCAAGTTAATTTTGTGTCCAGTTTGCTCTACATCCCTTTTGAACCTTTTGAACCAGTCTCTGTGTGGGACCATGTCAAATGTTTTACTAAAGTCCATGTTGTAATAAAAGTTTACTAAAGTCACATCTACTGTCCTGCTATCATACTTCAGTGTCTCTTCAAAAAATTCATTCAAATCGAGTCCTGACGAAGGGTCTCGGCCCGAAACGTCGACAGCGCTTCTCCCTATAGATGCTGCCTAGCCTGCTGTATCCACCAGCATTTTGTGTGTGTTGTTGTTACAAGTTTGTTGCCTAGATTGGGGAGCATGCTTTATGAGAATAGGTTGAGTGAACTCGGCCTTTTCTCCTTGGAACGACAGAGGATGAGAGGTGACCTGATAGAGGTGTACAAGATGATGAGAGGCATTGATCATGTGGATAGTCTGAGGCCTTTTCCTCAGAGCTGAAATGGCTAGCATGAGGGCACAGTTTTAAAGTGCTTGGAAGTAGGTATAGAGGAGGTGTCAAGGGCAAGTGTTTTTTTTTTTTTACGCAGAGAGTGTTGAGAGCGTGGAATGGGCTGCTGGTGACAGTGGTGGAGGCAGAAACAATAGGGTCTTTTAAGAGTCTCCTGGGTAGGTACATTGAGCTTAGTAAAGCAAAGGGCTATGGGTAACTCTAGGTAATTTCTAATGTAAGGACATGTTCAGTACAGCTTTGTGGGGCAAAGGGCCTGTATTGTGCTGTAGGTTTTCTATGTTTTATGTAGTCCAGCAGAGTAGTTCTACAATGAGAGTTGCAATGTTGACATGGAACAGAGAAAATCCAGTATACTCAATGTCAATGTGGGTACATTTGAGGAACAAATGTCCATGAGCCACAAGTGTGAATCCCAAGAAGTAGTTCAGCATGTTCACTGAGGAGGTACTCTGAACCTATGTCATATCCAATAGCACAAGATGCTTCTGAGAACATTGATTTACAGTATGATGATAGAAATCTAAATGCTGCAATAAAGGTCACAAGGACACAAAAGGAAATAAACAGGATAGTGATGCAACAACAATGCATTGCATTTCTGCTGAAAAGAGAGACTCAAATCTTCAAAGGCAATCCATTGCATATCATTCATGCGGGCTTTCAAGAATAACAATGAAGGAAAGACTGATAACTATGGTAACTGTCTCTATTTCTCTAACAGTTCACTGGAAGTTACCCTACAGAGCTTGTCAAAAGTTGCCAGTGGGTCAGCCCAGAGCAAGAATATCTAAAGGCGCAAGTTTTACTTCAGGGACATTTTGGTGAACAGCACAAAAATTGCTGCAGCCTACATGGAAAAAGGTCTTTCTTACTTACATATCAAAACAGAAAATATGAAAGCTCTTCAAGATTATAGTCTCTTTTCTTAGAGGCTGCTTCAATGCCATGGAAGACGAGTAGGACATGCATGAGTTGGACATGTCTGCTAATATGAGGATTGCCATAAATAAATTATAGTACAGGCCCTTTGGCCCAAAATGTTGTGCCGATCCTTAAACCCTGCCTCCCATATAACCCCAACCCACCCCAAATATTTATCCCAATAACTTTGGGAAAAATGGAGATCAGTGGTCTAAAAACTGCAGGAAAGACACAACTGTAAGGTTACTTTCACTGACATTGTTGATTTTATTGAAAGACAAATGAATATTACTAACAACAGTGTTTGGGAAAAAAAGTACAATGTTACATCGCCAGCAGTAAGTAAAGGTGTGAACAAAACTGGATCCAAACTCAAGCTAAAGGAAGCAGCTTTGCCACTACTGTGGCTGCTGTGGAAAGTGAAGCTACAACTGAGCCAGGAAATGATGAAAAGGGTGCAGATTAGAAGCCAGATGTGAATGAAGCAAACACAACAGTGAGTGCCACCCCGGTATCTAATGGCCTTACGGGGACAGTGATCGTAATTGTAAACTTTCGATTAACTCCAGTTCAGGAGAAACTGAGGAAAAGTAATACAACAGTGGTTACTTATGTTTTCCTTCAGTCAAGGAGGTACAGTGAACCTCATGAACAAGTTCAACCTGACAGGAAAAGGAACATGCATTCTCTTATGCACAATGGTCAAGAGAAGATTGTGCATAGCTACATCATTCCAGAATTGGAAATGGCTGGCTAAGATAGTGAAAGCTATTGTGAACTGCCTAACATCTATACACAAGAAAGTATGCCCGTGTACAAAGGGAATATTCCTCACCTCTGAGAGATCTTCATGAATTGATAACCTAAAGGATATTCACTTGCCAGAAATTGACTCTGAAATTGAGCTGATAGGGGTAAATGTGCCTAAGGCTTTGGAGTCATTGCAAGTGATTCGCAGTGTTAATGGACCATTGAAAGGACACCACAGTGGTGGAAAAGACTACACTCAGCCAGAGTTGACAGCTCATGGGTCTTCAGTTTTGTGTTGGTAAAAGCAAAGGGAATAAGGTACATATTTTTGCTTATTTGGTTGAAGTTTGTAGCTTTTGACCTGTTACGATCGGGTCTAAAGTCCACGTCCCGGTTCTTGATCTGGTCCGCGGACTCCGGGTCCTTCGACCGCCCCTCATTTCACCTTGAACTCAAATAGTCACACCTGAGGATCATCTTAGCTTGGTTGGGCTCAAGGAGGCACACCTGATGCCTATCGGTTGGCTGTGAATATAAGGGGCTCTGGGATTGAGTATAGTTGGGGGGGTCGTCCTGTCCGTCCTGGCTTGGAGTGCCACTGTTAACGACCAGTTCTGTGAGTGAGTTATGGACTGGGCTGCTCCGCAGCCTGCCAGAGTCTTCCAGCCGCAGTGAGTTTTGAAGTCACCCTGGACCGAGCTCCCTTCCTATCCCTTGCCTCCATTGGGTAAGCTAGGCTAGATTGCCGTTGCCTGGTGGAGGGCTCTGCCCCTTCCTATCCCTTGCCTCCGATGGGTTGTGCCCCGCGACCTGCCCAGGCCCGTGTCCTGCCTGGGTGATCCGGGCCCTGCCCAGGAGTTCTGCGGCCCACTCAGGGGGCTATCCTCCCAGCATTCCTAGTCCCAAGAACCCAGTCAAGCCTCAAGGCCACCTTGGACCCCAAGACCTCTCTGAACTCCACGGTCATCCACCCCTTGTCCTATCCTTTAGCTTGTCCCGTCCTGCCCCCAGTACTTCAGTGCCTGCGTCCTGCATTTGGGTCCATTCTCACGTCCGCTTATGACATGACCAGCAAACGTTGTATCTTTTTCTGACTGCTCAATAATACTCAATTACACTCAGCTTACACTTGAATATGCTTAAGTTTCATCGCTTCAAGATTGTATGCTTGCCAATTGCTAATATAGGATTTGACTTCGACCATAAGACCCTAAGTCATAAAAGCATAATTAGGCCATTCATTCCATCGAGTCTGCTCCGCCATTCCATCATGGCTGATCCCAGATCCCACTCAGCCCCCTACACCTGCCTTCTCACCATATCCTTTGATGTCTTGACCGATCAGGAAACAATCAGCTTCCATCTTAAATACACCCATGGACTTGGCCTCCACCACAATCTGTGGCAGAGCATTCCACAGATTCACTCTTCTGATTAAAAAATTCCTCCTTACCTCTGATCTGAATGATCGCCCCTCAATTTTGAGGCTGTGCCCTCTAGTTCTGGATACCTCCACCAGAGGAAACATTTTCTCCACATCCAACCTATCTAGTCCTTACAACATTCAGTAAGTTTCAATGAAATCCCCCCACATCCTTCTAAATTCTAGTGAGTACAGGCCCAAAGCTGCCAAATACTCCTCATATGTTAACCTCTCCAATCCCAGAATCATCCTCGTGAACCCCCTCTGGACTTTTTCCAATGACAACACATCCTTTCTGAGATATGGGGCCTGTTACGTACCCTGTAACTGGGTCACTTACCAGCAAAGATAGAGAGGTCCGTTGAAGTCTGATGGTACTATTTTTAAACAGTATTTATTGATAAAAATATACAAAAATAATATCAATGCAAACATACAGATAATATACATCGTCAATACTAAATCTAAAGCGCGGGTATAATAATAATCAATAAGAAATAGCTCTATCGTTGTATAGGGGATAATGTATTGTCCGATGGAAATATAAAAGTCACTCAAGTTCATTTAGGCTGCAGCTTTTGGATGGAGAGAGAGACGGAGTTCAGAACTTGCCCGTTTTCCTTTTTATGATGCCGATCCTTCGAAATGTCGTCGGTGTCCTTTCCCTTTTAGCTAAGCCGTCTTCCGTGGTCAGTCCCACCAATTCTGAGGCAAATGGAAAAGGACACACGTGGGCTTTCCACTGGCTGTCGCTTTTACGCTGTCACGGGATTTCTAGCGTTCTCCTGGTGCGTCTGAAAGGGGTTGTTCCCCAGACCCTCTTTTATCCTTACTCACGGGGTCTCAGATGTCAATCAGGTTGGGAGGATGCCATCCCCTCAACCAGCCCACGTTGTTCATTCCTTGAGGACATCGATGAATAGCATAGTGCTCAATACACAATTCCGTCTCCAAGAGACAATGGCCGTTTCCCGTGGCTTTGTATCATTGAGGGGCCAGGACATTCCAAACCCCCTGTGGATTCTGTATCTCTCTCTCATTTCCTGGGTCTCCTGACCTGAATTAATAGCGATCTTGCGATTCTCAAAAAGGAGGGGGCTACTTTATACCCTTCGGCCCCTCAGAGTTGGGGCTCAGGCGTAACACCCCCTTTCTTCAACGCGTTTTTACCATCGGTGAAAACGAAGTAATACAGAGTCTTACAGGATTTTAGAATCTAACACAATACAAAAGTTTTTTTTTCTACCGAGTAATACAGTTATACATTCAATTCAGCATCTAGATAGTTACCGACTACATTGTCACTTCCTTTAATATCTTAACATCTTGTACCTTACTAAAGTCTTGTAGCATCAGACTCCAATTTAATAACCACTTATTTTTAGTTCTTATTTTTCTCTACTAAACAAAAACTAAAGAGTTGTGATCTTAGCTTATGGGTATACTACAAAAGTTCATGCAAATACTAATCTTTATGTTACTTTCAAACTTAACAGGCAGGCTTCCATGGGGGCTATCTTTATTATTCACATGCTTTGTCGAAATCCCTTAAAACCGGCTTCTGCTATTTAAAAATGGCGTCCCCATTAACCCTCGCCTCTTTTCCGGTTAATTCCCACGTGGGGAGCTGGTGCACCCTGGCAAAATAGGCTTTCACCCGCTCCTTTCATAGGAGTTATTTTCTCAACAATGTGTTCCAAACTTAGACCATTTTCCGAATTTCCACACAATTCTTTAATTTTATGCAAGGTGCTAGTTTTCTCTTCAGGACCCTTCAGGCGATTAGGTCTCAATGCCAGCGATCCCTCTTTGTTCAAACAGCATTTCGAATTCTGCGGTGTCACGCCACACTCTGGAATAACAATAGCGTGTGGGGCCCCTTTACCTTCCAACTCAATCTGTAATTGAGTCACAGGCACCGCGGTACCAAGCCATTGTCTCGGTAGCCTGGTTGCTGCGTTTGACATCAATTCAGACTTTAAATTTTCTTCATTCGATTTGGAAACAACACTTTTCCCTTTTCCTTCAATAATAATATTCACCTCACCACCTTCGAGCACAAACACCTGGGAACTCTCACTTCCCACTATTACCAAGGTTAACCCTTTCTTCACTGAACCAAGTCCATCTGACCCACAAGGATGGCATTCCTTTTCAACTGAATCAAATACCTCAGACTTTTTCTGAGCTCCATTACTAGGTTCAGTACCACGTGCATCCACCTCTTGGACACACTCAAACTGGACATTTGCCTCTTCCAGGCTTTCAATACCCGTACCCTGTTCAAATTCTAAATTCCCCTGATTCTCCCAGCTACTCTCTAGGCAACTCCCTTCCGGAGTAAACTCAACCCCGCGGGCTGAAACAACCTCATCTGCCAACCCAGCAGACTTCTTCAAGGTAAGGGCACCCTTTTCATCTAGGACTGCCCTCATTTCATTATCGGGAACACCTTTAGAATTTTCAACTTCTTCAAACAGTTCTGCCAAACCAGACAGATCATCCATGTCCAAACCTGGACCTTTTAACAGCTTTATCTGTTTCTCATCTTTATTTCAAGCCTCCAGAACTTTTCTCCTCACTAAGGGAAGGTCTACCTCCTCTCCCTTACTCTCTTTCACTTTACTACTCTTCGTTTTACCACCCTCTAAAACCTCGTGGTACAGAGTCGGTAAAAACGTCTCGGCCAAATCGATACTGGCCGGATTTAAACTGCTCTCGTTCTCAGCTGCCTTTCTCGACATGCTGCGAGTGATCGCGCATGCGGGATAGATCTTGGAATCTAGGGGCAGGACCTCCACCGGCGGTCTCGTCAGCTTCATTGCTGACCAAACCTTACCACCGGCTAAATCATTACCCAGAAGGACGTCCACGTCAGTTCTTGGGAATTCTGATTGCAACCCCATTTCAACTGGTCCAGATACTAGCTCACAATTCATAATGATCCTATGCAAGGGCACCGTTTCCGTCCCTTTTCCTATTCCTTTCACAGCTACCATTCCCGTCTTGCGACCAAAATCCAGTACCTTACTGCTAATCAATGACAGTTCAGCATCCGTGTCTCTCCATAGCCGCATGGGAACTGGTGGATCTCCCTCTCTCACAGACACGGTTCCATTTGACATACAAGTCTCAGACCCTTCTCGTACTCTGTCTACCCGGGGCACTCTTGTCGATTTACTGATTACCACGGCACATCCTATAGGGACGGCTGCTTTCCCTTTTCCTGTCTCCTTCCTCAGAGCAAAGCACCTAGATGCAATATGTCCCCCCTTTCCACAATTAAAACAGGTCAAGCCCGGAAATCTCTGGCCGTCTTGCCTCTCCTCCCCAATCTTACCACTAGCTCCCGGCGGGACCTCTGCCTCAGCCGGCGGGCTTTCTCTATCGTTCCCACGGTCTCTCTGGTAACTTTTATTCGAGGAAAACTTTGTCTTGTGGGTTAGGGCATATTCATCTGCGAACCTAGCAAATTCGGAGATGGACTTATTCGGCTTCTCATTCAAATACATCCGGATATCCTCTGAAACACAACCTTTAAATTCCTCAATCAGAATTAACTCCCTGAGATGCCAAAAATCCTCTTCCACTATTTCTGCTGTACACCAACGATCCAAGAGCACACCCTTCTCATAGGCAAACTCGGTATACGTCTGATTCCACCCTTTCTTTAAGTTTCTGAACTTTTGTCTATACGCTTCAGGTACCAATTCGTACGTCCGGAGAATGGCCTCCTTTACTTCGGCATAATTCTCCGTTTCTCCCTCCTCCATGGACAACGCCGCATGTGCTCGTTGTGCCTTCCCTTTTAACACACTTTGTAACAGCGCCACCCACTGCTCTTTGGGCCACTTCTGATTCACTGCCACCTTTTCAAAAAGCAAGAAATAACTATCAACATCCGTCTCCTTGAACGGAGGTACTAACCTCAACTCCCGACTAACATTAAACCGCTCCTCTCGGTCTGACCCTTGAGCTCTTCGCTCTTGCCTTAACTTTTCCATATCCAAGTCATGTTGCCTCTGTTTCTCTGCCTCCTCATACTCTCTCTCCTTCTCAGCTCGCTCCTTTTCCCTCTCGGCTCGCTCCTTTTCCTTTTCAGCTGCCTCCAGCTGTTTTAACTGAATTTCATGCTCTCTTTGCTTCTCAGCTCTGTCCTGCTCTTTTTTCATCTCTAACTCCTTTAGCTGGAGCTCATGCTCCCATTTCACCTCTAACTCCTTTAGCTGGAGCGCATGCTCCCTTTGTTTGTTGGCCCTTTCTCCTTCTCAGCTCTGTCTTTGTCCTTCTCAGCTGCTTCCAGCTGCTTTAATTTAATTTCATGTTCCAACCTTAATTTCTCCAACTCTAACTGAGCTGTCCCACTAGCTGGTACCTTTTCAGGGATATTTTCCAATACCTCAGCTGCAAACACATTCTTCTCAATATAATACTGAGTTATGGCCCTTTGCACCTCCCGCTTTTTCACTGACAACCTCACCTCTGCGAGGTTTAGCCCCTTCGCCATATTTATCAAGTCCGATTTGGTGACCGCCTCTAGCGCCTCCAGAGTCGGGTTTTCTATAAATTCACCCACGTCCATCTTTGCTGGTTTCCCGTCTGGCTACCCGCGTAACCAGATCCAAGTTTGGACTTACAAAGCCCGATTCACTGGCCTCCCAATTTGGGGTCAAATCCCGAGACGAGAACCCCAGTTGTTACGTACCCCGTAACTGGGTCACTTACCAGCAAAGATAGAGAGGTCCGTTGAAGTCTGATGGTACTATTTTTAACAGTATTTATTGATAAAAATACACAAAAATAATATCACTGCAAACATACAGATAATATACATCGTCAATACTAAATCTAAAGCGCGGGTATAATAATAATCAATAAGAAATAGCTCTATCGTTGTCTAGGGGATAATGTATTGTCCGATGGAAATATAAAAGTCACTCAAGTTCATTTAGGCTGCAGCTTTTGGTTGGAGAGAGAGACGGAGTTTAGAACTTGCCTGTTTTCCTTTTTATGATGCCGATCCTTCGAAATGTCGTCGGTGTCCTTTCCCTTTTAGCTAAGCCGTCTTCCGTGGTCAGTCCCACCAATTCTGAGGCAAATGGAAAAGGACACACGTGGGCTTTCCACCGGCTGTCGCTTTTACGCTGTCACGGGATTTCTAGCGTTCTCCTGGTGCGTCTGAAAGGGGTTGTTCCCCAGACCCTCTTTTATCCTTACTCACGGGGTCTCAGATGTCAATCAGGTTGGGAGGATGCCATCCCCTCAACCAGCCCACGTTGTTCATTCCTTGAGGACATCGATGAATAGCATAGTGCTCAATACACAATTCCGTCTCCAAGAGACAATGGCCGTTTCCCGTGGCTTTGTATCATTGAGGGGCCAGGACATTCCAAACCCCCTGTGGATTCTGCGTCTCTCTCTCATTTCCTGGGTCTCCTGACCTGAATTAATAGCGATCTTGCGATTCTCAAAAAGGAGGGGGCTACTTTATACCCTTTGGCCCCTCAGAGTTGGGGCGCAGGCGTAACGGGCCCAAAACTGTTGCCAATACCCTAAGTGTGGCCTGACTAGTGTCTTATAAAGCCTCAGCATTATCTCTTTGCTTTTATATTCTATTCCCCTCAAAATAAATACCAACATTGCATTTGCCTTCTTTACCACAGACAACCTATAAATTAACCTTCTGGTAGTCTTGCATGAGGACTCCAAAGTCCCTCTGCACCTCTGATGTTTAAACCTTCTCCCTATTCTTCCTATTTCTCTGTCCTGTTGCAATCACTTCGCTTCCTCAGCACTACCTACCCCTCCACCCATCTTCAGATCATCTGCAAACTTTGCCACAAAGCCATCAATTCTAAATCATTGACAAACAACGTGAAAGGCTGCAGTCTGAACCCTGCGGAACACCACTAGTCACCAGCAACCAACCAGAAAAGGACCCTTTTATTCCCAAATGCTGCCTCCTGCCAGTCAGCCATTTCTCTATGCACGTCAGTATCTTTCCTGCAACACCAGAGGATTTTACATTGTTAAGCAGTCTCGTGTATGGCACCTTATCAAACATCTTCTGAAAATCCAAGTAAATGACATCCACTGCCTCTCCTTTGTTCTTCAAAAAACTCTAATACAAATTTGTCAAGCAAGATTTCCCTTTACAGAAACCATAATGTCTTTGACTTATTTTATCATAAGTCTCCAAGTACCCCGAAGGCTCATTCTTAATAACAGACTCCAACATTTTCCCAACCATTGAGGTTAGGTTAACTGAGCTATAATTTCCTTTCTTTTGTCTTGGTCCCTTCTTAAAGACTTTTGGAACAATCACTTTGTTGGAGCAGGGGGTGTGTCATGCAAGTATAACAAATCCATAGAGTCACTGGCAGCGGCAATCGTTTTGGTTTGGTCGGTTTTGTTTTGCCACTACAGTAGTAGATGTAGTGTATTCTATCTGGAGGTCAGTAGCCAGCAGTGTTCTGCAGTGATTTGTCCTGGAACCCCTCCTCTTTATGACTTGGATGAGAAAAGTGGTGAAGTGTGGGTTAGTAAGTTTATAGATGACACAGTAATTAGTGGATTGTGGATAGTGCAGAAGGCTGTCTAGGTTTACAACAGGAAATTGATGGGATATAGAGCTGGGCTGAGAAGAAGTAGAAGGAGTTCAATCTGGAAAACTGAAGTGATACACCTTGGAAGGTCGAACTTATAGGCAAAGTAAAAGGTTAAAGGCAGGATCCTTAGCAGTGTGGAGAAATAGAGAGATCTTGGGGTCCATCTCCATAGATCCCACACAGGTCAATAGGGTGGCTAAGAAAGCATATGGTGTGTTAGCATACATTAATCAGGGGACAGAATTCAAGAACCACAAGGTAAATGTTCCTGCAGATGCTCTTTCTTAATGTCAAGTTCTATCAGCCTGCTTTACGCTGTCCTCACAAATGTCAAGGTCCCTCTCACCGGTGAATACTGAAGCAAAGTATTCATTCAGGACTTCCCCTACCTCCTCTGACTCCAGGCACAATTTCTCTTCTATCCCTGACCAGTCCTACCCTCACTCTAGTCATCCTCCTGCTCTTCATATGTGTAGAACACCTGGGCTCCCTCTTCCTACCCTGCAGTAAGCAATTCTGATCTCTCTGCCCTTTCATTGGCTCACTGTTCTCAATTTCTTACATAAATTTCCCCATACACTTCCACTTTAGTTCAGTCTGGGGAAGAATGAACAGATTCACTGAGCAAAGGGTTGAATGTGGATACTGAGTGCTTTGATTTGCCAGATTGCTGCAGTGTAGGCAGTGAAGCTGAGGGAAAGGAGTCAAACCCACAAAGGGAAGTGTTGATGATGAGGACATATTCCCAGATGAGGAAATCTTTAATCTACTAGCATTATCCTTAGGATGTGAGAGAAACAGTGGAGTAGTCCTTCTAAGTGAGAGTAATTTGTTGTACAAGTGGCCTACTTCTGCTACAGATTTATAATATAAAATATAGAAGTTTAGACATTAATGATGTAAAGGGAACAGGATGGAAAATGCAACTGAGGCCGAGATTAAATCAGCCACGTTCTTCTTGAATGGAGGCACAAGCTCTAGGGGGCAAAAGACTTACACATGCATAGGAAGTTTGTATTTTACATTCTGAGTGTCATTAACAAGCACTGTCGCTACAATTCTAGGTAGTATTTGGTACTTCCTTAAATTTTATGAACTCAAGTTTCATGGTAAGTGTATGGATGGCACTTCTGAGGGTGGTGGTGGAGGCAGATACATTCAGGATATTAAAGAGACCCTTAGATGGACATGGATGAAACAAAAAAAGTGGATTGCAAGCCAGGTTGCAATCAGTGCTCAGGCGCAGGATTTGGAGGTGGTGTCAGTGAACGGGACCGCCTCTGGCCATCTTGTGAACGATAGTCAGGAGGTGCCGCGCTCCTTGCGACACTGGCAGGGGGCCCATGATATCCACATGAATGTGGTCGAAACACCGGTGGGTGGGGTGGAACTGCTGCGGCAGGGCTTTGGTGTGCCGCTGCACCTTGGCTGTTTGGCAGTGCATGCACATTTTGGCCCATTCACTGACCTGCTTGCGGAGTCCGTGCCAAACGAACCTGTTGGCTACCTACCATCTGGACGGTTGCCCTGATGGAGGGGTGTGCTAAGTTGTGAATGGAGTTGAAAACGCGCCGCCGCCAGGCTGCCGGGACGACGGGGCGGGGTTGGCCGTTGGTGACATCACAGAGTAGGGTCCTCTCACCTGGGCCTACGGGGAGGTCCTGGAGCTGCAAACCGGAGACTGCATTCTGTAACTAGGGATCTCCTCATCTGCCTGCTGCGGCTCCGCCAGTGCTTCATAGTCAACCCCCGGGACAGGGCTTGGATGTTAGGTCTGGAGAGAGCATCCGCCACAACATTGTCCTTTCCCAAGACATGCCGGACATCCGTCGTGTATTCGGAGATGTAGGACAGATGTCGCTGCTGGCGGGATGACCAGGGGTCGGATGCTTTTGTGAACGCAAAGGTAAGAGGTGTGTGGTCCGTGAACGCAGTGAAGGGCCTACCTTCTAAGAAGTACCTGAAATGCTGGATTGCCAGGTATAGCGCCAACAGTTCCCGGTCAAAAGCACTGTATTTGAGCTCGGGTGGTCGTAGATGTTTACTGAAAAACACCAGGGGTTTGCCAATGACCCTTGATGAGTTGTTCCAGCACTCCACCGACTGCCGTGTTAGATGCGTCCACTGTGAGGGCGGTAGGGACGTCCGTTCTGGGATGCACTAGCATCGCGGCATTTGCCAAGGCTTCTTTGGTTTTAATGAAAGCGGCGGCGGACTCCTCATCCCAGGTAATGTCCTTGCCCTTACCCAACATCAGGGCGAACAGGGGGTGCATGATTCAGGCTGCTGAAGGGAGGAAGCGGTGGTAGAAATTCACTATACCCATGAATTCCTGCAGGCCTTTGATTGTGTTGGGTCAGGGGAAATGGCGGACCACGTTATCTTGGCGGGCAGAGGGGTTGTCCCGTCTTTAGTAATCCTGTGGCCCAGGAAGTCGATGGTGTCGAGCCCAAACTGGCATTTGGCCAGGTTGATTGTTAGGCTGTATTCACTCAGTCGGGCGTAGAGTTGACGGAGGTGGGACAGATGCTCCTGACGGCTACTGCTGGCTATGAGAATGTCATCCAAATAGATGAAAGCGAAGTCCAGGTCGCGTCCCACCGCGTCCATTAACCGCTGAAATATCTGTGCGGCATTCTTTAGGCCGAACGGCACGCGGAGGAACTTGAAAAGGCCCAACAGGGTGATGAGTGCCGTTTTGGGGACGTCGTCCAGATGCATCGGGATTTGATGGTATCCCCGGACGAGGTCTACCTTGGAGAAAATCCGTGCGCCGTGCAGGTTTGCTGCAAAGTCCTGAATGTGTGGCACAGGGTAGCGGTCCGGTATTGTAGCCTCATTCAGCCTGCGGTAGTCGCCGCATGGTCTCCAGCCCCCTGTTGCTTTGGACACCATGTGCAGGGGGGAAGCCCATGGGCTGTTGGACCGCCGTATGATCCCCAATTCCTCCATCCTCTTGAACTCCTCCTTTGCCAGTCAGAGCTTGTCCAGGGGAAGCCTTCGAGCACAGGCGTGGAGGGGTGGTCCTTGTGTCGGGATGTGGTGCTGTACGCCGTGTCTGGACATGGCTGCCGTGAACTGCAGTGCCAGAATCGATGGGAAATCCGCCAGGACTCTGGTGAAGTTGTTGTTGGACAGCGTGATGGAGTCTAGGTGTGGGACCGGCAACTGGGCTTCACCCAGGGAGAACGTTTGAAAGGTCTCGGCGTGGACCAGTCTCTTCCTTGGCAGGTCGACCAGTAGGCTGTGAGCTCGCAAAAAATCCACTCCCAGGAGCAGTTGGGCTAAGGCGGCCAGTGTGAAGTCCCACGTGAAACGGCTGGAGCCGTACGGGTGCCGTAGGTCCTTACTGTGCAGCCGTTCGCAGCCCTCAGGGTGGGACCCGGTTCTCTGTTGCAGGTGTCGTAACTCGTCGGAGGTAAGACGCTGATCTCGGCTCCGGTGTCGACCAAAAAGTGGTGTCCCGACTGCTTGTCCCAGACATACAGGAGGCTATCCCGATGGCCAGCCGCCATAGCCATCAGCGTCAGCTGGCCCTGGCGTTTCCCGGGAACTTGCAGGGTGGGCTACAGCGGTGGGCTTCTGCGCCCCACCGCTGGTGGTAGAAGCACCATTGTTCATTGGTCTACTCACCCCTGCCTCTGGGGTTAGTGGGCTCTGCGGCCGGGCCTGGTCTGGTCTGCTGCTGGGAGCGTGGCCTGGTGATCTGTGTGACGGATGCCCCACTCTCCTTCTTGGCTTTCCACAGGGCCGCCACATTCCAGGGGTCACTGAAATCCACATCAAACAGCAGCAGGCGTATGTCCTCGGGCAGCTGCTCCAGGAATGCCTGCTCAAACATGAGGCAGGGCTTGTGTCCTCTGGCCAGGGACAGCATCTCGTTCATCAAAGCCGACGGTGGCCTGTCTCCCAAACCATCCAGGTGCAGTAAGCGGGCAGCTCGCTCACACCGTGAGAGTCCGAAAGTCCTTATGAGCAGGGCTTTGAATTCTGTGTATTTGCCGTCCTCTGGGGGCGACTGTATGAACTCCTCAACCTGGGCGGCTGTCTCCTGGTTGAGGGAGCCCACCACGTAGTAGTAACGTGTGGCATCCGAGGTTATCTGCTGAATGTGGAATTGGGCTTCTGCTTGCTGGAACCATAGGTGAAGTCGCAGCGTCCAGAAGCTTGGCAGTTTTAACGAAACTGCATGAACAGATGCGGCGTCGTTCATCTCCGATCCAAATATCGTTTGGGCCGTCAGGGTCACCAATTGTAGCGGTGTG
The DNA here is from genome assembly GCF_048418815.1 of Hemitrygon akajei. Taxonomy (NCBI): domain Eukaryota; kingdom Metazoa; phylum Chordata; class Chondrichthyes; order Myliobatiformes; family Dasyatidae; genus Hemitrygon; species Hemitrygon akajei. The sequence continues at coordinate 101,590,740 of NC_133126.1, forward strand.
CCACACACAGCGCTGAAATAATGACACGCAGTCGGTGAGCTGCAGTTGCAAAAGAGGTTTACTCAAACTTCGTGGCCTCGCTTTAGAGCCTGCCTGTTCCCGCCCTCCCTGGGCAGGAATGCTGTAGGGGGACCAGCCTCAATTACAGCGCACGCCACTTTGTGAGCCGGTTCGAGTGCGCTGGGAAGTGGGTCGCCACAGTACTTCCTTAAAATTCATGAACTCAAGTTTCATGGTAAGTGTATGGAATGCACGACTGAGGGTGGTGGTGGAGGCAGATACATTCAGGATGTTAGATACATAGATAAAAGAAAAATGTAGGGCCATGTGGGAGGGAAGGCTTAAATTCTTCTGGAGTGCATCAAAGGGTCGGCACAACAGCATGTGCCAAAGGGCCTGTACTGTTTCATGTTCTAAGCATGAAAATAACATTGGGTTCACACCATGTAACATCAGACAATTTCCTCCAGTCACTGAATTCACACCTTCTGGAGATAATCCATTCACAGCTTTACTGTACCCCAACCACATGGAGTCTTCTTAAAATCCCATATGGGACTGCCCCAATTAGAATTTTATGCAGCCCCACAGGATCAATGGGATCTCATTGCATTTATAAAGCACATGAAACAGACCATCCTGGTCACTGAGTCTGCACTAATGGTGAGCCACCTACTTACACTGATTTACACTTTATCATTTTCTTCCCCCTACTCCACCAATACTCCACAGATCTTTCCACTCAATTACACATTTGAGGCAATGTACATACCCAATTTACCTGCCAACTTGCAAACAGAGGAAACCAGCCAACTAGCAGAAATCCATGCAGTTGCACCAAGGATGTGCAAACTGCAAACAGACTGCACCCAAAGTCAGGAACGAACCCTAGTTGCTAATGAGGCTACTCTGGAAAATGCAAGTAGGACAAGTGATGACCAATATAGGGTGAGTGTGCAGTAGTTTGAAGGGTGTTCCACTTCTTTTCTCAGTATGGTAATGTAGTAGCTTCACATGCATGGCCTCAGGATCACAGTGCCATCTCAAATACTGTTTCTCAATTGAGCAGTTATGGGCCAAAACTTCAGGGGTCAGACAGAAAATTGTATTTTTCTTCTCCAAGGAGACTTAAGTATAGCTTTAACCTTTTTCTCTGTCTTGCTAATAATCTCTTTTCAACAGAGTTGAATAGACTATTCAGAATTGAGTATTCCCATTGTTTCAGTAGGTACTTATCCCTCTTCTACCTAGCATCTCCACTTTCTTCTTCTACTCTCTTTGTAAGTACATCAATTATATTTCCAATATCTCCATTACCTCAAGTTTCCAGCTTCCTGGTCACAACCAGTTAATTTTCATCCAACTCATTCCACACCTGCACAACCTAAGCATTGTCCGTTTTGCACAGATGCCTAACAGATAAACTTGTTCTCAGAAATAATGACCTAATACAATTCACTTCCTCCAAATCCATGCAATAATGCAGATACAGGCACTTTGGCACAGTGAGCCCATGCCAGCCATGGTGCCCACCCAGCTGGTCCCAATTTCCATCCTCAGCCAATATCCCTCCAAACCCCATCCCTCCATGTACTTATCCAAATGTTTTTTAAGTGGTATTGTATTGGCCTCAACCACGACTTCTAGCAGCTCACTCCATATTGTGTGAAATTTTGTCCCTCAGGTAACTTATTCTTTCTCTCTCACTCTAAACCAATTTGAACTCTCCTATCTGGCAAAAACACCATTACTGATCACCTTATCTACACCTCTCATAACCTTGAACATTTCTGTAAGGTTGCCCCCTCATTCTCCTACACTCCAAGGAATCAAGGCCTAGCACACCAACCTTCCCCTATGACTCAGACCTTCTAGTACTGGCAGCGTCCTCACCAACCTCCAAATTCATCAATCTACATGACGTTATAGCTAGACATTTTCCCCTCCACTCTTTTTCCCCATTTCTAAAAGGACCATGCCCTATGCCAGGTTCATTTTTCACCTCACAGCACATTCCCACCTAACTACAGAAGGCGGAAGACCTGCCCTATCATCTCTTCCCATCCTGGGTGGGCACCATGGCTGGCATGGGCTCACTGTGCCAAAGTGCCTCTATCTGTGCATTATTGCTGCATGGATTTGGAGGAAGTGAATCGTATTAGCTCAGTTTTTCCTGGTGAAACAGCAATTCACCTGCAGGTCCTCCAATTTGCTAGATTGCTCACAATGTGATTCCCTCTGAGTTCTTAACAATGATTCCAGTCTTTCAATTGCCCCTCATTCCATCCTGCTTTTGATCTGACCTTTCAATCTTTGATCACCTTCATGATAGCAACAAACTCTTTGGGAAGACAACAGCAGACACTTTCCCAATAAATGAACATCCCTTTGTGTTTTAACAATCTCCAATGCAGCTAAGTCTAGGTTAATTTGTAACAACTCTGTGAACTCTCAAGATGAGCTTTTTTTTAAAATCTACAGTGATTCTTATAAAGAATATGGCAAAAAAAAAAGCAGAAAGAGTTGGCTACATTAAAAGAAAAAGCTTTAGCCCAATCCTTAGAACCATAGAACACTACAACGCAGTACAGGCTCTTCAGCCCTCCATGTTGTGCTGACCCATATAATCCTTAAAAAAATACTAAACCCACACTACCCCATAACCCTCCATTTTTCTCTCATCCATGTGCCTGTCCAAGAGGCTCTTAAATACCTCTAATGTTTTAGCCTCCACCACCATCCCTGGCAAGTTATTCCAGGCATTCACAACCCTCTGTGTAAAAAACTTACCTCTGATGTCTCCCCTAAACTTCCCTCCCTTAATTTTGTACATATGCCCTCTGGTGTTTGCTCTTGGTGCCCTGGGAAACAGGTACTGTCTATCCACCCTATCTATGCCTCTCATAATCTTGTAGACCTCTATCAAGTCTCCTCTCATTCTTCTACGCTCTAAAGAGAAAAATCCCAGCTCTGCTAACCTTGCTTCATATGACTTGTTCTCCAATCCAGGCAACATCCTGGTAAATCTCCTCTGCACCCTCTCCATAGCCTCCACATCCTTCCTATAATGAGCTGACCAGAACTGAACACAATACTCTAAGTGCGGTCTCACCAGAGATTTGTAGAGTTGCAACATGACCTCTCTACTCTTAAACTCATTCCACTGTTAATGAAGCCTAGCTTCCCATATGCCTTCTTAACTACCCTATCAACCTGTGCAGCGACCGTGATGGATGTATGGATTTGAACCCCAAGGTCCCTTTGTTCATCCACTCTCTTAAGTAACTGACCATTAATCCTGTACTCAGTCATCTGGTTTGTCCTTCCAAAATGCATCCCCTCACACTTGTCCGGATTGAACTCCATCTGCCATTTTTCTGCCTAACTCTGCAGCCTGTCTATATCCTCTTGTAACCTTCGACCACCTATAGCTCCATCCACAACTCCTCCAATCTTCGTGTCATTGGCAAACTTACTCACCCATCCTTCCACCTCTACATCCAGGTCATTTATAACAATCACAAATAGCAGGGGTCCCAGGACAGATCCCTGCAACACTCCACTAGTCACCGACCTCCAGGCAGAATACTTTCCTTCCACAACTACCCTCTGCTTTCTTCCTTTAAGCCAATTTTTTATCCAAACAGCCAAGGTTCCATTGATCCCATGCCTCATGACTTTCTGGATGAGTCTCTCATGAGGGACCTTTTCAAATGCTTTGCTAAAGTCCATGTAGACCACATCCACTGCCCTACCCTCATCAATTTCTTTTGTTACCTCTTCAAAAAACTCAATCAGGCTCGTGAGGCACGATCTTCCCTTCACAAAGCCATGTTGACTATCCATGAGTAGACTGTACTTCTCCAAATGTTCATAGATCCTATCCTTGAGAATCTTTTCCAGTAGTTTGCATACCACTGACGTAAGACTCACCAGTCTATAGTTCCCTATTACCTTTTTTAAACAAGGGAACTACATTTGCCAGTCTCCAGTCCTCCGGCACTTCCCCTGCAGCCAAAGAGGATTCAAAGATCATGGCTAATGCTCCTGCGATCTCTTCTCTCAATTCCCACAACAACCTGGGGTGTATCATATCCGGCCCTGGGGATTTATCAATCTTAATGTTTTTAAGATCATCCAGCACTTCTTCCCTAATCTCCACATTGTCCAGCACACAGGCCTGCTCTACTTCGACCTCATCCTGATCAAGATCCTTTTCACTCGTGAATGCTGAAGCAAAGTATTCATTTAGGAACTCCCAAACCTCCTCCGCCTCCAGGCACATGTTGCCCTTTTTATCCTTTAGCGGTCCCACCTTCGTTCTCGTCATCCTCCTATTCTTCACATACGCATAGAATGCCTTGGGGTTCTCCTTAATCCTACATGCCAAGGCCTTCTCATGCCCCCTTCAAGCTCTCCTAAGTCCTTTCTTTAGCTCCTTCCTGGCTACCCTATATTTGTCATAAGCACCTCCTACTTCCTGCTTCTTATGTCTAATATATGCTTCCTTTTTCCTCTTGACAAGTTGCCTCACATGTTTTGTCAGCCACGGTTCCCTTTTCCTACCATTTTTCTCTTGCCTCAGTGGGACAAACCTATCCTGAACCCAGCTCAAGTGGTCCCTAAACTTCTCCCACATTATTTCTGTGCTTTCCCTTTTGAACATCTGTTTCCAATTTACTCTCACTTGTTCCTGCCTCATCCCTTCAAAGTTAGCCTTTCCCCAGTTAAGCACTTTACCATTTCATCTGATTTTATCCTTTCCATAGCTATGCTGAAGCTAAGGGAGTTGTGGTCACTCTCACCAAAATGCTCCCCCACCAAGAGGTCTGTCACCTGTCCAGAGTCATTACCCAGAACTAGATCCAGTATAGCCTCTCCTCTCGTTGGCCAGTCCACATACTGTGTCAGGAATCCTTCTTGAACACACCTGACAAATTCAGCCCCATCTATCCCCCTTGCACTCAGTAGGTGCCAGTCAATATGAGGGAAGTTGAAAATCACCCATAACTACTACCCTGTATTTTCAGCTCCATTCTAAAATCTGCCTGCTTATCTGCTCCTCGGTGTCCCGAGGGCTATTTGGGGGCCTATAGACTACACCCAGCACAGTGATTGATCCCTTCCTATTTCTGACTTCCACCCTGACTGACTCCATGGACACTCCTTCTGCAGCGTCCTCCCTTTCTATAGCCGTGATACTATCCCTGACCAGCAATGCCACTCCCCCCCCCCCCTTTTCTACCTCCCATCCTATTCCTTTTAAAACACCTGAACCTCGGGACCTGCATCATCCAATCCTGCCCTTCCCCCAACCAAGTTTCAGTAAAGGCCACAACATCGTAGTTCCACGTACTAATCCATGTTCTAAGTTCATCCTCCTTGTTCCTAATACTCCTAGCATTGAAATAGACACATTTCAACCCCTTTAACTGGCTATAATTATGTTCTGTCCCCTGCCTGACCTTCCTCATCAACTCAGAACTCTTAGCATCATGCCCTTGTCCTTCTACCTTAATCCCTGCACTCACATTCTGATTCCCACCCCCTGCCAAACTAGTTTAAACCCTCCCCAACAGCTCTAGCAAACCTGCCCGCCAGAATATCGGTCCCCCTGAGATTCAAGTGCAATCCGTCCTTTTTGTACAGGTCACACCTGCCCCAAAAGAGGTCCCAATGATCCAGAAATCTGAATCCCTGACCCCTGCTCCAATCCCTCAGCCACGCATTTATCCTCCACCTCATTCTATTCCTATTCTCACTGTCGCGTGGCACAGGCAGTAATCCCGAGACTACTACCTTTGAGGTCCTGCTTTTCAAATTCCTTCCTAACACCCTGTAGCCTTCTTTCAGCACCTCTTCCCTTTTCCTACCTATGTCATTGGTACCAATATGTACCACGACCTCTGGCTGTTCTCCCTCCCACCGCAGGATATCTTGGACGCGATCAGAAACATCCCGGACCCTGGCACCTGGGAGGCAAACTACCATCAGAGTTTCTTTCCAACATCCACAGAATTGCCTGTCTGAACCCCTGGCTATAGAGTCCCCTATCACTACTGCCTTCCTCTTCCTTTCCCTACCCTTCTGAGCCACAGGGCCAGACTCTGTGCCAGAGGCACGGCCACTGTCACCTCCCCCAGGTAGGCTGTCCCCCCCCCCCCCCAACAGTACTCAAACAGGAATACTTATTGTCAAAGGGTACAGCCACAGGGGTACTCTCTAGTACCTGACTCTTCCCCTTCCCTCTCCTGACTGTGACCCATTTCTCTGACCACGTGGCCCCAGAGTGACCACCTGTCGGTAACTCCTCTCTATCACTTCCTGACCAGACGAAGGTCATTGAGCTGCAGCTCCAGTTCCTTAACACGGTCCCTTAGGAGATGCATCTCGATGCACCGGGTGCAGATGTGGCCGTCCGGGACGCCGGGAGACTCCAGGTCCTCCCACATCTGACACCAACCACAGAAAACTGGCCTCACACACATACTACCTCCTTTTGCAATCAACAACTGCCTCACCTCGTCCCATTACCGCCGAAGCCCGTGGAACCAAAGCCCTTTCACTCTGCTGCCCGCTGGATATGGCTGCCTTCTTTTTAAACTGTTCACGCTCAACTGGCTGACATCACACGCCTGCGCAGTCTGGCCTCTCTCTTCCCCCGAGAACTAAAAATGTCTTCCCGCTGGAAATCCTTAGGTGCTCTCCTGCTGCCTTCTTGTTCCGAATCAAAAACTTCTGCAGATTCCTTGCCCTTTTTAAACTGTTTGCACTCAAACAATTCTATTGGTTCAATTAATCAAATCCCAGTCTGTCACATCCTGCAATTTTAAAAGGATGTGAATTAATGAAGCTCTTTTTCGCCAATTCTAATACAGTAAACTCCCGTTAACTGAGCCATCGATTAATTGGGACAGCAAAACTACCGTAGATTCCGGACTACAGAGCGCACCTGATTAAAAGCCGCTGGCTCTAATTTTAGAAATAAAATCAATTTTTTAATTGTAAAGGCCGCACCGGATTTTCGGCCGCAGGTGTCCCACGTTGTAATATGAGATATTTACACAAAAAGATATTACACGTGAGGATTTTTTAACTTTTAATTAAATCCATATGGTAACAAAAACAAATACATATTGCAAATGCTTTTTATCGAACCGTGCCCGTAACGCGGCTACTTTTAAATATACGTTGCGTATACTTCTTTACTGAACAACATTCCAATATCTCCTAACGACTGGTAAAAAATATATATACTGCAGCCTACCAGGAAAAGTTATTGATCGCCTTTAACTTAAAAGCAGCGTTTTGCTCCGCCGCTCGACCCCCGCCTTTCCGTTTTATCGCAAACGGCATTTTTCCCACAAGACGCGGCGAAACCGGGTGTGACGTCATAGCATCCCGCGATGTAGTACAGAAAACAAATATAGTTAAAACTCTTCTAACTTTAACTAGAAAATGAATTACTAAGCGAAAATATTATAAACTAAATAACTGCCATAAGGCAGCACAATGCTTCGAGTGTTTTCCATGTTGATGAGGGTGAGTACAAATGACTGATTTACAATAATTTAATTGTGAAAGTGCGCTTGATTTATCGTACAATTTCATTGGACCTCTGTGAACTACTCATCAATTTTATTGGTCTACTGTTATGAGGCAAAATGTTTACGAGGCGGCATGAAAAAAAATCATGTATTAGCCGCTCCGTATTAAAGGCCGCAAAGTTCAAAGCTGTTCAAAATGTGGGAAAAAAGTAGCGGCTTAAAATCCGGAATCTACGGTAATCATGAAAATAGCCAGGATTTCCTTCATTTATTTGGGACTCTAGGCTGCTTAACAGGGAGAGAACACTGGTGTCAGTCAGTGGTGAGGAAGGCAAATGCGATGTTAACATTCTTTTCGAGAGGACTAGAGTACAAAAGCAAGGATGCAATATTGAGGCTTTATAAGGCACTGGTGAGGGCTCACTTGGAGTATTGTCAGCAGTTTTGAGCCCTTTATCTAAGAAAGGATGTGCTGACATTGGAGAGGGTTCAAAGTAGGTTCACAAAAATAATTCTAGGATTGAAAGGCTTGTCATATGAAGAATATTTGATGGCTCTGGACCTGTACTCAATGGAATTTAGAAGAATGAGTGGAGATCTCATTGAAACCTATTGAACTATGAAAGGCCCTGAAAGAGTAGAAGTGGAGAGGGTGCTTCCTATGGTGGGGGAGTCTAAGACCAGACAACCCAGTCTCAGAATGGAAGGCAAACCTTTAGAATGGAGATGAGTAATTTCTTTAGCCAGAGGGTGGTGAATCTGTGGAATTCATTTCCACCAGCAGCTGTGGAAGCCAAGTCATTGCGCATGCTTTAGGCAGAGGTTGATAAATTCTTGAATAGTCAGAGCACGAAGGGATATAGAGAGAAGGTAGGAGATTGGGGCTGAGAGGGAAATGGATTAGCCATGACGAAACGGAGGAGCAGTCACAATGGGCCATATGACCAAATTCTGCTCCTATATCATATAGTCTTATGGTCAGTTGTATGAGACAATACACCGTACTTAAGAGTGAAAAGCTTTTAAGTAGCATCATTATGTGCATTTGTGTTCAAAAATGAACTGCTTTGCTCAAGCATTCAGAATTGGAAATGCCAGAAACAACCAGAAGTGAAAATAAAATTATTTCACTATTTCAGTAAGTTAAGAACTACAAAGAATTTGAAGGTATCAGCAATCATCTTGAATGTTACCTTTGATTCCCACTGGACACTCAGCTCTCAACTGTAGCTCCAAGTAGTTGTTTGCATGCAACACGGCCACACCCCGGCACACTGCTTCAACTAACAAGCTAAATCAAGTGAGGGTAGCTGGTGGGTCTCATACCCCAGTGAGATAGGGATATGCCTATGCTAGTAAGCAAAGTCAGCTCCAGTGGACTGGCAGATGTGATCTACAGTGAGATCCAACAGCCAGGAAGGCAGTTCTACAAAGCTATGGACCTGTACTCAATGGAATTTAGAAGAATGAGTGGAGATCTCATTGAAACCTATTGAACTATGAAAGGCCCTGAAAGAGTAGAAGTGGAGAGGGGGCTTCCTATGGTGGGGGAGTCTAAGACCAGACAACCCAGTCTCAGAATGGAAGGCAAACCTTCTACAAAGCTATGTGGAGAACGAAGGCATGACGAGGCACAGTAGTCATGGTCATCCACTGCAAACAGGGAAGACCCCAGTTATGTCACCTATTCGTACTACTTGGCCCAGACTTCGGAGGTTGAGAGTAGAACTGCCCCAGTGCAACTGCTTTTCCATCTTAAAAACTCTCCTGCATAGGTTTCCTATCATCGTCAGATATGACAGGCAACAATCAGTAGTATTGACAGTGGTTTAATTTGTTCTGTACATTTAAATACATAATTTGTTATTCAGTTAAATAGAACTTTGTCTTTTTTATACTGCTATTTCCATGAAATTTTCACTAAGTAGCCACTTAATTGGGCCAAAATGTACAGGTCCCAATGTGTCCCAATTAACCAGAACCCACTGTGTTACATTAACCAGACCAAAACTGCTTTTTGTGAAAGGTTAGAATCAAACACCAAACTCAAGTGAACCGGAAGTTGTTAAGAACTATCAACATTCAGTGGCTTAGTTAAACCAACATTCTTTCCAGCTCAGTTTGTGATGATACAATTAGACATGTAGAACAATTCCTTTGAATACTTCTACCCATGGACATTGTACTTATGATGTAAATTTTGAAACTATCAATACTGGAAATCTGAAAAAAATTACATTGGGCATGCTAGACAAACAGCAGGTCTGTTGAGTCACAAACCTGAAGTGTCAACTGTTTTCTTTTCAAAGATGCTGAGTTTTTTCAGCATTTTTGTGCTTGGTATGTAGTTGTTCAGGTAAAATGTTGAAATGTTGTGTACAGACAAAATCCTTAATTTCCCTAGATCATGAAACAAAAATCAATTCACTGACCTTGACATTCCTGATGCTGGCAACTTTGTCATCCACCTTCACAATTATACTTGAGCCTTCTGCAAGTTCTCTGGAGAATGACATGGACATGATTATTGTAAACTGCAAATACCACAAGAACATTGACTAGTTAGATATACATAATCACTCCCTACTCCAGTCACATAAAGTACTGTGTTGGAATAATTATAAATCATTTTGTGAATAATATGTAACAAATGGATACTTTGCTACATACACAAAGAATAAACAATTTTAAATTCACAATCTACCATTAACTATGAAAGTAATCTGCAGATTAAAATGTAAAATGTATATCTGGTGATTTCAATCAGCTCAAAACATAGCATCAAAAGTTTAAACTGTTACAGTGTTAAGTCCAGGACTAACTTAGTTTGTGCTCACTGTTGATTGTCCTCACCTCGGTTGAAATTCAGAACCAGAAGAAACAATGCAGAGCTATTCATTAATCATAAGGGGGGTCAGTGAGGAAGATATTTGCATAGTAAACTATTTTAATACTCAGCAAACAATAAACAGGTGACCACTGCCTTAAAGGAATTTACAATGCTAGAAAATGGTCCATGTTGTAATTCTCTGTAACAAGAAGCGACATTATGTGTACAGGTATTGAGAAATACAAATTTTTAAAAATTTATTTACTTTTTTTTCACTCCATAGAACAAGACCAACTTCATTGAATATATCAAATGCTTGGTAGTGACTTGTAAAATCTATCAGGGTGAGTTTCCTTGTAATTTATATTTTTATTGAAGTTCATCATCAAACAAACATTTCCATAAGATGTATTTCAGACATTGTACATATATATCATATAATCATATATATCACAAATCTCCACAAAGTATTTATCTTAGGTATTTATAGAAAAGAGTGGAAAGAAAAAACAGGCAAAAGGAAAGAACTATGTACAAGTAGGGAGTGATCTTTTTTTTTTACAACAGATTCATTGATTTGTGAGAATAAAATCAGGCCCATGAGGCATTATGTAGTTAAACCATTTTTCCCAGTGTGAATCAAATTGTTCCAGCTTATGGTTAACAGATGCTGTTATCTTCTCCATTTTGTAAATGTCCATTGTAATTTCCATCCATGTATTTAAAGTTGGGCTCTCCTGTGATAACCATTTCCTAGTAAGAGTCTTTTTACCAGCAGGGTGAGTTTCCATTACTCAAACGGCCATAATGTGGGGGACATTTAGTGATTCAGAGGAGTGAAAATATTTGTACATGTCAATTGGGATGCTGCTTAAACATAGTTAGAAAACCAATATTACAATTATATGTCTGAATCCTCCCCTCATACCCTCTACCCCAATATCATCACAAATTACTTTGAAATACAGTCACGACTGGTGTCTAACCACATGATTTCCTAGAAGAGGCATCCTTCTCAACTCTATGACTAAGAAAATCTTTCAAATTAAACTCTAACATCTTGACATTGAAGATCAATTGTTTTGCCAACTACTTATTGAACCTGTCTGCTATCATTACTGACACGTGCACTATAAAGAGATCCTACTGAACTTCACTCCTTTGCAGTCTCTTTCCATATAAATAACAATCTGATATGTAATTCCCCTTACTTCAATTCATTACCTCACAATTCCCCACATTAACTCCATTTACACATAGATTAGGTTAGTTAATCACTATAAAGTGTGCAGAGTGTTTAGGTGAGTGTAAAATCTGAGGGAAGTTGATGAGAATGTGTGGAGAATAAAATGGGTCTAATATAGCATTTGCTTTTCAAAACTCTGCTGCCTGAATCTGACTTTGCACTATATTTTACTAACTTATTGTATCAACATTGCAAGGCCGCATCTGCTCATCCCAGAATACCTGCAATCTTAAAAATTCTCATTGCCCTGTCTAAATACTTCCATAGCTTCTTTCCTCCAAGTGTAATTTGCAGCCCTACTTCCATGCCAAAATTCTCCATCTAATTCTGGCTTTTCAAAGCATCAACTAATTTACGTACCTCACTATTGCCTTTGCTGTGGAATTGGCAGCAAAACCCCCAAAACCTAGCCAAAACTATAGCAACAGCTCTAAAACTCTATATCCCAGTTTCAGTCTTCCTTAAAGCTGAGGTTTCAGTTGCTCCTCCGAAGCTCTACTGCCTTGGCCAACATCTAATTATGTCTGATTACAACTCAATGAAGTTCTCTTCAAGTGATTTTCAGGTTAAAGCATTAAGAGCAGATGCTATGCTGGCATCCAGAAGTGACTGTGACCATTTCCTTTGCAGAATTATCAGTTATATACTTTGCTTTTTTTAAAAAAAAATGTACAACACTGTGCAGAAGTCTTAGGTACATATAACAATAAGATCTGTAAAGCGAAGATGCTTTCAAAGATAATGAAAGCATCATTATCATTAAAACATTTCAAAATACCAGAAAATTTACTAGGAACAGCAGTAAGCTGTGAAAAAAAACTAAATCAAATCAATATTTGGCCTTTAAAGCTCCATGAATTACCTCAGGTACACTGTGTGCAGTTTTATGAGAAAATCAGATGGTAGGTTGCTCCAAGCATCTTGGAGAATTTGCCACAGATTTTCTTCAGACTTTGGCTGTCTTGCTTGCTTCTGTCTCCCTAAGTAATTCCAGACAGCCTCAATGATCTTGAGGGTCAGGGTTCTGAAGGATATACCATCTGAATCCATATTAAAAAAATATATTGTGCCCAAAATCTTTTGCACAATACTATATTTAAACAAGTGGTAATATAATTGAAGTTAAAAATCAGATCATTGATTCAGACATTAAAATAAAATAGCTCTGCAAATTGCAGGAAAGTGATCAATTTATATTCAAAGTCACAATTTAAATATTAAGTTTAAAGGCAAACAGGGAAGAAGAAAATATGCTATCAAAACTTGACTTGTATAATCTGGATTAAAGAGTAGAACAAGTGCTCTGGATTGGCTCATTCTCAGCAATCAACTGGATAAGACATGAAGCCAAAGAAAATAGAGATTCACAATGACCAAAACCTTAAATTTGTGAGCATATATTTTGATAGAGCATATAATGAAAGCAAATTGAGAGAAACTGCTCTGGCTGGCAGATGGGGCAGTACCACTGCACACTGTAGAGGAAAACAAGCAGAGGAATTAAGATGGAGAGAAAGCATCCTTTTGTAACTTACAATTATTGTAAATTGAAATTCATGGGCTGAAAAATGGTGCATATACCATGCCTATATAAGTATTTGCCCCACTCCAGAAATTTCATGTTTTATTGTTTTATAACATTGAATCACAGTGGATTTAATTTAGCTGTTTCGTGTCAAAAGTGAAAAGAGATCTCTACAAAGTGATCTAAATTAGTTATAAATATAAAGCTCAAAATAGTTGATTGCATAAGTTTTCACCCCTTTTAATATAACCCACCAAATCATCACTGGTGTAGCCAACTGGTTTTAGAAGTCACATAATTAGCTAAATGGAGATCACCTGTGTACAGTCAAGTTGTTTCAGATGATTGTAGTAAAATAGACCTGTATCTGTAAGGTCCAACTGCTGCTGAGTCAGTATCCTGGCAAAAACTACACCGTGGAGACAAGTGAACATTTCAAGCAACTGCATGAAAAGGGTATTGAAAAGCACAAGTCAGAAGATGGATACAAGAAAATTTCTGGTTCTATGGTCTGATGAAACCAAAATTGCGCATTTTGGCCATCAGACTAAATGCTATGCTTGGTGTAAGGCAAACGCTGCACATTATCAAAACCATACCATCCCTACGATGAAACATGGTGGTGGTTGAATCATGCTGTGGGGATGCTTCACTGCAGCAGGTCCTGGAAGACTTGTGAAGGTAGAGGATAAAAAGAACGTAGCAAAATAGAAACACAGAAAACCTACAGCACAATACAGGCACTTTGGCCCATAATGCCATGCCGAACATGTCCTTAACTTAGAAATTACCTAGGGTTACCCACAGCACTCTATTTTTCTGAGCTCCATATACCTATCCAGGAGTCTCTGAAAAGTCCTTATTGTATCCACCTCCATCAACGTCACCGGCAACCCATTCCACGCACTCACCACACTCTGCGTAAAAAACATACCCGACATCTCCTCTGTACCTACAGTCGGCCCTCCTTATCCGCGGGGAATTGGTTCTGAGACCCCGCGCAGATACAAAAAAACACGGATGGTCAAGTCCCTAATTCAACCTGTCTCAGTCCGGTGTTCTTTAGGACCCAGCGGAACCCCGGACTTTATTAAACCTGTCTCACTGCGATGGACATTAGGACCCGGCGGCGCAGCTTGAATCCGCAGTGTTTCTGTTCACGAAAATAATCACGATCACGATTGATAATAAGGTGGAAGTAATAAAGCGATCGGAAAGAGGTGAAATGCCATCGGTCATTGGAAAAGCATTAGGCTACAGTCGGTCAACGATCGGAACAATTTTAATGGAGCATGTGAAAGGGCCTGTCCCGACGAAAGCTACAATTATTACTAAGTAACTCTTTGTGATTTTTATTAATGACCTGGATGAGGAAGTGGAGGGATGGGTTAGTAAATTTGCTAATGACACACAGATTGGGGCTGTTGTGGATAGTGTGGAGGGCTATCAGAGGTTACAATGGGGCATTGATAGGATGCAAAACTGGGCTGAGAAGTGGCAGAGGGCATTCAACCCAGAAAAGTGTGAGGTGGTTCATTTTGGCAGGTCAAATATGATGGCAGAATATAGTATTAATGGTAAGACTCTTGGCAGTGTGGAGGATCAGAGGGATCTTGGGGTCCAAGTCCATACGACACTCCAGGCTGCTGTGCAGGTTGACTCTGTGGTTAAGAAAAGCATTGGCCTTCATTAATTATGGGATTGAGTTTAGGAGTTGAGAGGTAATGTTGCAGCTATATAGGACACTGGTCAGACCCCACTTGGAATATTGTGCTCTGTTCTGGTCGCCTCACTACAGGAAGGATGTGGAAACCATAGAAAGGGTGAAGAAGAGATTTACAAGGATGTTGCCTGGTTTGCGGGAGCACGCCTTATGAGAATAGGTTGAGTGAACTCGGCCTTTTCTCCTTGGAGCAACAGAGGATGAGAGGTGTATAAAATGATGAGAGGCATTCATTGTGTGGATAGTCAGACACTTTTTCCCAGGGCTGAAATGCTAGCACGAGAGTACACAGTTTTAAAGTACTTGGAAGTACAGTAAAGTTAAAGCAATGAAACTCAGATGGTAGTTTGCCTCCCAAGTGCCAGGGTCTGGGATGTTTCGGATCACGTACAAGATATCCTGCAGTGGGAGGGAGAACAGCCAGAGGTCCTGGTACATATTGGTACCCAATGACATAGGTAGGAAAAGGGAAGAGGTCCTGAAAAAAGACTACAGGGAGTTAGGAAGGAAGTTGAAAAGCAGGACCTCAAAGGTAGTAGTCTCGGGATTACTGCCTGTGCCACGCAACAGTGAGAATAGGAATAGAATGAGGTGGAGGATAAATGCGTGGCTGAGGGATTGGAGCAGGAGTCAGGGATTCAGATTTCTGGATCATTGGGACCTCTTTTGGGGTAGGTGTGACCTGTACAAAAAGGACGAGTTTCACTTGATTCCCAGGGGGACCAATATCCTGGGTGGAAGGTTTGCTAAGGCTACTGGGGAGTGTTTAAACTAGAATTGTTGGGGGCTGGGAACCAAACTGAAGAGACTGGGGAAGAGGAGATCGGCTCACAAATAGAGAAAGCTTGTAGACAGTGCGAGAGGGAGGATAGGCAGGTGATAGAGAAGGAACACGCTCAGACCGAAGGCTTGAGATGTGTCTATTTAATGCAAGGAGTGTTGTGAAAAAAGCAGATGAGCTTGGAGTGTGGATCAGTACTTGGAGATATGATGTGGTGGCCATTACAGAGACTTGGATGGCTCAGGGACAGGAATGGTTTAGATGTTTCAGAACGGACAGGGAGGGAGGCAAAACAGGTGGGGCATGGCACTGTTGATCAGAGATAGTGTCACAGCTGCAGAAAAGGTGGACGCCATGGAGGGATTGTCTACGGAGTCCCTGTGGGTGGAGGTTAGGAACAGCAAGGGGTCAATAACTTTACTAGGCCACCTAATAGTAACAGGAAGCAGATAGGGAAACTGATCCTGGAAAGTTATAATAATAAGAGTTGGCGTGATGGGAGATTTTAATTTCCCAAATATCAACTGGCATCTCCCTAGAGCAAGGGGTTTAGATGGGGTGGAGTTTGTTAGGTGTGTTCAGGAAGGTTTCTTGACACAGTTTGTAGATAAGCCTACAAGAGGAGAGGCTGGATATGATTTGGCATTGGGAAATGAACCTGGTCAGGTGTCAGATCTCTCAGTGATCATAATTTTATCTCCTTTACAACAGCATTGGCGAGAGATAGGAACAGACAAGTTAGAAAAGCTTTTAATTGGAGTAAGGGGAATTATGAGGCTATCAGGCAGGAAATTGGAGGCTTAAATTGGAAACAGATGTTCTCAGGGAAAAGTACGGAAGAAATGTGGCAAATATTCAGGAGATATTTGTGTTGTATAGGTACGTTCCAATGAGACAGGGAAGTTATGGTAGGGTACAGGAACCGTGGTGTATAAAGGCTGTAATAAATCTAGTCAAGAAGTAAAGAAAAGCTTATAAAAGGCTCAGAGAGCTAGGTAATGCTAGAGATCTAGAAGATTGTAAGGCTAATAGGAAGAAGCTTAAGAAGGAAATTAGGAGAGTCAAAAGGGACCATGAGAAGGCCTTGGCGGGCAGGATTAAGGAAAACCTTGACATGAAAGAATAGGACCTACCAAATGTGACAGTGGGAAAGTGAGAATGGAACAGGAGGAAATAGCAGAAGTACTTAATGAATGCTTTACTTCAGTATTCACTATGGAAAAGGATCTTAGTGATTGTAGTAATGACTTGCAGCAGACTGAAAAGCTTGAGCATGTAGATATTAAGAAAGAGGATGTGCTGGAGCTTTTGGAAAGCATCAAGTTGGATAAGTCACTGGGACTGGATGAAATGTACCCCAGGCTACCATGGGAGGCGAGGGAGGAGATTGTTAAGCCTCTGGTGATAATCTTTGCATCATCAATGGGGACCGGAGAGGTTCCGGAGGATTGGAGGGTTGCAGATGTTGTTCCTTTATTCTATTCAAGAAAGGAAGTAGAGATAGCCCAGGAAATTATAGACCAGTGAGTCTTACCTCAGTGGTTGGTAAGATGATGAAGATCCTGAGAGGCAGGATTTATGAACATTTGGAGAGGTATAGTATGATTAGTAGTCAGCATGGCTTTGTAAAGGGCAGGTCATGCCTTACAAGTCTCATTGAATTTTTTGAGGACGTGACTAAACACATTGATGAAGGAAGAGCAGTAGATGTAGTGCATATAGATTTCAGCAAGGCATTTGATAAGGTGCCCCTTGCAAGGGTTATTGAGAAAGTAAGGAGGCATGGGATCCAAGGGGACATTGCTTTGTGGATCGAGAACTGGCTTGCCCACAGAAGGCAAAGATTGGTTGTAGATGGGTCATATTCTGCATGGAGGTCGGCGACCAGTGGTGTGCCTCAGGGATCTGTTCTGGGACCTTTACTCTTCCTGATTTTTATAAATGACCTGGATGAGGAAGTGGAGGGATGGGTTAGTAAGTGTGCTGATGACACTAAGGTTGGAGGCATTGTGGATAGTGTGAAGGGCTGTCAGAAGTTACAGGGAGACATTGATAGAACGCAAAACTGGGCTAAGAAGTGGTAGATGGAGTTCAACACAGATAAGTGTGAAGTGGTTCATTTTGGTAGGTCAAATATGATGAAAGAATATAGTATTAATGGTAAGAGTCTTGGCAGTGTGCAGGATCAGAGGGATCTTGGGGTCCGAGTCCATAGGACGCTCAAAGCAGCTGCACAAGTTGACTCTGAGGTTAAGAAGGCATAAGGTGTATTGGCCTTCATCAATGGTTGAATTGAATTTAGGAGCCAAGAGGTAATGTTGCAGCTATATAGGACCCTGGTCAGACCCCACTTGGAGTACTGTGCTCAGTTCTGGTCGCCTCACTACAGGAAGTATGTGGAAGCCATAGAAAGGGTACAGAGGAGATTTACAAGGATGTTGCCTGGATTGGGGAGCATGCCTTATGAGAATAGGTTGAGTGAACTCGGCCTTTTCTCCTTGGAGCAAAGGAGGATGAGAGGTGTCCTGATGGAGGTGTACAAGATGCTGAGAGGCATGGATCCTGTGGATAGTCAGAGGCTTTTTCCCAGGGCTGAAATGGTTGCCACAAATGGACACAGGTTTAAGGTGCTGGGGAGCAGGTACAGAGGAGATGTCAGGGGTAAGTTTTTTACTCTGAGAGTGGTGAGTGCATGGAATGGGCTGCCGACAACAGTGGTGGAGGCCAATACAACAGGGTGTTTTAAGAGGCTTTTAGATAGGTACATGGAGCTTAGTAAAATGGAGGGCTATAGGTAAGCCTATTAATTTCTAAGGTAGGGACATGTTCAGCACAACTTTGTGGGCCGAAGGGCCTGTATTCTGCTGTAATTTTTTTATGTTTCTATCTACATGCTCAAGCTTTTCAATCTGCTGTAAGTCATCCCTGTATTCACCAAGCAACTCAACTATCTCCACTTTTCCACTGTCACACTTGAATGGTCCTATTCTCTCACATCATATCCTCTTGCTCTTCACATACTTGTCGAATGCCTTGGGGTTTTCCTTAATCCTGTCCGCCAAGGTCTTCTCACGGCCCCTTCTGGCTCTCCTGATTGCATTCTTAAACTCTTTCCTGCTAACCTTATAATCTTCTAGATCTCTGTCATTACCTAGTTTCTTGAACCTTTTGTAAGCTCTTCTTTTCTTCTTGACTAGATTTACAACAGCCTTTGTACACCACAGGGAAAATACAGGGAAATCCTGTAGGAAACCTGATGCAGTCTGCAATAGAACTGCAACTTGGGAAAAGATACGTTTTCCAACAAGACAACGACCCCAAGCATAGAGCCAAAGCTAAGAGGAATGACTTAAAAACAACAAAGTTAATGTCCTGGAATGGCCACGTCAGAGTCCAGACCTCAAACCAATTGAGAAGTTGTGGCTGGACTTGAAAAGGGCTGTTTACTCACAATCCCCATATAATCTAACAGAGCTTGAGCAGTTTTATGAAGAAGAATGGGGAAAAACTGCAGTGTCCAGATGTACAAAGTTGAGAGAGACGTATCCACACAGACTCAAGAATGTAATTGCTGCCAAAGGTGCATCTACTAAATACTGACTTAAAGGGGTTATGCAATCAATTATTTTGTGTTTTATATTTGTAACTAATTTAGATCACTTTGTAGAGATCTGTTTTCACTTTGATACAAAAGAGTCTCTTTCTGTTGATCAGTGTCAAAAGAGCCAAATTAATTCCACTGTGATTCAATGTTGTAAAACAGAAAACATGAAAACTTCCAGCAGGGGTGGGGGGGGGGGTTTAAATACTTTTATAGGTTTGACAGTAACTTATGGAGGGGAATTATGGAGTGATAGAAATACAGCAGAAATCAGCCCTTCAACACACCAGGTCTGTATTGACCATCAAGCAACATTTACAGATACTACATTAATTTAGCTCATCTTCAAGGAAGATTAATCTAACTAACAAAAGAAGCTCCTGATCTTGTACTTTTCTCTGCAAAAGTCATCTTACACATTTGCTCTGTAAAAAGGAAGCAATCACACCTAAAAGCTGAAATCAGTCCCTTTCCTTGAACTGTCAATTCTGTGTACAACTCAGCCTAAAGCAACTTCTCCATTCTTTCTCTCTCCCTCTCATTAAACAAGCCCAACTCCTCCTTTGTACCATGTATTGCCCAATAAGATGTGGCAATTATTTTGATGATCGTCCACTCAAAATAGGCTAAAAAAAAAAGTTAAAGCAATGAAAATAATTAGCAAGAGCTGCTGTTGAGTTCTATCACTACAGCTATGCCTTCTCTTGGATGATACAGGAAGTTGAGACTATGTCTCCTGTCCCTAAACAATCCCGTGCTATGGAGCCAAGAACATTCTTCTCAGCGTGCTGAATAATAGTTATCCCACAAACAAGGCAGCTTATCATGTTTGCTTGCAAGAGCCAAACTGTAATTTCCACATTACAATAGCCACGAGACTTCCAAAGTTGTGAAGAGCTTTAGGTCATCTTAGAATTTTAAAAGATTTTTGTTTATTTCATTGTAGTTCTGAAGGAGAATATTATACTGCAGTGATTAGGAGGCAAAGTTCACTATTTTATGGACCACAACATTTACAGGCTCTTCTTACTTCCCTGTGAGGTTCTCCACCAATATTCTCATGTCAATGCAAGATAGAATTACAAATGACGTATTCTTTTTGATAATTGACACTTCAGTTGGACTATAGTATGTAACATTAATTTCAGAAATATTTTTAAGCATTGTGAATACATTGATCATTCTGAAAACCCTTATTGCTTTCATGGTTCAAAGTTGGAACAACAGATTGAATATGCAATTCCCTTTTCTGTGCCTCTCCCCTTATGTATTATGATTATCCTTGGGAGACTACTGTACCAGTGCGATATACTATACATAAACAGCAATTGCAAATTAAATGCTAATTTCTACAATGGCATATTGCCTCACTAAATTTCACACAGGAATGCAGATCTGCAAAGGTTTTTTCCTTCTCAGTAGAATAAAATCAAATGCAAAACTTGAGTTCCAAGCTGTTCACAAAGAATACTTCAACTCAGAACTCTTTCCAGTTCCCTTTGAAGCAGCTGGCTGCAAACCAAATGTGAAATTTAGCAGGAACTACCTGCCCTGAAGGGGGCAGCAAGTGCAGGTAAGGAACATTCCCGCACCTCCATTGATTGTGATAAATCACAACATATCACAATAAAACCATGAAATTGCTCAATTGTCTCAAAGGCAGTTTAGGTCACTTTTACTGATCATATTTCCTGTTGCTGAAACACATGATCCATCTGAAAGCTGTATAATGATACAATACTTCAATAAGACTCTTGGTTATTTGACATTCATGTGAGCAATGCAGCCATAGAGCCCTCAAAGTTGCCATACAGCTTTGCAGGATTGGGTGATTGAGGAGGAGAATGGATTGTTAGCCCTCATTAGTCACAGAGGATTCAAGGGCCATGAGGTAAAGTTGCAGCTCTCTAAAACTCTGGTTAGAACACTCCGAGAATTGTGTTTAGTTCTGGTTGCCTTATTATAGGAATGATGGGAAAGCTTTAGACAGGATGTAGAGAGGAGACTTACCAGGATGCTTCAAATTTTGAGAGCATGTCTTCTGAGGAAAGGTTCAGCAAGTTAGGGCTTTTCTCTTTAGAGCGAAGGATGATAGGTGACTTGATAGAGGTGTATAAGATTTGAGGTATCAAAATGATTGTTGTGATGTGTCTAGTATGGTAGTGTTGTGGATAGTGCTTGCTGCTCGCACTTCCAACTTCCACCACTGACTAGCAGTCTTGCAAAAAGGAGAGCTGAATGTGTAAGTCTCTCCCTGCCAGTACATTTCCTCTCCAACAGAAAGCCTTATGTAGTGCCTCCTCACTGGCAACACATGGAAACTGAGCTCCTTTCAGACTCAGGCTGAACTGCAGAGGATAGGGAGGAGGTCTGGCCCCTGCACAGGTAGTACACAGGCCCACCGGCACATGGACAACACCCTGGTGCTCGTGAACCAAATCCCCAGCTACAGGTAAATAGACACTGCCTTGTGGGCAGTCTTAGCAGAGAAGGCGGCTGCAGGAGTAAACCCAGACAGCAAATTCAGAGTGGAGCCCCTAAGGCAGCTGGATGTCATTGAACATCTTTCCAGCGGCTCCTGCCGCCAAGCTAGTACCAAACGTATTGCTCCATTAGCTTGCCTTTGGACTACACTGGTGAGGCTCGGGGGTGGGAGGGGGCTCTTGATGACTGGGTATCTTCATACCTTCCACCTAGGCTTGTCCTTCAAGATAGATGGATGCCAAACGCAAGGGAGAGGAGTTGGGCAAAGTAAATTGGAAGGAGATGCCTGCAGAGATTACAGCAGAGCAGCAATCGCGTGCATTTCTGGGAAAACCAAGGAACGTTCAGTATAGATGTATTCCAAAACTGAAGAAATACTCAAATGGCAAAATAGTACATCCGTGAAAGAATCATTCGAAGGGAAGTGGTGAAATATGAAAGCAAGCTAGCAAATAATATCAAAGTGGATAGTAGAAGCTGTTAAGTATGTAAATAAAAAATAAATAAAAGCAAGATGAGAGTGGATATAGGACCACTAGAAATGAGGCTGGAAAAATAGAAACAGGGGACAAGGAGATGGGAGATGAATTAAATGAGTATTTTGCATCAGTCTTCATTGTGGAAGACACTAGCAGTGTGCCAAATGCTGAATCATGTGAGGGAAGAAAAGTGAGTGCAGTTACCATTACAAGGTGCTCAAAAAGCTGGAAGACCCAAGGGTACCCAAGTCACCTGAACTGCACCCTAGGGTACTGAAAGAGGTAGCAGTAGAGATTGTGGAGGCATTAGTAATCTTTCAAATATCATTGGACTCTGGTATGGGTGTCATGGACTGGAAAATTGCAAATATCACTCCGCTCTTTAAGAAACGAGGAAGGCAGCAGAAAAAAAATTATAGACCAGTTAACCTTACCTAAATGGTTAGGAAGATGTTGAAGTCAATTGTTAAGGAGGAGGTTATGGAGTACTTGGTGACACAGGACAGGATAGTACAAAGTCAGCATGGTTTCCTTAAGGGAAAATCTTGCCTGACGAAGCTGTTGGAATTCTTTGAGGAGATTACACGTAGGATAGATAAAGGGGATGCAGTATATTTAGACTTCCAGAAGGCCTCTGACAAGGTGCCACACATCAAGTCAAGTTGCTTTTATTGTCATTTCAACCATAACTGCTGGTACAGTATACAGTAAAAATGAAACAACATCCCTCTAGGACCATGGTGCTACATGAAAAAACACAGAACTACACTAGACTTCAGACCTACACAGGACTAATAACAATAGGCACAGAAAAGGACAAATTATGATATAATGATAAATGATGTAAATGTAAAAATTGTTTTTTCAGGAATTGAGAAAGAAATGAGCAAAAATTGCAAGGGAAGTGGAGTGGAAGGGAGGGGAGAGTGTGCATGTGTTGGTGTCAGACTAGACTCTGGAAATTGAGGAGTCTAATGGCTTGGGGGAAGAAAATGTTACACAGTCTGGTCTGTGTAACATGAGGCTGCTTACCAAGTTAAGAATCCATGGTATTGGAGCATTAGTTGACTGTTAGGAGGCAGTGAGTGGAAATAAAAGGATCCTTTTCTGGTTGGCTGCCAGTCACTAGTGGTGTTCCACAGGTGTCAGTGTTGGGATCACTTCTTTTTATGCTGTATATCAATGATTCAGATGATGGAATAGATGGCTTTGTTGCTAAGTTTGCAGATGATACAAAGATTTGTGTAGGGGTAGGTAGTGTTGAGGAAACACTAGAAGGACTTAGATTAGGAGAATGGGCAAGAGAGTGGCAAATGAAATACAATGTTGGAAAATGCATGGTCATGTACTTTGGTAGCAGAAATAAATGTGCAGACTATTTTCTAAATGGGGAAAAATCCAAAAGTCTGAGGTGCAAAGGGATTTGGGAGTCCTTGTGCAGAACACCCTAAAGGTTAACTTGCAGGTAGTTGGTGGTGAGGAAGGCAAATGCAATGTTAGCATTCATTTCAAGAGGTCTAGAATACACGAGTAGGGTTGTGATGCTGAGGCTTTATAAAGCACTGGTAAGGCCTCACTTTGAGTACTGTGAACTGTTTTGGGCTCCTCATGTAAGAAAAGATGTGCTGGCATTGGAGAGGGTTCAGAGGAGGTTCACAGGGATGATTTTGGGGATGAAAGGATTATCATATGAGAAACGTTTGATTGGTCTGGGTCTGTACTTGCTGGAAGGATGAAGGCGAATCTCAATGAAACCTTTGGAACATTGAAAGACCTAGACAGAGTAGATGTGGAAAGAATGTTTCCCATGGTGGATGAGTGTAGGACAAGAGGGTACAGCCTCAGGCTAGAGGAGCATCCATTTAAAACATATGCAGAGAAATACTTTTAGCCAGAGGAGGCTTTAGCCAACTATGGAGGCCAGGTCATTGGGTGTATTTAAGGCAGAGCTTGATAGGTTCTTGATTGGACACAGCATCAAATGTTATGGGGAGAAGGCTGGGGAGTAGGATTGAGGAGGGGGGAAAAGGATCAGCCATGATTGAATGGCAGAACAGTGTCGATGTGCCAAATGGCCTAATTCTGCTCCTATGTCTTATGGTCTTATTAAGATTAGAGATATAGACAGGGTGGACAGCCAGTGCCCTTTTTCCCAGAGCAGCAACAGGTAATGAAGGGCATACTTTCAGGTTATTAGAAGAAAGTTTAGGAGGCATTCCAGAAACTGTTTTTTTATTAATTTTTTTATGCATTTCTACAAACCAACTACAAACAAAAAAAACCAACAAAGAGAAGATTAATACAGTGCAAAATAAACATATCAATTATATAATTTATAACAATAAGGAAACAGCACCCAGAATAAAATCATATAAAGTTAGTATCCTCCCCTCCCTCCCACTATGAAACTCCAGGCCAACCATTACAATATGTAAAAAAAAAATTAACTCGACCCCACAAACCTGTAAATATAAATAAAATAATAATGCCTACTACCAAAACTATAATGTAATTTCCATCAAAAAGAAACCATAAAACTTAGAGAGAAAAAAAGCTGAAAGTAAGGAATTAAAAAGAATAACCTTAATCTAAAGAGGAGTTATGAAAGTATTCAAGAAAAGGCCCCCACACCTTTTAAAATTTTAAGGCCGAAGTGAGTAATGAATTTTTTCAAGGTCTAAACAGGACATAATATCATTAAGCCATTGAGCATGAGTGGGTGGGGCAACATCTCTCCACTTAAGAAGAACTAAGCGTCTTGCCAAAAGAGAGGCAAAAGATAACGTTGGAGGTTTGGTCAGACTCAAATGCATGTCTGCCTCACCCAAGGTACCGAAATGGGCAATCAGAGGATTAGATTCTGTGGCAATTAAGAATATGGGATAAAGGTTAAAAAAAACTTCTCTCCAAAATTTCTCTAGACTAAGACAAGCCCAGTACATATGAATAAGAGACCTTTACACTTGTCACAAACAGGATTAATGTCAGGATAAAACCGCGACAATTTAGTTTTAGACATGTGAGTCCTATGTACAACCTTAAACTGTAAAAGACAGTGGCAAGCACATAAAGAGGTTGAATTAACTAACTTATGAACTGAATCCCAAACCACATCAGATAAATAAATATTTAAAGCATGTTCCCAAGCAGTTCTAATTTTATCAAAGGGGGCACGCCTCAAAATCACAAATTTATCACGAATAAAAGATATTAAGCCTTTACCCAATGGATTAATACAAAGAAACAGGTCAACGTTTTTGTTGGGCATCTCAGGAAAATTAGATAATAAAGGGTTAATGAAATATCTAATTTGAAGGTATCTAAAGAAATGGGTATTAGGTAGATTAAATTTTTCAGACAGTTGTTGAAAAGTTGCAAAACGATTATCTATGAAAAGATATTCAAAGCGCCTAATGCCAATCATGAAATGTTGAGTCTTGCATAGAAGGTAGGAAAAGAGGATTATGTAAGATAGCATTAGAGAGAGAGAAACCATGAAGGCCATTGAATTTTCTAAACTGAGCCCATATTCTCAGAGTATGTCTAATAAGAGGATTAACAATTAGTCTAGGTAAGTGACAAGGAAGTGCAGATCCAAGAAGTGCAGAAATATAGATATTCTTAGTAGAGTTCAACTCCATTGCCACCCATTTTGGACAATCAGACTGATTATAAAAAAAGGACCAAAAAGTAAGACAGCGAATATTAGCTGCCCAATAATATAAACGGAAGTTAGGTAAAACCATACCACCTTCTTTTTTAGATTTTTGGAGGTAAGCTTTATTAAGTCTAGAATGTTTGCCCTTCCATAGATAGGACAAAATGATAGAATCTAACGAATCAAAAAAAAAGCTTTAGAAATAAAAATTGGTATAGACTGAAATAAGTATAAAAATTTAGGAAGAATATACATTTTAATAACATTAATTCAACCTACCAGAGACATAGATAAGAGTGACCATTGTGTCAAACTCTGTTTTGTAGAATTTAAAAGATTAGCAAAATTTTCTCAAAAAAGATTCTTGAAGTTCCTTGTTACTATAATACCAAGGTAAGTAAATTGATTATTAACTGCTTTAAAAGGGAGGTCATGAAATACTAATGCTTGTGCTTCTCTATTAATTGGGAAGAGTTCACTCTTATGTAAATGTTAAGTATAACTATTTAATCCATGAAATAAAACTTTGTCCAAGATCAAATTTTTCTGAAATCGCAAAAAGGTAATTCCACTGCACATGATCAAACGCTTTCTCCGCATTAAAAGAAATAGCACATTCAGGAGTCCCAACTGAAGTGAATATAGGATATTAAATAAACACCGTATATTAAAAAAGGGAAGATGATACAATGCTCTCCTATCTATGAGCCAAAACTTTAGCCAAAATTTTAACATCAACATTTAACAAAGAAATCGGCTTATATGAAGAACACTCTGTTGGATCTTTACTTTTTTTTAGCTAAAAGAATAATACATGCCTCATTAAATAATGGTGGCAATTTACCATGTTTAAACAAATCAGATAGAACTAAAAATAACTGAGATGAAAGTAGTAAGGAAAATGATTTATAAAATTCTGCAGAGAACCCATCAGGTCCAGGAGATTTGCTCAACTGCAGTGCAGAACTGGAAGAGGATATTTCTTCTAGTGATAATGGCTCATTGAGTTTTGTTTCCCGTCAGAGGAGAGCGAAGGGATATTTAAACTATTTTTAAAAATGGTCAACAGAAATATTATCATTTAAAGATTCGGAGGTATAAAGTCGAGAATAATAATTCTTAAATGTATCATTAATTTCAGAATGATTCGAAGTCATACTCCTATTTTCCATTGAATTTTTGTAATATGTTGTTTAGCTTTAGAGCGTCTGAATTGGTTAACTAAAAACTTGCCGGATTTATCACCATGAATATAAAATCGGTTCTTACTTTCAAGAAGTTGACATTCAACTGGTTGAGTGGAGATAAGGTCAAACTTAGTTTGAAGTTCTACTCATTTCTTGTACAGTTCAGAATTTTTAGTCTGGGCATATAGTTGGTCTATTACTTTAATCTGACTGATCAAATCTAATCACTCTAAATGGGTCTTTCTTTTCAGATTCACTGTATATGAAATTATTTGACCCCTCAAATATGCTTTCATAGCATTCCAGACAGTCTGGGATGAGATTTCAGATGACGTATTAGTGTTCTAAGAAAAAAGTTATCTGGTCCTTCATAAATTTTACAAAATCATTATCCGATAACAAAGTCGGATTAAAACTCCAATATTTATTCATTTGAGGAAGATCAGGGAAATTTATAGACAAGGTAACTGGACATGATCCGAAATCAATATACTCTGATAATCACAGGAGTGAACAGATGGAATAAGCTGGTTATCCATTAAAAAATAATCAATTCTAGTATAAGTATGGTGGACATGTGGAAAAAAAGGAGTAATCTCTCTCAGTAGGATGTGAAAAAAAAGCCACACATCAGAGATACCATAGTTAGAAAGAAAAGAATGAATAGATAAAGCAGATTTACTAGGTAATCTAGGAACAGAGGACGATCGATCCAAAACTGGATCTAACCAACAATTGAAGTCACCGCCCAATATAAGAGAATATAAATTCAAATCAGGCAATTAAAAAAACATTCAAATAAGTTCACATCATCCAATTTAGGAGCATACAGGTTAGCCAATACTACCCTAGTATTATACAATTTACCAGAGACAATAATAAAATGACCATTTGTATCAGATACCTTATGGTGGAGCTCGAAAGGAATATTTTGATTAGTAAGGATAGAAACCCCCCACACCCCCCCCCCCACAGCTTTAGCCAGGAAGGAAGAATGGAAATAGGCCATCCCAGGCCTTCTAGTCCGTGCTGAACGCTTACTCTCACCTAGACCCTCCTACCTGCACTCAGCATTTTTTTCCCTGCAAAAAAAGCAATGTCAGCTTTGAGTTGCTTAAAATGTGAAAACACCTTCAACTGTGTTTCTTTTAAAACACAGAGTGTGAGTGCATGGAATGCACTGTTGAGGGTGGTGGCAGAGGCAGGTACATTAAGGACATTTAAGAGACTCTTAGACACATTCATGAAAGAAAAATGGAAGGCTCTGTGGAAGGGAACGATTTGATTGATCTTGGTGTAAGTTAAAAGGTCAGTATAACATTGAAGGCCAAGGAGCCTGTATTATGCCATACTATTCTATAAAAGAGATAACTAAATTACATGGTAAAGGTTTAGAATGGATTTTAAAATTAATTTTTCCCCACACAGATGGTAGATTGAAATTGGAACACTGTCTGAATGGCCAGTGAAGTCAGATACATTCATAACATTTAAAGTTTCTCAACAAGTAGTTAAATTTCCTGAACATCGAAGGCAATTGACCAAATACAAAAAAATAGGATTAGGGCAGACAAATACTTGATGGTCATTATGGACGCGGCAGGCTCACAAGACAGTTTCTGTGTTGCATAACTTAGTGACTATTTCAATGGCACTCAGTAGTTTTGGAATATCCTGCAATTTGGAAAGGCAGTGCAAAAGTTCTTCCTTTTCTAAAACCCAAGCAGAAAAAAAAATTGCACTTCTACAACAGCTTTCAGGTCAACTGAAAACATTGCAGAACCGGTGGAGTCCTCTGGGAGTGCTGCATCTGTGGTACTACAGGAAATATTGTAAACAATTAGTACATACATTCAAGAAAAAGCAATGTGATAAAATGTTTGACTGTTGTTGATAAACTGGAAAGGTACCAGCATAGATAAAGCATTAACTAATTGGCAGGAGGCAAAGAGTGGGAATAAAGAGAGACTTTTCTGATTGGCTGCCAGTGAAGAGTGGTGTTCCACGGAGGTCAGTGTTAGATCACTTTTTACAATATATGTCAATGATTTGGATGACAGAGTTCATGGCTTTGTGGCCAAGTTTGCAGATGATATGAAAATAGGTGGAGAGGCATGTAGTGTTGAGATAGCAGAGAGTTTGCAGACAGATAAGAATGGGCAAAGATGTGGCAGGTGGAATTGTGTCTGGAAATGTATGATATGCACTTTGGTAGAAGGAATAAAAGTGTAGAATATTTTCTAAAACAGTGAGTAAATTCAAAATTCCGCGGGTGCAATGGATCCTCGCGTAGGATTCCCTAAAGGTTAACTTGCAGATTGAGTTGGTGGTGAAGAAGGCAAATGCAATGTTAGCATTCATTTCAAAAGGACTAAAATAGAAAAAAAAAAGATGTAACGCTGAGGCTTATAAGGCATTAGTGAATCCTTACTTGCAGTATTCTCAGCAGCTTTGAGCCCCTTACTTAAGAAAGGATGGGCTTACATAGGAGAAGGTTCAAAGGAAGTTAATGAGAATGATCCCCAGAATGAAAGGCTTATCATATGAGAAAATTTGATATCACTGGGCTTTTACTCACTGGAATTCAGATGAATGGGGAGAGGGAAAAAAGATTTCACTGAAACCTAATCGAATGTTGAAAGATCTAGAGAGAGTGGATGTAGAAAGAATGTTTCCTATAATGGGGGACTAGGATCAGAGGCCACAGCCTCAGAAGCAAGGGACATCCATTTAGAATTCGAATTAACTTTATTTCTTACATCCTTCACATACATGAGTAAAAATCTTTGTTACATCTCCATCTAAATGTGCCATGTGCAATCATAGTAATTTATAATAAATAGAACAGTCAATGTAATATAGAGAATACTCAAGTCAGCATGAGTTCATCAGTGGCCTTATCATGGCAAAAGAGGAGCTCATGGACCGACACGTCGGAATGTAAATGAGGATAGTAATCAAAATGGTTGGCCTCAAGGAAATTCCACTTTTGGTGGATGGAACAGAGGTGCTCAACAAAGCAGTCCCCTAATTTATGTCGGGTCTCACCAATGTAGAAGAGGCTGCATCGGGAGTACCAGATACAACAGATTCGCAGATGAAGTATTACCTCACCTGGAAGGACTATTTGGGGTCTCGAATTGACATAAGAGAGGAGATGAATGTAAGAGAGGAATATGTATCAGGAGTGGAAGGAATCACAGAGGGAGTGATCACTGCAGAAAGAAGAGAATGGGGGAGGGAAGGGGGGAAGAGGGGGTAAAGATCTATTGTTGTGGAGAATGATTTGTTGGATGCAGAGGTGCAAAGAACACTGCAGCCTTCCTATGCACTACTCTGGGTTGTCAGTCTAGAAGGTTTTGTTCAGGTCTTTAGTCAGTTGTACCTTTGTTAAGCTGAACCTTTGGGCCAACTTGTCCACAACAACCAACTTGGTCCCATTTGCCTGCATTTGGCACATATCACTAAACATTACCCATCCATGAACACGTCTAAATGTCTTCTAAATGTTATAAATTGTATCCACCTCTGCAAATTCCACTGGCAGCTCATTACATAAACCCACCATCCTCTGTGTGGAAAAACCTACCCCCTCAGGTCCCCTCCAAATTACCTTCTCACCTTACACCCCTGCCCTCTCGTTTTAGGCTCCCCTACCCTGGAGAGAAGACTGTGACCATCCCCCTTAGCTATGATCTTACAAAACTCTAGAAAGTCACTCCTCAGCTTTGGTCTCTCCATATAACTGAAGTCCTCCAGTCTCAGTAAAATCCTTATGAATCTTTTGTCTACTCCCTCTTGCTTGCTCCTTCCCATACAGCAACAATCAGAACTATTCACAATATTTCATGTGTATATCAACATCTTGTTTTGCTGTAATATCCCAACACTTGTACTAAATTTCCTTCCCAATGAAGAAGCCATCTGACAAGCTTGCCTTCACCACTTGTCGTGTGTTGTCATTTAAGGGCAGGCATTCACACTGACAGTATGTAATCAGTTCTTGTCTTTCCAGCTGCAAATACACTTTGTTAGGTACTTTAAAGTCCTCTTTGTGTAGATGAGTAGTAAAATAGTTTGGGAATGGGTTGGATAAGGGAGCAGGGTGTGAGATGAGCTGTTAACAGCATGATTGGTCTTGGTCTACATACACTTCTTTAGTCAGCAGATTAATTGGAGCCAATGACTTTTAAATAGCCCCTCAGAAAAGTAACCCATGCTTTCAGGATCTTGTTGTGAATTGTCATTGTTTGGGGCTCTTCCAGGTTTTTGATGCAAGGCCAGTTTTTTAAATATACGAGTGCCAATGATGGAATCAATACCTTGGAGCTTGGCTTTAGAGTGTGTACAAATACAAACATTAGATTAGATTTAGTTTAGATTAGATTCAACTTTATTGTCATTGTGCCGAGTACAGATACAAAGCCAAATGAAATGCAGTTAGCATCTAACCGGAAATGCAAAGAATAGAGTTATTTACAAAATAACTACAAATAAAAAGTGCTACAGCACACAAATATAAAAGTACTGAGACAGTACAATATCAAGTCAAGTCACTTTTTATTGTCATTTCGACCATAACTGCTGGTATAGTACACAGTAAAAGCGAGACTTTTTTCAGGACCATGGTGCTACATGAAACAACACATAAACTACACTAAACTACAGACCTACCCAGGACTGCATAAAGTGCACAAAACAGTGCAGGCATTACAATAAATAATAAACAAGACAATAGGCACCGTAGAGGGTAGTAAGTTGGTGTCAGTCCAGACTCTGGGTATTGAGGAGTCTGATGGCTTGGGGGAAAAAACTGTTACATAGTCTGGTCGTGACAGCCCAAATGCTTTTTGATCAGGATGGAGGAGTTCAGGGACCAGGTGAGATCATCAGAAATGTGGACTCCAAGGAATTTGAAGCTTGATACACGCTCCACTACAGCTCCGCTAATGTAGATGGGGACATGAGCGTGGTTCCTAGCATGCCTGAAGTCCACAATGATCTCCTTGGTCTGATGGGTGTTCAGGGCCAGGTTGTTGTCAGCACATCACAAGGCCAGGTGCTGGACCTCGTCCCTGTAGGCCGTCTCATCATCCCCTCTGATCAGGCCAACAACCGTGGTGTCATCTGAGAACTTGATTATGGAGTTAGAACCATGTACAGTCATAGGTGAAAAAGGTGTACAGAAGAGGGCTCAGCACACAGCCTTGAGGTATGCCGGTGTTCAGGGTGAGAGTGGAGGAGGAAAGGTTGTCTAACTTAACAGATTGGGGGCTGTTAGTCAGAAAGTCCAAGGTCCAATTGCAGAGGGATGAGCTGATACCAAGCTGGCGAAGTTTGGCGATCAGCTTGGAAGGGGTTACAGTATTGAATGCTGAACTAAAGTCAATGAACAACATTCTGATGAAAGAGTTGGGGCTGTCCAGGTGGGTCAGCTGGACATTAGCTGCATGCTGGAATTTTAGGTTGGGGTGATCTTAGTTCTAGAGTCCAGGAAAAGGTGGAATAATTCTTCACTTTCCTTGCAGACCAACTCCACTCCAGCAGTAAGCTTATTGGTGTAGTATTGTATAAAGAAGGGCTAAAAAAATTGTAGCAACAACAACTCTTTTTTCCAACAGTTTAGCTGCATCAGAAGTTTTATTGTTTCAACTGGTGGATGGCCTTTTTAACATTTTTACAGATTGAGGTAGCATCAAATTGTACAAGATGGCATGGGAAGTAGTCAAGGACACTTGCATCCAACAGATGCTCAAACAGCCACTCTGCTGGGTGCTCTGTCCTTGATAAACTCTCCCCATTTCTTAGCTCCCCAGTAGTACAATGAGCAGAGCCATTGCCTCACAGTACCAGTGGCCTGAGGTCAATCCCAACATCTTGTGCAGTCCGTGTAGAATTTCTCTATGATTACCTTGCTGGTGGTCCAGTTTTCTCTCAAATTCCACAGACTTGCAGGTTGGTAGGTTAATTTTAAATTGTCCCTGGTGAGTGGCTGAGTGGTAGAATCTGGAGAGAATTTATAGGAGAATGGGGAAAATAGAGAGATTAATGTAAGTGAGTGTTCTGTAGTCTGCATGGATTCAAGGGACTGGGGAACCTGTTTCCATAGAGTATGACTATGGATCTATGACTGTTTTGGTAAGGCAAGCCCAGAGATAATTTGCAAAGATTGGCTTAATAAAGGATAGATATCTTTCCACCCACCTTCCTTCCTTAAGATCAATATTTTTGGGCCTCCCCTTCAGATGCATGTGGATCGTGTAAGTATACTACAGGCTGAAAAGCCAGGAGAAACTTCACACTGAATGAGTGGCCTCAGAACAGCTGGATGCTGTGAAGACCTTGCAGTTTCCCAGGGCACTAACTACTTTGTGGGACTTTAATTGGTAAAAGACAATGTAAGTGAATATATCAGTGGCAGCCAGTCCAGTCGCGCTTAGCAACTGTGACAGTGTTTGATGCAGACATCCCTGCAGACCTTCACTTGAACAATGATGTCTCCTTACAGGTGCTTGGATTGAAAAGCCGCTCTCGTTTCTCTGATAAAACTGGATGTTCCATGTTCCAAGCATTTTGACAGGAGGATAACACCTTCATTACCTAACTCATCTCCAGGAAGTTTGTATCTTTTCTAACTCTGGCACTGAATTTACTGAGAAGTGCCAGCTTATTTCCTGGTTAACACTCTTGCCAGGGAAGAGTGGCAAGCCAGAGCAGAATTTCTCTCCAAGTTCATCCCATAGCTCCAGGGTTAGAATTTAACCCCACTGATCACAAGGAGTTCACTGCACTGAGTGGTCTTCAAACAAACACAAATTCCAACAGAAGTTAGCAGAGGTGGTGAAGAGGGTTGGTGATGGCAGTAAAAAAGTTGCCAGGTCCCAAAACCAGCTCAGTCTTAAAGACATGACCCATCCATAAAGACTGCAATCCTCGGTCCTGTTTCATTCTCAAAAAAGCCTCCAAATCCACTCCCCTGCTTGCTGTCTTTGCTGCTTGAGTTGGCCACCTCCAACACATCATGTCACTCAAAGCACCAATGTCAATACTAAACCATCCAACTTGCTGGGCAAAGTTCAATTCTCTCATGGCTCTGGTTGGCCATGAAAGTCCTAACATTCCAGCTTCCAAACTCCATTCTGGTGAATGAGTGCTTGCATACAATTTCTTTTAACATGGGATACCATACACACCACCAACATATAGACTTGACAGAGAAAGACTTTGGCACAAAGGCAAAGAAATCTAAGACAATTAGAAACCTAATACAGATACCTGCAAGAGATACACATATCCAGGCATGCACATCTCCTCGTGCACTGGAAATCCAGCATTTTCCAACTTGGAAATCATAGTACCAGTAATAATGATGAACTGCTCGAACTTCCAGACCCATCACACAAACAAGAGAAAATCTGAAGATGCTGGAAATCCCATCAACACACACACAAAATGCTGGAGGAGCTCAGAAGGCCAAGCAGCATCAATGGGAAAAAAGTACAGTCGATGTTTTGGGCTGAAACCCTTTGGTTCTAAGGGTTGTGGGTAGTAGAGAAGTTCAAAAAAATCCCCCTTTGACCCCACTCCACTTTGGATGAAAGGAGACCTTGGGTTACTTAAAATGAAACCCAAAAGAGTACACCACAAGGTTACTATTAGTTTTCTGTGATGCACATTTAAGGCAAATGCTCCCAGACACAGGGAAGGATTTCAGTAATACAAATGCAGGCTAGATCACTGGTCTGTTGTTTACATATACATACACATACACACACACAGGTCCAGCACCCAAACAATACAAGTACAGTTTGGCATTTGCAACTGTTTTGCACCTGTAACAGTGATATGTACGCTATGTCCTGAGCAACAAGCCCAACACTACTTTACCTGCCAAAAGACAGAGAGTTCAATGCACACTTAATTTTAGTTAAATTGTCATGACAAAGCTGTGCCCTGAGGCATACACTGAAGTCAACAGAATTAGCCAGCTGAGAGAATAGTTATACTTTTTCAACGTTATCACACATTTCTACATTAAAAAGATGCTTAACAACTGTCATTTCTAATTGCACCTTTAACATAGTAAATCACCTTAAAGAACTTTACAAATGTTGAAATCAGGCCAAAAAGAAAAGCTGGTTAGACCAATGACCAAAACTGGCTGAATCTAATAGAACAGGGACTTGCAGATACACATATCCTCATGCATTGGGAATCCAGCATTTCCAATTTAGAAATCAGAGTAGTACCAGTGATAATGATGAACTGCTCAAACTCCCAGACTCATCAGATAATAAGTCTTGCTCCAAGGATTGTGGGTGAAGGGCAGGAGAGAAATTCAAAAAAATCCTCCTTCAACTGTTGTCCACTTTGGATGAAGGGAGACCTTGGGTGACTTAAAATGAAACCCACAAGGTTACTATTCGTTTTCTGTGATGCACATTTAACTCAAGTACTTTTGTATAGGCTCTGGACAGTGGAAGAAACAGCTCTCAATGGTGGCCACAAAACAGAAGTTTGTTTTTAAAGGCAAACACGAGGAAATCTGCAGATGCTGGAAATTCAAGCAACACACACAAAATGCTGGTGGAATGCAGCAGGCCAAGCAGCGTCTATAGGAAGAAGCACTGTCGACATTTCAGGCCGAGACCTTCGTCAGGACCTGATTTTCACCAGCATTTTGTGTGTGTAGTTTGTTTTTAAGCTTATATGGTAAGATTACACAGAAGCAAGGTTTGGAGGTACTGGAGTACCAGTGACCGAGGAAGGCCAGGAAACACAGGGATGATGTCTAAGTTGATTTGGTACAAACTTTATACAAACTCAAGGAGAGATTTTGAATTGTCATGTCCAAAAATAATGAAACTACTGACCAACTACTGACCACTACTGAGAGTTCAAAGTTGCAGAATATTAATGTTAGGGCTGAATTACATTTTAATTAACAAATACATTTTATGTCGCCATTTTATTTAAGAAAATGACTGCCCACACAGTTGCACTGCAAGTAGAACCAGTACCTCACCGCACTAGGCAGCCAGATTCAATATTGACCTGCGCTATTTGACTATCACAAAAAATTCTTGATCTTAAAGATTGAAATTGCTAAATTATATAAAGCATTTTAGTAGACAAGAGGTAGAATAATTATTTTGTACTCAGTTAAAATAAATTCTTGTCACTTCACATCTGGAACAAGTACTCATTTAAAATGCCATCTTTAAAGCCCAGGTTTTCAGGTAGAACATCTATCTGCGGAAATCCTCAATTGGATTAGCTACTGACCTACAGTTTGACCACAGAACTGAACAATGATTGATTAGAACTTTACACTGAAAGATCAAGAAGTAACACACAAAACATAAATGCAGCAAGTTGCCAAATGCAGCTGAAATATATATTTTTTTCCAGAACTCATATGTGCAACATCATGTAATTAGAAACATCTAACCAAGTTTTAAACTCCATCATGAACAGTGCCAAGCCAGCTGTGAAAGGAGGAGGGTTGCGCATCAGCCTAGCAACCCCATCCATAAAAGCCCAGTGCTACAGAAACACTAACAAGCAGCTCAAAGACCTCATCCTTGGAAGAGGAAGGAGCTTCGACAGGCTACACTTTCAAACACTGGCTCAGGACAGAGAATACTTGTGAGCTGCTATTGGCAGCCTTTGCCCCAATTGTGGTGGTGAGCATATGAACAGTTTTTATTTAAGCAAATTTAAACTATAGTCGCTAAATTCCTAACAGTTACTACTTTGTCTATGGCTGAGGAAAAATGTGTAACATACATGCTGACACATTGAAGTATTTTCTCCAACAATAGTTTACTCCAATATATGTGAAACACTGTCAATGTTTAGTCAATAGGCCAATAAATTGTAGCTTTAGCTACCCCTGCCAGAAATTCATCTTCCCTTCTGCATTGTTTGGACAGATGCAGTCCATAGTTTTAAGACTTAATCACTCCTAACTATTGTCCTGCTTATTTTTTAAAGTGTAAGCTGTTCAATGGAAAAGTGGCTAAATTACATTACTTCTCTATTTAGCACATCAGGAGATATTAATTAGGGCAGATGTTGTATCACTTAATCACTTCAAAAGCACAACATTAATTAAATGTTCATTGTTTACCTTCAAGTTCATTATATAAACAAGCATTTGGAAAGTAACCACACTGCAGGCAATGTGAAATGGCTGTCCCCAGTTAAATGCATTTGGAATTGTTTTCTCCACTGAATTATAAATCCAGCCAACTCCCATGAGCTAACTGCTGCAATAGTACAGACCAGATATGTAGCTACAACCAAATTTGGAAATACACTTTTGAGTGAAAAAAATCAGTTATTGCAAACAATTTCTTATGTCTTGACCGCCATTCCATTCCCACCCAAAACAAAACTATACAGCTGGGGGGGGGAGGAGATCTTAAAAAAATGTTCTTGGAACACAAAATCAGACGATTAAAAATGATTAAAAATCGGCAGAGAGACAAGACTCTTGTAAATAAGACATGGGGTAAATTGTGTACCAGTCTGAAAGGAAGACAAATCAGTCCCTGCAATCAGTCACCAGAATCCCTGCTGTGCAACAGTGTGGAATATACCTCCATTCTGAGGTGTGGTCATGAAGTTGTTTCCGCCACTGCACTATCACAGACACCCTTCCAACCTCATCAGCAAAACACACTCACAGCCTCACTTAATTCAGTTAACTGCTCACAAATTCACCACCATTCTCATATCAGTACTGAATATTTTTGACCTCATCTACTCTTATCCCTCCCCTTCAAACCCTTACCACATTCTCCCCTCCCCATCTCACTGAGACACAACAGTCCGCTCTCCTCACACCCGTCCCCACTCCGTCCGTCCCCCACCCTCCGACCGCACCCGTCCCCCACCCTCCGACCGCACCCGTCCCCGCTCCTTCCATCCCCCACCCTCCGACCGCACCCGTCCCCGCTCCGTCCGTCCCCCACCCTCCGACCGCACCCGTCCCCACTCCGTCCGTCCCCCACCCTCCGACCGCACCCGTCCCCCACTCCGTCCGTCCCCCACCCTCCGACCGCACCCGTCCCCACTCTGTCAGTCCCCACCCTCCAACCGCACCCGTCCCCACTCCATCCATCCCCAACCTCCAACCACACCCGTCCCCACTCCGCCAGTCCCCACCCTCCAACCGCACCCGTCCCCACTCCTTCCATCCCCCACCCTCCAACCGTACCTGTCCCCACTACGTCCGTCCCCCTCCGATTGCACCCGTCCCCACTCCGTCCGTCCACCTCCGACTGCTCTCATTCCCATCTGTCCCCCCCTCCGACCACACCCATCTCCACTCCACCCCCCTCCGACTGCACCCGTCCCCACTCTGTCCATCCCCCTCCAACCATTCCACAAACCCTTGATCATAAAAACAGAAAACCTACAGTACAAAACAAGCCCTTTGGCCCAGAATGCTGTGCTAAACATGTTCTTACAGCTTATAGCTTGCATGAAAACCATTCACCACTGCTTTTCCATCATCTTGATTCTGCCTCCCCATCCATCTCTACCCTATCCCCTTCCATTATCTCCTCCATCCACTCTTCCCACTTTCACCAACATCTCTGCCCCCATTGCTTCATTACTTTATTCCTTTCTCCACCCCTCCTTGTCCCCACCCCCCATCCATTCCCTTCTCATCTCCCCAAACACCCTCCACCTCCTTACAGCTCACTTTCACCCCTCCCAACTCCTCCATCTCCTCACACCACCCTACCTCATCCTTCACTTACCCACTCCACCCCACCTCATCCTTCCCTTCACTTCCCCACTCCATTCCACCCCAATTAACCTCTCCCAACCCCTCCCTTCCCTACTGCATCCACCCCACACCTTCCTCCCTTCATTCCCCCACCTCACCTTCATTTTCCCACCCCAGACCTACACTCATCTCCCCACATACCCAACGCCCCTTCACTTCCTTACTTCACTTCAACCCCTCCCTCTCACACCCACTCCTTCCCTTCACTTCCACACTGGACCCCACCTCACCCTTCTCTTCCTCACCCCAACTCTCACTGCACCCTACCCCTCACCCCTCCCTTCCCCATTCCACCTCCCTCTCACCCCTCCCTTCCCCACCGCCCCCTCACCTCTTGCTCAGCGGTCGGACCCTCACTGCCACTTTCACGTTCGCCATGGCTGAGTCACAGGAAGATACTTTAATCTGCGGATCTTACTGACATCCTCCAAAAGCGCAGCCGGCACTGTTGCCAAGCCAAGACCGACAGCCGTGCGGGCTCCGCTCGTCAAACCGCCGACTCCAACTCGCCAGCCGCTCTTTCACCCAACTTTCCCTCTACTCGGTCCGCATCGCACCGAGGCGGGGCACGAGGTGTCAATCAGAGCGCGGACGCGGCGAGGGGCGGGTCTAGGAAGTGTCAATCAGCCCCGTCCAGGGCTGCTTGTCAATCACGGGAAATTCAGCGCCTGAAGGAAGCGGGTGTTCTGTTTTTCCCTCTCAACCATGCAGTTCTGATCCCTTGCTTGTGGTGGGAATGGAATTGCACCTGAATTATGTGTGTATAATGATCTAAGTTCATATGTTGCAATACCAGCATGCAATTGAAGCTGTGTGATAGAAAACTCATAGAAAGACATACAGCGGGAGGAGAATGTACATAAACTGTAAATAAAGTATATATATCAAAATACATATGTGTCATCCTATATAACCCTGAGATTCATTTTTTTGCAAGCATTCACAGTAAATACAAGCAGCAATGACAGACCGCACCCAAAGGGACAAAAAGTGCAGAAAACTACCAACAATGCAGATACAAAAAGAAATAATAAGTATAAATAAATAAATAAGCAATACATAGCAAGAACAAGAGATGAAGAATCCTTGAAAGCAAGTACATGGATTGTGAAAATATTTCAGCAATAACTTCGTGAACCTGGTGGTGTATGTCTTGAGACTCTTGCACCTTCTTCCTTATGGTAGCAGTGAGAAGAGAGCATGACCTGAGGGGTGGGGTCCTTGATGATGGATGCTGCTTTCCTGCGACAACACTCCTTGTAAATGTGCTCAATGGTGGGGAAGGCTTCTAGTCTGCTCTGCCATTCCATCTTGGCTGATTTAGTTTGCTTTTCAATGCCATTCTTCTGCCTTCTCCCAGTAACTTTTGACATCTTTCACTAATCAAGAAGCTATCAAACTCTGCTTTAAATATACCCAATGACTTAGCCTCTAAAGCTGTCTGTGGCAATGAATTCCACAGGTTCGCTACCCTCTGGCTAAATAAATTCCTCCTCATCTCTTTTCTAAAGGAATGCCTTCGTATTCTCTGGTTCAAGACTCCTCCACTGTAGGGAATTATCCTCTCCGATTTATCTAAGCCTTTCAATATTTAATAGGTTTCAGTGAGATTCTCCCCTCATTTTTGCAAACTACAGTGAGTACAGGCCCAGTGCAATCAAACACTCCTCCTATATTAATTCTTTCATCCCTGGGATGAAACCTCATGAACCTCCCCTGGACCGTCTCAAATGCATGCACATCGTATGAGCCCCAAAACTGCTTACAATACTCCAAGTGTGGTCTAACCAATGCCTTGCAAAAAGTTAAAGTCTGTCCCGAGCCTTATATGTCATAAGGAGGGCATTGGGAGTGGACCCAAATGCAAGACCCAGACACTGAAGTACGAGGGAGAGGACTAGGTGTATCAAGAAAGCAAGGGAAGTGGGGAAGAAACGATGCTGGACAAGACACAGGCCCTGGACAAGACTAGGAGACAGGACATGGGCTAGGACTAGACTAGGATAGCAGAACCAGGACATGAAACTGGGAACTAGGAGCCTGGGCTTGGACTCCGAGCCAGAGACTGGAAAAGGACCCAGAACCTGGGTCTTGTCTCAGGCTCAGACTCTGAACTAGTTGAGGACAAGACATGACTACAGGACAAGGAGAGGCAGCAGGACTGGACGTGAGACTTCTGGACAGGACAAGGGAACCCCAGCACCGGGCTGGGCAAGGTACTCCTGGGCTGGGCAAGGCACATGGACAAGACAAGAACACAAAGCCGTGGCTTGGACAGGACAAGGTTCTAGGACGTGGCTAGGACTGGACAAGACCCCGAAGCCTTGACTTGATCAAGTAAGAGACAGGAACACAGAACCTTGGTCAAGGGAAAGACAAGAACATGGAACACAGAGCCAGGACCCCTCCTTGGGTACAGGATGTAGGGCTGGGACTCATTACACAGTATGCAGAATACAACAAGATGGTTCTCAACACTAGGTAGTGGCAGACAGCCGGACTTACCTAGCAAAGGCATAGACACAGAAACATTTCAAAACAACAAAAGACAGTTCCTATCTTGCTCCAGTGGTTGAACATGACAGCAGTGAAGGCAAGGGTTACAGGCAAAGCTCCAGGAGGAAGGTGGAGTGGAGGGGAGGGATACAAACAGGAGGTTTGGACAGGAACAATCCAACAGCCAGAGGCTGAATCCTGAAGCTATTTATGAGCCAGCCCAAATGAGAATCAGCTGCCTCAACAGAAACTGGGGAAAATCGGAAAAACTGGAATAAGGAACATGGACTGGACTGTGAACTGGAATGCAGATTTCACAGACTGGACCATGACATTATAGGCTCATCAGGCTGGTGCTTATGCCAGTTTCCGTGGCGTGAAGCGACTGAGTGTATGAGACTCTCCCCCCCCCCCCCCCAGATAGGACACCAGTCTATCACGAGGTTAACCCCAGCATTTTGCCAGTACCCGTTTTCAGCTGGGTGGACTGGAGCAATGTGTGGTTAAGTGCCTTGCTCGAGGACACAACACACTGCCTCAGCTGGGGCTCAATCTCATGACCTTCAGATCACTAGTCCAGTGCCTTAACCACTTGGCCATCCGCCACGATGCCTTACAAAGCCTCAATATTACATCTTTGCTTTTATATTCTATTCCTCTTGAAAAGAATGCTAACACCATATTTGCCTTCCTTACTACTGACACAAGCTGCAAGTTAATCTTCAGGGAATCCTGCACAAGGACTCCCAAGTCCCTTGAATCTACTGCCTATTTAGAAAACTGTCTACACCTTTATTCCTTCAATCTAAGTGCATGACTTTACATGTCCCTACGCTGTATTCCATCTGCCACTTCTTTGCCCATTCCCCTAATCTGTCAAAGTCCTTCTGCAGATTCCCTGCTTTCTCAACATTGGAACATAGAACATAGAACAGTTCAACAGAGTAATAGGCCCTTTGGTCCACAATGTTCTGCAGAACCAACTTAGTTGTAACTTAGACCTGATAAGTAAGAGGTATGTATTTTGGAAACACTAATAAAGATAGAATATACCATACAGAGTGAATGATAGGCCATTAGGAGTACTGAAGAGCAGGGGGACACTAGCATGCAATTCAAGGAACTCTGAGGTGGAGGTGCATGGTGAAGAAAGATACCAGTCATCATTAGCCAGGTCACAGAATAGAAGACAAATACAACTTCATAATGCACTGGTTATAATGCACCCATCTAATATGCCAAAGAATGATGTTATGGACGAAATGGGAGGTGAGGACCTCAATAAAATCACTGTCACTAAAGAGACAGTGATGAGAAAACTAGAGGGCCTGAAGGTAGATAAGTCCCTTAGTCCTGATGGGATGCATCCCAGGGTGCTGAAGAAATTAGCAAAGGTTACAGTAGACGCGTTGGTAATCATTTATCAAAACTCTCTAGACTCTGGGCAGGTCCTGGCAGACTGGAAGACAGCAAATGTCACTCCACTTTTTAAAAAAGGATGTAGGTAAAAGATGGGCAACTATAGGCCAGTTAGCTTAACATCTGTAGTCGAGCAAATGCTTGAAACTGTCATTAAGGAAGAAATAACGAAACATTTAGAAAGGAGTGGTTCCATTAAACAGACGCAGCATGGATTCAGAAAGGGCAGGATCTGTTTGACAAACTTACTGGAGTTATTTGAGGACAAAATGAGTGCAGTGGATAGAGGGGAACAGGTGGATGTCATATACTTGGATTTCCAGAAGGCGTTCGATAAGGTGCCACACAAGAGACTTATAAATAAGATATGGACGCATGGAGTCGGAGGAGTTGTATTGGCATGGATTGTGGATTGGTTAACCAATAGAAGGCAGAGAGTTAGTATAAATGGGTGTTTCTCCAGTTGGCAGTCGGTGGTGAGTGGGGTGCTGCAGGGGGTCAGTGCTAGGCCCGCAGCTGTTTATCATTTACATTGATGATTTGGAAGAAGAGACTGAGTGTAGCATAGCAAAATTTGATGATGACACTAAACTGAGTGGAAAAGCAAGTTGTACAGAGGATGTGGAGAGTCTGCAGAGGGATATAGATAGGTTAAGTGAGTGGGCCAAGGTCTGGCAAATGGAATACAACATTAGTAAATGCGAGATCCACTTTGGAAGGAATAATAGAAGAGCAGATTATTATTTAAATGGTGAAAGATTGCAGCGTGCTGCTGTGCAGAGGGACTTGGGAGTGCTTGTTCATGAATCACAAAAAGTTGGCTTGCAT
The DNA here is from genome assembly GCF_048418815.1 of Hemitrygon akajei. Lineage (NCBI taxonomy): Eukaryota > Metazoa > Chordata > Chondrichthyes > Myliobatiformes > Dasyatidae > Hemitrygon > Hemitrygon akajei. The sequence goes on from NC_133126.1 coordinate 101,634,347, forward strand.
ATACAACAGGTTATTAAGAAGGCAAACGGAATGTTGGCCTTCATTGCTAGAGGGATTGAATTCAAGAGCAGGGAGGTCATGCTGCAACTATACAGGATACTGGTGAGGCACCTGGAGTACTGTGTGCAGTTCTTGGTCTCCATACTTGATGAAGAATATACTGGCTTTGGAGGCAGTGCAGAGGAGGTTCACCAGATTGATTCCAGGGATGAAGGAGGAGAGATTGAGTCACCTGAGACTATACTCTTTGGAGTTCAGAAGAATGAGAGAGATTTTATAGAAACATACAAAATTTTGAAAGGGATAGATAAGATAGAGGTAGAAAATTTGGAGCATACGGTTCCCTTCTTTGTAGAAGTCAGCGTCTTGGACCTCCAGAAGTGATTGACAGAGGGGTGATTGATAAGTTCATGGCCTAAGGTAGAAGGAGATGAGTTATACAGCTTTCGTTAAATGTACTTGCAGTTCAACTCTTTGAATGATTATGCAGAAAGTTTGAAGTTAATAACTCAACTCCTTCTACCTTAGGCCACGAACTTATCAATCACCCCAGTCCAAGACACTGACTTCTACAAAGAAGGCTCCACACCCGCTGAACTAAGTGTGTAAATGTAGGAGGGGACTACGTAGAAAAATAAATGTGCTAGGTTTCCCAAAATTTAGGCCATGAACTTATCAATCATCCCTTGTATGGTAAATGATAGAGGGGAATCTGAAGAAAAACCTTTTCATCCCGAAGGTAGTTAGAAGCTCGAATCTGCCTGGCTGTGTGGAAGAAAGGGATATTCCCACAATATTTAAGAAGTATCTGGATGAGAAATCACCAAGGCAGGGAAGGGTATGGCGAGTGCTGGTAAACAGGATGAGTATAGATCAGGACTTGATGATTGGCATAGAGATGGTGGGCCAAATAATCATTTATGGCTTACATTTCCTGGATTATGATGACAATGGACTTGAAACACATTTTGTTGCACATAAGGAGTTTGGTTGTAAAAGTGCAATAGAAATAGAAGACTTTAGTTTGCATTTTCTATTTATCAGAATAAAATATTTAAACTATGCTGTGTTATTTTTACACATCCGGTTTTGAAAATATGTAAGCAATGTTAATAAATTTGCACTGCTCTCATTCAATATTGCCTAATATTTTTCATCTCAATTTCCTTGAAATATATATAAAAAACTGCATAAAATGAAAGTAGCCAAAAAACATCGTTCAAATGTTCCTCAGATGGCAGTGTTAAAAACTGGGACGCAGAAGAAACAAAAAAACGCAGCCAGTTTGGTTGGGGCTGAAGCCTGAACAGTAACTGAGCAAAGTGAGGAACAAAGTCAGAGAATTCTGAGATACTCAGCAGGTCAGACAGGAAGGGTCTTTGGAGAGAGGAACTATCAACACTGAGGAACTCAATGAAGGACACCAACTGAAACTTTAATGCATCAATCTTGCAGATGGACTGGGATTTTCAGTGTTGCAAATAAAACAGTCATTGGGTTCTAATTTCACTTAATTTAGAGCATCTCACTGTCAAATCCGTGATATTTTATTTCATTTAAAAGCCACGGGAATTATTGAGATGGCTTCATTCTGCCATCTAGTGGAGATCTGAAAAGGGATTTGAATACAAGTCACATTAAAATTGCAATTTAAATGAATGGATTCATTCTTCTATGCTTGTTTTTCAATGAAAAGAATATCAGGGCCTTATCATGATCAATTGCCCTGACCTCATCTCAGTGAGAGACCTTTGGAGCAAGGGTTATTTTACACAACAATTAACCGAACGTCCACACGTGGTAATCATCTTACTTACCAAAAAAGATATCAATAATTATCATTTCTACATTATTTGCTTACGTGGTTAAGTACTCCTAGGCAAAATTCAACTGTGTGGTGTACAGTATATCAAAATGCAATGTTTGGTCAAAGAGATAGTTTTAAGGAGTTAAAAAACAACTACTGGAGGAATTCAGCAGGTCAGGCAGCACCTGTGAAGGTACAGGGATGGTTGATGTGTTTAGTCAAGACCCTGCATCAGGACTGAGAGAGGAAAGAGCTAATTTAAAGAGGTGAGAAGGAAGTGTGAGGCAGGAGATAAGTGGAGCCAGTTGAAGAGGGGAGATGGGGGTTGGGGAGTGTGGCGAGCCATCGGGAAATTCACAGTGTTCTCCTTGGTGAACAGGCTGTTTTATGTGTCTTCCATTTCCTTATTTCCCATTGTCCAATCACCTCCTTCTCTAGACATTATCTTCTACCATTTCTATAACAATGGAAAGTTTTACAATCTGTTATGATGTCAAAATTTCTCAAAATCAATTTTCTCCTTTCTTAGGAGCTTTGTAGACATTGGATGCTGATTCATAAAAACCTCCCAGTCGTCTACTCTGCCAACAGCCCTTGCCGTTTTGTATTCCCGACTTTTCAATTTAAAACCATTCTTGACCAGCTCTGTTAATCATGGATGGAGCTGAATAAGACAAAGGAGAAAGAGAAAAAAAAAACTTGGCTGATGGTGGAAATCTGAAATCAACACTTAGCGCTTGGGACAGCATCAGTGGAGAAAAAGATGAATGAATGCTAGAGTTTGATTACCTTTCATCAAAAGTGGTCAGTTCTGATTCAAACTATAAAAGCTGAAACAGTTGAATACAATATTGAGCCAAGAGGGCTATCATTCACTTAGATGGCAGAAGATGACATTCTTCAAGTTTACCCTAAGACATGGAAGCAGAATTAGGCTGTGTTAAGCTCTGTTAGAACTTTGAGACCATGATATGTTTCCTGATAAATGAGGTATGTTGGTCACGGACCATGGAATACTGTGTACAAGCTGTCTATGTGACATGTGAGCCAGTACACAAGCCAAGGCTGGGGCCCATGCGGCAAGCTCACCCTTTCCAAGCAGCTTCTGAATCCAAAGGAACAGCAGAGATCGATACAATTCAGCACCAGCAGCAGGAGTTGCCAGTCAGCAATTAATTCAATGTAAGGACTCCACCTCTGGAATTTTCCTTGGGGAAAATTCCTTCCTCCGGAAGCCTTCCCCATTAGTGGGTATAGCTGCAAGGCAGTGGAAGTCTTAATATCAGAGTTTTCCTTCTCCAAGATGAGCTGTCAACCAAGGTTGACGAGTCCCATCTGCCCGAAGCGATTGGTTTTAAGATGCCAATAACTTGCCTTTGTCCCTCCCCTGTCAGTAAAAATGGTTCTCCTGGGCTTAGTATCTAAGCACACATGAGCCATGGGAGGTGGATTTGGCTGTCAGAGGCTACTTGAGATGTACACTATTAGGAATGTTGATTAAGTAGCTTATCCCCACTATCTCCCCTGGCTATGAAAACCTTAAAGAACCATCTGATGTAACAGACACAAAATGCTAGAGGAATCCAGCAGGTCAGGCAACATCTATGGAGGCTAAAAACTTTCAGCAGGTTTATTCTGTCTGTAGAGGGAATATATCCCAACACTTGCCGTTTAACCCTTTCCATCATCCAAGAACCTCAAAGTTCTTTTAAGTAAAGGAGCAATTTATTTGCACTTCTTCCATTTCTGTGTGCTCTATATAGCATCTGGTGTGGTCTCCTGTCAACTGGAAAACACCTGCATTCAGTGACAAAGGTGACTGTCATTTTGATTCTCTGTCCCTCTGTCATCTTGACCTGTCTTGGGCCACCCACACTACTCAGGCAAAGATCAATTCAAGCTCCAGGAACAGCATATCATCTTCCAACTAGACAGAACAATCCTCAGGACAACATTAATTCAACAATTTCAGAGAGCCAGCCAATTTCAGACCACTTCTGACAAAAGGTCTTAAAGCATATGGCATTAACCCTAATTTTCTATCTTCACAAATTCTGCATATTTCCAGCAGTTTTGTGTTTTTTTCCCCAATTCCACGGCTACCATGTGTTATAATGTCCAGTTTGAGCCTTTCTCCATCTTTTCTGATACGTACAATATGAGTGAAGAGTCTGGAGCAGAAGAATCAGACTCAGGGCCCAGGGTGCTCTGCCTGTGTAAATTCAAATTTGTCAAAAAGACCACAATTCTCATCAATGATCTTCCACGTTTCTTTATTAAAAAATGGTTCATTTATAAATAGCTCAATAAAATTGTGTACAAAATGTTCATTTGTTTAGGGTTAGAGATTTAATAATAAACAGCCGACCAAACAACCCATATTCTGTTCACCCATTCCCATGGAGTTCACATCAGGCCCCTGACATGGCTGAAAAGACTAATCTCACTGTACAAAGTAATAGCTTGTAAATAATCATTGTATATACACAAAGGTCATATTTTATTGCTCAATATCCACTGGAGGAATGAACCACCAATTCACACACACATTACCTGCAGATTCAGCAATCTGCATGTTTATGACAGCTCACTCAAGCTATAATGGAACGCTGACACACTGGAGAGCAAAGGTACAATTGAAAATACACAGACACTCATGTAAACATATATAATCCTTCACAGTGGTATCCTGTTGAGCAACGCTCGAGACAGGCATTAAACAGAAGGGAAAAATTGCATGATATGGTTTCACAAGTGCAAAACTGTAGAAGGATCTTGTTTACCTGCTTCAGTTACTTATATTAAAACACACAGACACAGACACACACGCACGCACACACAAAGATGCGCCCAGACAGACAGACACACACACACACAGATGTGCACAGACAGGCACACACACACATACATAGAGACACACACACGTACACACACATACATACATACACTCACACATTCAGACACTCGCACTCACACACACACACACACGCTCACACACACTTACACATGCAGACACACACACACGCACACGTACACACTCACACACACACTTACATACGCGCACACACACACGTGCGCACACGCACACATTCAGACACACACTCACACACACACAGATGCACTCACACACACACACACAAACACAAGTCATTCATGTTAGTTTGCAGCATTTTGAACTGGTATGGAGAACATATCCCAAATGTGTATCAAATACAATGCCCAAGCCACAATATTCTTTCAGTGAACAGCCAGGATTTGGGAAAAAGGTTCTGAGGAGGCTTTATCCAAAAACAAATTTTACAATATGGATTGCACTCTCTGGAAGTGCAATGTTAAAAAATTCAATGTTAACTTTCATAGACTTAAACATGAAAGGGAAATGTTGTGCATGGAACAGGGAGTATCTTTTAGCTTTTTTTTTAGCTAAGTATCTAGCACAGACACTATAGCCTCTGTTAGAGAGAGAGGCCTTTAAATATGGATGTGTAAGAGAGAACAGTTAACAGGGAAAGAAGTGTGGAAATAGTACTGATAGAATTGATTGAGCTAATACTGACTCAATGGGCTGAACAGCCTCCTCCTGTGTTATAAGGATGGATGAGATATTGCTGCTGAGCCTCATGCAGACTGCATCCCAGCTGAGATTGTCAGGGTCAGTGGATACTGCTACCTGAATCCCTATCCTTCTAAGCATGGGTCTGGCCCTTCCCATACCAGATCATGTTCATTAATCCTGAGTCAACACTCGGTAATAAACCTGGTGCAGGCTTCACCTGGAAACAACACATTATCACAAGAGCATGTTGTATAATTAATATTTCAGTATTTGAGTCATCTTGCAAATATATTGTTCAATTTAGCATTCTTGTTCATTTGGGGTTATATATAAATACGTGAATTGCATATGTCAACCCATTACATGTGATACATGTGTACCTCACTAAAGTAAACTTGAAGTTAGACCCGCATTCCTGAACTCATGTGTCTTCCTTTGGATTAGTTTAATGCTCTGAAGTTATGAAACATAACATTGATGATGAGGTATTTTTAAACCGAACCTGAGATGGCTATCAGTCTATAGAAGTGCAGCGAGATGTGCGAACTAAAACAAATGCAGTAAGGAACATTTAGTAAAAACGCATACTAGCACATGCAAACTGTTGAGTTTAAAACATGGCAGTAAATGGAGGAATCCATGAGTTGATAATGAATGAGTAATAAAAATAATTAAAAATAGCAGAAATAACTGGCTTTGTTGGCAAATTTGACATGTTTGACTACATAAAAGATAACTGAACTATGCATACCGAGCTAATTCAACAATATTTTGAAGCAAATTAAATAGCTAATGAGAAGCAGATACCAATTTTGCCGAGTACTTTGGGTTTAAAGGCATTCCGTTTGCTTCAAAGTTTAACTGCTCTAACCAAACCAGCAGAAATGAGCTTTGTCAACATAATGAAGAAACATTTAGAACCAAAGCCAAGTTGCACTTAGACAAGCAATATGGCTTACATCAGAAGTGAACGGCAAATTAGTTAAAATGGAATTAGACACTGGTTCAACTGTTTCAGTCATTCCACAAAATGCATTTGAGAGCCTTTTTGATTTGAAAATGCATTTCAAAGAAACTAAACTGAAGCCTGCAAATAGAAACATAGAAACACAGAAAACCTGCAGCACAATACAAGCCCTTCAGCCCACAAAGATGTGCCGAACATATCCCTAGCTCAGAACATGTCCAACTAAGAACTTATACTGGAGAAAAGATAACTCTTGTGGAAATGACATTTGTCACAGTGAAATACAGCAACCAACAAGACACATTGAGCTTGTATGTAGTAAAAACAGAAGGGCCAGCATTGTGGGAATGTGATTGGCTGAGACAATTACAACTTGATTGGAGATCCATCCACCATTTGCATGCCACATCTCCTGTAATGAAGTCATATGAAAGCAAACTGAGAAAGATACTAAATGATGGCACAGTTCAGGGGTAGCATTGGAAAACTCAAATATATCAAGGGTAAAATAGTGTTAAAGGTAAATGCTGCACTCAAGTTTTGCAAAGCCTACAGCACAATTCCTTATCAGTTCCTTATAGCATCTGTGATAAAGTAGCCAGTGAGCTAGATTGCATGGAGGCTGAAGGGATTCTTTTCCAGGTTGAGTGGAGCCCATGAGCAACTCCAGTGGTCCTAGTAGCCAAGAAGAATGAGTCTGTCAGGATCTTGAGTCTTCCAGAACCATTCCAGAATCCAATGATTCTTGAAAGAATCTCTCCACAATCTCTTCAGCCAACTCTTTGAGAACACTGGTCATTTTGGTGATGATGTGTGAAAACTGACATTGACCATTGACATGGTCAATGATGGACCTCCACTCAGCCTGTTCAATGCTTTACAGGAGCAAAGATGCCTCGCAGCCCAGTTGTTCCGACAGTTCATGGCGGAGTTAAGAAGGGCTTTTGATCTTTTAGTACGGGGTTACGAGGCTGCCCACTGACTCTTGGATCTGTGCCAAGGCAGAGGAACGGTGAGAGCCTAGCAGTTAAATTCTGTACCCTTGCAGTAGGGATGGGTTGGAATGGGAGATCTCTCATCACCGCCTTCCAGCATGGACTGAATGCAGGGATCCAGCATGAGATCGCTGTCCAGGATTAATCTGGCTATTTAAGTTTATGACCGGGTAACTGAGTGGCACAGGGAAGGAATGTTTCAAACTTCCTATGCGGCACCTGATCACCCTCTTTCCTTGCCCTCTCCCCCTCTCTCAACACCCAGCACCCAGCCCATGGAGGAGCCTATGCAAGTGGGGCACATGCACCTGTCTCAGGAGGAACGAGAGCGGCGCCAGAGAACAGGTTCCTGCCTCGACTGTGGTGATCCAGGACACTTCTAGGTGGCATGTTCCAAGCGTCCAGTAAAAGAGAATACCTGTCATCAGGGAGGGGAAAAACGAAGCCTACACTGCGGCTGAAAAGAACAACTAAATATTAAATGAATACTGCTAGTCTTCAGAGTCAGTTGACTCAACAGTCCAATTTCTCAGCCAAGGCTGAATGCAAACAGGCAGCAAAGCATTGCTGTGCTGTGTCCAATTCTCAACAAGCATTACGATGACAAGTATAGAGTTAAATACTATCACAATAAAATAATAATTAGCTGACACGTACATATTCACAAGCGCAATCGCCATATCTACTGTGCTGTTGAATCCATGGTTGGGATACTATGAGCCCAATGTATTACAGGAACGATTCTAGCATGGATAAAGAAGTGGCTGATTGGCAGGAGGCAAAGAGAGGGAGTAAAGGGAACTTTTTCTGGTTGGCTGCTGGTGACTAGTGGTGTTGCACAGGGGTCTGTGTCAGGACCGATTCTTTTTATGTTATATGTCAATGATTTGGATGATGGAATTGATGGCTTTGTTGCAAAGTTTGCAGATGATATAAAGATAGGTGGAGGGGCATGTAGTTTTTGAGGAATTAGAGAGGCTACAGAAGGACTTGGACAGATCAGGAGAAAGGGCAAAGAAATGGCAGATGGAATACATTGTTGGGAAGTGTTTGGTCATGCACTTCAGTAAGAGAAATGAAAGGGTTGTCTATTTTCTAAATGGAGAGAAAATACAAAAAATACTGAAGTGGAAAGGGACTTGGAAGTCCTTATGCAGGATTCCCTAAAGGTTAATTTGCAGGTTGAGTCTCTGGTGAGGAAGGCAAATACAATGTTAGTATTCATTTCAAGAGGACTAGAATATAAAAGCAAGGATGTAATGTTGAGACTTTATAAAACACTGGTGAGGCCTCACTTGGGGCACTGTGAGCAGTTTTGGTCCCCTTATCATAGAAAGGATGAGCTGAAACTGGAGAGGGTACAAAGGAGGTTCATGAAAATGATTCCAGGATTGAATGGCTTGTCGTATAAAGAGTGTTTGATGGCTCTGTGCCTGTATTACATAAGAACATAAAAAATAGGAGCAGGAGTAGGCCATCTGGCCCACCGAGCCTGCTCCGCCATTCAATGAAATCATGACTGGCCATGGGCTCATCTCCACCTACCTGCCTTTTCCTCATAACCTTTAATTTCACTATAATGCACAGATCTATCAAACCTTGTCTTAAATATATTTACTGAAGTAGTCTCTGCTGCTTCATGGGTAGAGAATGCCACAGATTCACCACTTTCTGGGAAAAGCAGTTCCTCCTCATCTCCATCCTAAATCTACTCCCCTGAATCTTGAGGCTATGTCCCCTAGTTCTAGAGTCACCTACCGCTGGAAACAGCCTTCCTGCCTCTATTTTATCTATCCCTTTCACAAATTTATGTTTCTATAAGATCTCCTCCCATTTTTCTATAATATCTCCTCTCATTCTTCCATTCACCAGAATCAGAAGAATGAGGGATGACCTCAGTGAAACCTATCAAGTGGTGAAAAGCCCTGATAGAGGGAATGTGGAGAGGATGTTTCCTATGATGTGAGAGTCTAAGACCAGAGGACACAGCCTCAGAATAGAGGGGTGTCCTTTAGAACAGAGACGAGGAGGAATTTCTTTAGCCAGAGAGTGGTGAATCTGTGGAAATTTTTCCACAGACAGCTTAGAGGCAAAGTCTTTATGTATATTTAAGGCAGAGATTGATAAATTCTTGATTGGTCAGGGCATGAAGGGATATGGGGAGAAGGCAAGATATTGGGGTTGAGAGGAAAATTGGATCAACCATGATGTAATGGGCCAAATGGACTAATTCTGCTCCTATATCTTATGGTCTAACTTCTCCAAAACCTCAATACAATGTTAAAAAGATTAGAAGATCATGGGCTCAGAGCATGACGTGACAAGTGTGAATTTTTTAAACCAAGTGTTACCCCCAGGTTCGGTGGGCTGCATTAGTCTAGGGAAAGACACTCTCCGGCCCACCAAACTTGAGAAATCTTGTTTGTGTGGATGCTGTGTGATGTTTTCTCTTGTTACAAATCAGTACCACGAAATAATAAATAGTACACCATATGCAATTAAATGATTTAGCTTTATAATTCTTAATATGACTAGAGGGTTAGTAAAGAAAACTAGAAGAAAGGGGCGGTTTTAATGAAACAATCTGATGTGCATGTTGGAGCTCACGACTTTCCCGTCCGTTCGCTCTCCATCGATTTCCTCTGGGCGTCGTCGACTCCCAACCCCATTCCACGTCCACTCAGTCCTGCAGTCTACGACCTCTCCATTCTGGCATCTTCTCTCTCCATCTTCTGCCGAACAAAAGCCCACGAATACCTTCTCTCAGACACAAAAGAAAGAAACAACACTCCTCTCATTAGATGGCGCACATTCCAAAGCCCCTAGTCATAACCCAAACACTGCTGCTACAGAGAAACCATCACATTAGCAGTGAAACCTTACAGAGTATTACACAAGCATCACTTACTGTGGTCACACCATTGATGCATAAATATGCTGAGAAAATTCAAGCAGTAGTGGATGCCCCATAGTCAAAGGACATGTCACAGTTGTGGTCTTCTTTTAGGATTTGTCAACTACTATAACAGGTTCCTGCCAACCTGGCTACTGTGCTCCGCCCCTTAAACTCAATATGGAAAGAAGAAATAGCAAAGGACAAAGCGGTGTGAGATGGCTTTCAAAAATATAAAGGAAATAGTGATGTCATTTGACACATTATGATCCAGATCATCCAGTGAAGCTTGCCTGTGATGTCTCACCTTATGGTATATGTCACATGTTATGAGTGATGGACATGAACGACCTATGACCTTTGCACCATAATCCATTACTGCCGCCCAGAAAAATTAGTACAGACTGACAGAGAGGTCTCGAGTCTGGTTTGGAGTGTAAAGCACTTCAACCAGTACTTGTATGGGAGAGTTTACCCTCATTATGGATCATCAACCTCTGGCGTCCATTTTCCATCCACTAAAAGGACACAATTACAAGATTGAATTCAAGAGGACAACTAATCATGGAAATGCTGATAGATTGTCCCATTTATCCTTGGAAAAGGAAATACCAGCAAAATTTACAAAAAAAGACCCTCCCTATTATTTACAAAATTTACAATATATCCCTAAATTTACAAAAAAAGACAAAAAAAAGTCTCCCTATTATGACAGAGATGATTCAAAGGGAAAGCACAAAAAACCCATAGTGTCTCAGGTCTGGCCACCCAAAATGGCTGGAATATGCAGCAGAAGCTCCAGTTTCCCCTTTTTTTACCAGTGGTGAGATGAACTTGCCCTTGACAGTTGCCTTATGTGAGGATTGAGAGTTGTAAGTCCAATCTGAGAGCTAAAGTGTTGGAGGAGCTACATCCAGGTATGGTAAAAATGAAAGTGTTGGCTCGAAGCTTTGTCTGGTGGCCTGGTATAGATCAGCAGATGGAGCAGCTTGCCATGCACTACACAGGATTCCAACACATCCAGAAGATGCCAAGAACAATGCCTCCCTTTCCCTGGGAATAACCTGCATTGCCCTGCAGAGAATTCATGTGGATTTTGCCAGACTGTTTGTGGTCATTCCTTGGTAGTAGTGGCTGCAGCTACAAAGAGGCCAGAAGTGTTTCCAACAGCCTTCACTAGCCTCACAAATTGTTGATGTATTGAGAAGGCTTTTCACAAGGACTGGTGATTCAGAACACTTAGTCAGTGACAGTGGATCAGTTTCAGTCATTCCTAAAAATTAATGGAATAAGACATATTACATCTACACCATACCACCCAGCAACAAATGAATTGGCAAAAAGGTTTGTCCAGAGTCTAAATAACGCACTGTGACCAATGTCAGTAGAGTTACATTACACTGAATCAGAAGCTCACCAATTTCCTCTATGGATATCACAACACAGCACACTCCACAACCAACAACTCACCTGCTATGCTGCTCCTGGGTCTTTCCTTGCACCCACACTTGGATCTCCTCAAACCCAGTCTCAGAAGGAGTATGCAGGACAAAGATTAGAGACAAATTGAGGTCACCTCAAACAAGGATGTTTCCCTCCTGGACAAGCAGTCTTGGTGAGGGACTACAGAGGTGATCAAAAATGGGTACTCAGAAAGATTAAGGACCACCCTCCCTCACAGTGGAGATTGTGTCTGATATCATCAAATTAGTCAAGGAAATCAATCAATTGTTAGAGAAGAAGGGTGTCCAGAGCTGTCAGAACCACTTTGTGCAGTCTCAAAATCAACTCCTACAACCATCATGGAGGAGACCCCAGAACATGAGATTGCTTCACAGCCACAAGCCTCACCTTCCAAGCAGAGTGATTCCCTGGTCAGGAAAGGTGTTATCCTACAAGAGTAAGAAATCTCCGACAGCGATCATATCTCCAGGCCTGAACGGGACAATTTAAAATTTACTATGCTGTGGATGTCCATATGTAGTGTTATATTGTACAGTATACTGTGTATATGGTTGAGATGCATTCTCCGGTAAGTTGGAGTTTATAGCTAAGCAGGGAAGTGTTGTGTATTTAATATTTCAGTAGTATTTGAGTAATATTGTAAATAATAGAGTTTGAGCATTCTTTGTTTCAATAATTCATTATGGGTTAAATGCATAAAAACACAAACAGCATATGGAGCCAGTGATCATTAATGGAGAATGTGTGGAGCAGGTTAAGACCTACAAGTATCTGGGAGTACAGTTAGACGAGAAGCTAGACTGGACTGCCAACACAGATGCCTTGTGCAGGAAGGCACAGAGGCGACTGTACTTCCTTAGAAGGTTGGCGTCATTCAATGTCTGTGGTGAGATGCTGAAGATGTTCTATAGGTCAGTTGTGGAGAGCGCCCTCTTCTTTGTGGTGGCGTGTTGGGGAGGAAGCATTAAGAAGAGGGACGCCTCACGTCTTAATAAGCTGGTAAGGAAGGCGGGCTCTGTCGTGGGCAAAGTACTGGAGAGTTTAACATCAGTAGCTGAGCGAAGGGCGCTGAGTAGGCTACGGTCAATTATGGATAACTCTGAACATCCTCTACATAGCACCATCCAGAGACAGAGAAGCAGTTTCAGCAACAGGTTACTATCGATGCAATGCTCCTCAGACAGGATGAAGAGGTCAATACTCCCCAATGCCATTAGGCTTTACAATTCTACCGCCAGGACTTAAGAACTTTTTAAAAGCTATTATTAATGCTTTTGAGATAGTGATTTAGATGCATACTGAGTTAAGTATTGTATGTAATTAGTTTTGCTACAACAAGTGTATGGGACATTGGAAAAAAGTTGGAATTTCCCCATGGGGATGAATAAAGTATCTATCTATCTATCTATCTATCTATCTATATGTCATCACAATACCATGTGACATATACTACTTAAAGTAAACTCGAAATTAGACCTGCATTCCCAGACTCCTGTATACTCCTTTGGAAACTCGGAGTTAGACCTGCATTCCCGGACTCCTGTATACTCCTTTGGAAACTCGGAGTTAGACCTGCATTCCCGGACTCCTGTATACTCCTTTGGAAACTCGGAGTTAGACCTGCATTCCCGGACTCCTGTATACTCCTTTGGAAACTCGGAGTTAGACCTGCATTCCCGGACTCCTGTATACTCCTTTGGAAACTTGGAGTTAGACCTGCATTCCCGGACTCCTGTATATTCCTTTGGGAACTTGGAGTTAGACCTGCATTCCCGGACTCCTGTATATTCCGTTGGAAACTCGGAGTTAGACCTGCATTCCCGGACTCCTGTATACTCCTTTGGAAACTTGGAGTTAGACCTGCATTCCCGGACTCCTGTACACTCCTTTGGAAACTTGGAGTTAGACCTGCATTCCCGGACTCCTGTATATTCCTTTGGAAACTCGGAGTTAGACCTGCATTCCCGGACTCCTGTACACTCCTTTGGAAACTTGGAGTTAGACCTGCATTCCCGGACTCCTGTACACTCCTTTGGAAACTTGGTTAGACCTGCATTCCCGGACTCCTGTATACTCCTTTGGAAACTTGGAGTTAGATAGATAGATAGATAGATAGATACTTTATTCATCCTCATGGGGAAATTCAACTTTTTTTTTCCAATGTCCCATACACTTGTTGTAGCAAAACTAATTACATACAATACTTAACTCAGTAAAAAAAATATGATATGCATCTAAATCACCGTCTCAAAAAACATTAATAGCTTTTAAAAAGTTCTTAAGTCCTGGCGGTAGAATTGTAAAGCCTAATGGCATTGGGGAGTATTGACCTCTTCATCCTGTCTGAGGAGCATTGCATCGATAGTAACCTGTCACTGAAACTGCTTCTCTGTCTCTGGATGGTGCTATGTAGAGGATGTTCAGAGTTATCCATAATTGACCGGAGCCTACTCAGCGCCCTTCGCTCAGCTACCGATGTTAAACTCTCCAGTACTTTGCCCACGACAGAGCCCGCCTTCCTTACCAGCTTATTAAGACGTGAAGCGTCCCTCTTCTTAATGCTTCCTCCCCAACACGCCACCACAAAGAAGAGTTAGACCTGCATTCCCGGACTCCTGTATACTCCTTTGGCTTAGTCTACTGTAAAACTTAATAGAACACAGCCAAAGTTACAATCAAAACGTGTCCTCCAATCTACCCATAATTAGTCTGTTTTGTCCTACATAGCTTGGGAACTTCTGAAAAACAAAGCAGTTTTCTTTCTGCCAATGAATAATGAAGGAATTGTGCTGAAACATGTAGTGGTCAGTTTCAGGCTAGTGCAGACAGCTCACTCTAGAGTTCTTTGTGTTTGTTTAATTGTGTCTTTAATTAGAAAGGAGTCAAATTTTCTGGGGTGGGAATGAAGACCCAGCAAGTCAGACAGCATCTTTGGAAAGTTGGCAGTGGCTGGCCCACTCTGGCTGAGATAGAGTTCCAATCCCACTCAGACATTGGCACAAGATGGGGGTTGCATTCTCTCTGCAGGACTAAAGGATTGCTGCACTGTATACTCTGAGATGTTACATAGGGATCTCAGAGGGATTGAGAAAGATAATAAATCAGCCATTATTGATTGGCATAGCAGACTCACTGGGCTGAATGACCTAATTCTGCTCTTATGATTTATGGTCATTGTCCTATGAGTCTTTCTGAGGCCTGTATAGACATCCTCCCAACATCTCTGCTAGTATGCTTCATCTAGCCAACACCACCAAATCTGCTGCCAATTGCATTGAAGACAATGGGAGCTTGCTGCGTGATAATGAGTGAGCTGGCAGGATCCCTACATAACTGCAGTGAATTCAGATGTTTGGGATGTCCTGAGATCCTCAAAGGATGAACTACTTCATGGGGAAAATGTGTCCCCACATGGGGCAAAAATAGTTTGTGTTCTTTACAAAGAGCTTTAAGCTTTTGTTAGTGAGGTATGACGTATGTGCAGAAGCACATTAGTAGGTATCTATAAAAAAGGGGAGGGAGAAGATTATGATCAAGAACACTCACTGAGGCTCCCAGAAAGGGACAGACCCCTTCCTCTTTCCCAACATTCAGTCCCACTGAGATGTATCAACACATCATCTTTGACTTGCGGCCAAAGGTGAGTTTCTAACCCAGAAATAAAATCACAAAACGCTGCAAGTATTCTGACCCAAAATGTTAACTCTGTTTCTCACTCTACTTCGATATGGGTTAATGTTGACTGATGAACATCAAAGGGGCAGTGTTGGATCTTCTGGTAGGGAATGAAATAGGTCAGGTGACAGAGGTATGTGTTGGGGAGCACTTCAGGTCCAGTGAATCCAATGCCATTAGTTTCAATATAAATATTCCAAATGTCATTAGAAATGGGGATGGTGCCGGAAGATTGGCATATTGCTCATGTGGTTCCATTGTTTAAAAAGGGTTCTAAGAGTAAACCTAGCAATTATATGCCTGTCAGTTTGACGTCAGTGGTGGGTAAATTAATGGAAAGTATTCTTAGAGATGGTATATATAAATATCTGGATAGACAGGATCTGATTAGGAACAGTCAACATGGATTTGTGCATTTGTGCCAGAGGCTCCTGTTGTTCCTCCACCCATGGAACATAGGACCTGAGCTGGGTGGCTTGTCTAAACTCCAGACTGACTCACATTGTCGGTTTTAGTAAATTATTGGGGGTGGGGTGCTGTATAGGGTAACGTAATTGGGTGAAATGTACATAATTCGCAATCACCGACATTGAGTTGGAGTTTCACTTTAAGAAGCTGGTTCAACATGATGACGTTATTACGTAAAGCTTTTTAGTGTGTAGCTTTTGGAATTCAATAAAATGTGTTGCGGGTTTTATTAAGTATAAAATGCCTCATTCTGCCGAACGCTTACTCTCACCTAGTCCCACTGACCCGCACTCAGCCCATAACCCTCCATTCCTTTCCTGTCCATATACCTATCCAATTTTACTTTAAATGACAATACCAAACCTGCCTCTACCACTTCTACTGGAAACTCGTTCCACATAGCTACCACTCTTTGAGTAAAGAAATTCCCCCTCGAGTTACCCTTAAACTTTTGCCCCCTAACTCTCAACTCATGTCCTCTTGTTTGTATCTCCCCTACTCTCAATGGAAAAAGCCTATCCATGTCAACTCTATCTATCCCCCTCATAATTTTAAATACCTCTATCAAGTACCCCCTCAACCTTCTATGCTCCAAAGAATAAAGACCTAACTTGTTCAACCTTTCTCTGTAATTTAGGTGCTGACACCCAGGTAACATTCTGGTAAATCTTCTCTGTACTCTCTCTATTTTGTTGACATCTTTCCTATAATTCGGTGACCAGAACTGTACACAATACTCCAAACGTCATGTTGTGACGTCAGGGGCATGGTCGCGGAATTCTTCAAATCTTGGTGGGCTGGTTTAAGGCGATCTACCGGAATACATTCAGGTTTACCCCTCGTATCTATCTTATCTTATCTTCTCTCCTCGTTCCAAAACACAGGACAACCATCATAAAGGGGCCTAAGGTGATGCTGGTGTGCATCATGGCGGATGAAAACAAACAAGGCAGAATGTAGGTCAACAGTTACCCAAGAACGCTGTACACCACGATGGGAGGTAAGAATAGGAGAAAAGGAATTGAATTTACTGAGGGTGGTGGAATGATGTAGTCGTGGCGTCAGGAATGAAATCATCTGACACTTGTAACAGTATTATAATTTACATGATTTCTTTCAGCACCCTGGGATGCATACTAGGAGACTTGTCTATATTTAGGCCCGTTAGATTGCTCAGCATTACCTCTTTAATGGTAATAATTGCACTGAAGTCATCACCTCCCAACACATCCATAACTTTTCTCTTTAGTAAGTTAGACATGTCTTCCACTGTGAAGATGGACACAGAATAATTGTTCAAAGCCTTGACAATTCCCACATTATCTACTATTAATTCCTCATCTCATATTCCTAAGGATCTATGTTCATTTTAGCCACCCTTTTCAGGTTTATATAATTATGAAATGTTTACTAGCTATCTGTTCCATATTTTATGCTCACTTACTTTCAGAATTTATCTTTCCTTTTTTATTGCTTGATGGTTCTTTGTTACTTTTTAAAGCTTTTGCAGTCTTCCAGTTTCTCACTACTCTTAGCAAATCTGAATGCATGAGCTTCTAGTCTGAGGCCTTCCTTCATTTCCTTAGTTACCTAAGGCTGGCTTTCTCCACACTTGCATTCTTACTTTTAATTGCAATATATCTTTTTGAGTGAGCACAGTAAAAAAAAACTCACCACAAGGTTCAAGAAGATATGAGTGAATGAGATGGGTGTTTCAACAATTCTTTTCTTTCATCATCATCTCTAATGATAACACTAAATGGCAGATTTACATTTAATTAACCGGCTGAATTTGCATTGCCCTGGCTCCTGTGTTTAAACTGGTCCCGTACCAGAATGGCCATGCTTTCGTACCCTCACAGTCTACCCAAGCCTATCTTGTACAGAACTCAATGGAAATATATAACAAGACTGTCAATGTGGATATTCATTGGTGCCTTTAAGTAATGACCTAGATATATTTTGTTAGCTGAAGTTAGCTGGGATATATGGAACCAAGATGCAGCCTCTTTGGGCCAAGTAGGCTAATTCCCGTTCCATGTCTTGTGGTCTAAGGCTGGTGATAGTTGCCTCTGGGCAGATTGAGTGGTGGAATGTACTTGAGGGGCCAAAAGGCCTTCTCCTGCTTTAACCTTGGAAAAACATTAGTCTTAGTAATCACTGCTTTACTTTCTGTATGTTGTTAAATGTTCTCTACTCTGAGGGTGATGATCAGATGTTCAGTCAGGAGGCAACTGAACAGGAACAGTCTGAGTATGATTGCTCAAGAAATATATTAACACTGAAAGTCTTCGTAGATGGAGTAGTTGAAATGCCAATTCAACAGTCTAAATTGTATTCAACGTGAAGTCTTTAAAATTTCTGCCTCAGCTCTGCCATTTGATATGGCCAATATGTAACCTTTAACCAAAGCAATCTACTGCAGTGTTTTTGGATTAATGTTACACCTACTTTATGGTTTAAAAAAAACTAAGTCTGTTCCACAACATTCTCCTGGGCCCAAATTTTTGTTGCATTATTCCTACCCTGGTTTGACATGCCAAGATGTAACAATTTGCATTTACCTGAATTGAAGGCCAATTGCCAATCTTTGGCACATTTACCTGGCAGACCAAGACCTCCCTGTAATTTTTGAGAACCTTCTTCAATGTTTATGACACTGCTTATTTTAATATCACATGCAAACTTACTAACGATTCATTGGACATTCTCATCAAAATCAATTATATAAATTCCAAACAACAATGGGCCCAGCATCAATCTCTGTGGCACAGCACTAGTTAGAGGCCTTCAGTCTGAGAAGCAATCTACCATGTCACTCTGCTTCCTACCACTGGGGTAATTGTGAACAAGATCAGCAAGTTCTCCCTGGATCCCATGCGATCTAACCTTCCAAACCAGCCTACCACCTGGAACCTTGGTAAACGCCTTCACAATGTTGACTTTGACTAATAATCTTGTTTTATTTCTATGCTCCCTGTTACATTTGCTTCTCCCCAATCCAACAGTGATTGTGGTCAAAGCAAATGAGCATAGTTACATATACACACTTTGCCTGACTTCAGTTTAGTCTAGTTGAGTTACAGCCAGTAGTGTTTTTTTTTGTTGACAGCTCTTAATACACTAACTTAGAGTGCTTATTTTGCTATATTGTTACTTTTAATTTCAGTAGTTTTATTGCCACAAGATCACTTGCCTTTGCTGATTTCTTAATAAAGGATCAAACATACTTTTTTCAAATTTGGAGGTTGGTTATTGTGGAAAGCGTATCATATGTGTCAACCCCTGTGCTTAGTCTCTGAGCAGTTTTGGTTTGTTTTCAAGCAACGGCTACATTTTATCAACAAAAAAAGTAATACTGAAGAACACCAGTCCATGCCAAAGGATTGCCTTGGACCTGTTGGCAAAATTGGAATCGCAACACTGAGAAGCCAAATCAGTTTACACTAAGTACAGTAAAGGACCTTTTTGTTGATCCATGCTGTTTTGATTGGTCAGCACTGACTGTCCATTGGGGACCTTGGCACGTTTGTGCGGTGTTTGCCTGAGGGTTCGTCACTTTGTCTTATCGAAATGCCAATTTCCAGTTGCCAACGTTTGAATTTGAAGGCCATTTTGTTCTGTCTAGTTTTAAGCGCTTTGGATGTGCAAACAGTTTAATTGTTGACCGCATTTATTGATTTGAATGCCCCTAGTGCTGTAAGCGAACAAAGAGTTAACTGCAAGAGGCGCAAGAAGCAGAAAGTAAAGTAAGTGAATTGAAGCATGGAACTGACCCTGGAATCAGGCCTGGCAAGAGAGGAATTGAACTTAATTCGAAAGTTTTAGTGGGTAGAATCGAAAGTCTTCAAAAGGAATATAAGACCAATGTGATCAAAACTAAAGGTTTAATACCATTATGTAAGGATCTTCTAGGAAATAAGGAAAATGCCATACAGGTGCAATCTTATCTTGAGGACTTGACTAGTCTCCATGAAGCTGTTGCTCAGCAACATCACATGCTATTGTTATGACCTCCCAAGGTTGAGCAAGTCAAACAAAATGAATGTTTTTCAAACACTGGATGTCTTAGTAGTGCATTCACGGGGGATTTAAACAATGGTTGTCCCAAACATGTTCTATTGAAGGTCACGTTGCTGCAACAACTGAAAATGATTCTGAAATTCCTAGGCATGTTTTGACTGTGCATAGAGCAGAGGACCCACAGGATGATTAAACCCAAGCGACGGTGTGTCAAATATTAGTACTCCAAGTACTGCTGCAGGAAGAGGGCATCATCTGTATCTAATACCAACTCTGCACGCATTCAGCTAGAGGCTGATGAAGCAGGAGCTGATTTGGCTGCATTAATCACATGGCAACAATTACTGAAGGGCAATCATGCTCTGGAGGAGCAAGAGGAAAAGCTATGGGAAAGGCCAAAGCAGCTTAAGGTGCAGGAAAAAATTACTGCACAAGTGGCCAAAGTTAGCATACTGAGTATTTCAAGTGTGGTGAGTGCTAAAAGTGCTCCAAAAGGACAGTCCAAAAGACCATAAGACATTGGAGCAGAATTAGGCCATTCAGCTAGTCGAGTCTGCTCCGCCATTCCATCATTGCTGATCCCAGATCCCACTCAACCCCACACACCTGCCTTCTCCCCATATCCTTTGATGTGCTGACCAGTTAGGAAACTATCAACTTCTGCTTTAAGTATATCCATGGACTTGGTAGTCCCATGGTGTGGGTTCCTATATTGAAAAGGCAGAGAGAGAAACAAAAATACTTGATGTCATTGTTGATTCATTTGTTCCTCTAGTGTTAGAAATACATGAACTTCATTCCCAAGAGGTAATTTACAGTGTGTACTATCAGCCTGCACTAAGGAGGCACTCTGAACCCATGTCATATCCAAGAGGCTCATGGAAACATTCTTGTTTCAGATGATACAGGTCAAAATAGCATTATAGATATTGTGAGGAAGCAAAATGAAATAACCTTATTGGTACAACAGCAACACAGTTCATCTTTGCCTAGAAGACAGCACATAAATCTGCACAACTTCCATTGTCTCCAAAGGGATCCTCAACTTCCCAGCTCTTTACTTCACCCTTCCCCCTCCTGGTTTCACCTATCACTTTCTGTTTCTCCCTCCCCTCGCCCCACCTTTTAACTCTACTCCTCATCTTTTTTTCACCAGTTCTTCTGAAGGGTGTCGGTCCAAAATGTTGACTGTTTACTCTTTTTCATAGATGCTGCCTGGCCTGCTGAGTTCCTCCAGCATTTTGTGTGTGTTGCTTGGATTTCCAGCATCTGCAGATTTTCTCTTGCTTGTGATTGGATACTGGAATTGATGGCTTTGTGGCAAAGTTTGCAGATAATACAAAGATGGGGGAGGGGTATTTAGTGCTGAGGAAGCAATGCGATTGCAGCAGAACTTAGATTAGAAGATTGGGCAAAAGAATGGCAATGTTGGGAAATGTTATGACAATGTATTTGGTAAAAGGAATAATAGTACAAACTATTATCTAAATGGGGAGAAACTTCATACATTAGAGGTGCAGAGGGACTTAGGAGTCCTTGTGCAAGACTCCCAGAAGGTTAATTTTCAAGTTGTGTCTGTTGGTAAATGTAATATTGGCATTTATTTTAATAGGAATAGAATATAAAAGCAAGGAAATAATGCTGAGGCTTTATAGGATACTAGTCAAACTGCACTTGGTGTATTGTCAACAGTTTTGGGCCTCATATCTTGGAAAGGATGTGTTGTCATTGGAGAGAGTCCAGAGGAGGTTCATGAGGATGATCCGGGAATGAAGGGGCTACATATGAGGAGTTTTTGGCAGCTTTGGGCAGGTACTCACTAGAATTTAGAAGAATGTCAGGGAGGGGGGATCTCATTGAAACCTACCAAATGTTGAAAGGACTTGAAAAGGTGGATGTGGAAAGGATGTTTCTTCTGGTGAGGGTATCCAGAACTAGAGGGCACAGCCTCAAAATTGAGGGGCGACCTTCTAGAACTGAGGTAAGGAGGAATTTTTTTTAGCCAGAACATGATGAATCTGTGGAGTGCTCTGCCACAGACTGCAGCAGAGGCCAAGTCTGTGGGTAGATATATTTAAGGCAGAAGTTGATCATTTCCTGATCAGTCAGGGCATCAAAGGATATCACGAGAGGGTAGGCGTATGGGTTTGAGTGGGTTCTGGGATCAGCCATGGTGGAATGATGTGGCAGACTTGATGCTGAATGGCCTAATTCTGCTCTAATGTCTTATGGTCTTTTGGTCTTAAGGATGTTGTCTGTAAAGTTTATGCTGAAAGAGTGCCAGCGGAGGATCTGGAATGCAGTGATGAAAAAGTCTGGTATATTCCACATCATTGTGTTTACCACCCCAGAAAAGGGAAACTTTGTGTTTGACTGTGGCATGATTTTCCTGGGAATATCACTTAATGCCCAATTTTTACAGAGACCCGACCTTACTAGCTCACTGATTGGCAATATAATGAGATTCAGAAAAGAACCGCTGGTGAACATGGCAGACAGTGTATCAATGTTTCATCAGGTTTTAGTACCAGCAGAAGATGCAGATCTGCTGAGGTTTCTCTGGTGGCCTAATGGTGATTTCAACCAAGATATGATGGACTTTAGAATGGGGGGACATCTCTTCAGAGCAATTTAATCACTAAACTGCGCCAATTTTGCTCTTAGGAAATGCACAGAAGACCATGAAGAACAGTTCAGCTGTGAGATGGTGGATAAGGTTTTGCATTGCTTCAGTGTTGATGACTGCCTTGTGTCTGAGGAAGAAGCAGTGTCCCTATCAAGACCTTGTATCCATTTGTGTGAAAGGCGGCTTTCGACTCACAAAGTGGATAAGCAAAAGACATAGTGTGCTAGCTGTGATACCAGAAGATCAAAGAGG
This sequence comes from Hemitrygon akajei, assembly GCF_048418815.1. Classification (NCBI taxonomy): domain Eukaryota; kingdom Metazoa; phylum Chordata; class Chondrichthyes; order Myliobatiformes; family Dasyatidae; genus Hemitrygon; species Hemitrygon akajei. Next base: position 101,657,073 of record NC_133126.1, read on the forward strand.
GAAAGACTTGAAGGTTTTGGATTTTGATCAAGATATACCTTCGGTGGAGGGAGTACTGGGTGTGCAATGGTGCATTCAGTCTGACACTTTCAAGTTTAAGATCACATTCCAAGGTAGTCCATTCGCCCTACCTATTGTTGCACAGCACACACTCACAGCTGCACAGTGCTTTTATCATGGGAAATCTAGGGTCACTGTCCATCCCTTGTACGGAGCTCACTGGTGCTATGAAGGAAAGTCAAATGGACTCATCGTGGAGGAAGGAGTTGCACGTGCAGCTTCAGTTTTTTGGACTTATGGTACTTCATTGCTGAAGTATATCAAAAATGAAACTTCCAGGTTTTGAACTTTCATTGCTCGTGGTTTCAGAAATTCTTAATGTCTCACAAGCATCTCAATGGAAGTATGTAAACATTTCAAGCAGCCCAGCAGAAGTGGCCTCAAGAGGGTTGAAGACAATGTTCCCTTTAATCTTTAGTAGTCAGTGTGTGCAAAAAATATTATGTTGTGCAAATTGTTTTCCTGTGACAAAAGTATGTGTGCACTGAATGCACACATGGCACAGTTTATGTAGGTTCACAAAATATTTGACATAAAACTGCACAGAATAACAACAAAATAACATACATATTTAAGTCACTCAGTTATTTTTTCTCTCTCCTGTCTTTGGCATTTACCCACTCTTTGTAAACTCTATCTAGACTAATAGAACTTCCATCCAACTGATAGCTTTTGATTCTCATTAACATATCCAAATGACATTCACCTAAATGGTTTCTCAACTTGTTTTTGAGTTGATTCGTTAGGCTAAAACCTCGCTCACAGTTCACACTAGATGCAAAAAAGGTTCCCTCAATGTCCATCAACTGTGCAAGGTCGCAAAACTGTTTATTTTGAAGTACAAATGCCACCATTTGAGCAAAGTTTGAAATCAGTTTGGATTTAATTTTTTCTTGCACGGAAAATTTGAAATCATTAAACTGTCTAACTATTACAGTATTTTCAGCTAGGAAATCATGATATTTTAGACATAAGGCATTAACTTTTTCACCGCCAAATGTGAAGTCACAGTCTGCAATTGCGGAAAAATCAAAAGCTGATCATTCTTGTACCTCATCTTCAGGAAACCTTCCTTCTAAATGAACACAAAGACTATTTATTAAAGTCAACAGTGAACTTGTATTGTTACGAAACCCGTAACTGGGTTACTTACCAGCAAAGATAGAGACATCCGTTGGAGTCTGGTGATACTATTTTTAACAGTATTTATTAGCAAAAATACACAAAATAATATCAATGCAAATATACAGATAATATACGTCGTCAATACTAAACCTAAAAGGTGCGGGTATAATAATAATCAATAAGAAATAAGCTCTATTGTTGTCTAGGGGATAATGTATTGTCCGATGGAAATATAAAGTTCGCTGCAGTTCACACAGGCTGCCGTCGTTTGTTTGTCGCTGGGTTGCAATTGTTGGAGAGAGAGAGAGAAAGAGAAAACTTGCCAACTTTCCTTTATGATTTCGATCCGTCAGGTGTCTCGTTGTTGTGGCCGTTCAAGTGTGACCTCTCCTTTAGCTAAACCGTTCTTCCGTGATGAGCCCGCCACCCAGGCAAGGGAGGATGCACACGAGCTCCCACCGGCTTTCGCTATAAAACGCCGTCACTGGATTTCTAGCGTTTCTCCTGGTGCATCTAAGGGGTGTTCCCCAGACCCTCCTTTTATCCTCACTCACGGGGTCTCAGATGTCAATCAGGTTGGGATGATGCAATCCCTCAACCAGACCACTCTGGTTGTCCCCTGAGGGGTTTCAATGAATAGTACAGTACTCAATACACAATTCCTTCTCCAACAGACAATAGCAGTAGTCAGTGGTTCCGTTCCGCTTATGTCAGGAGACATTCCAAACCTTGTGTATTCTGCGTCTCTCTCTCTCATTTCCTGGGTCTCAGACCCGAAATAATAGCGATCTTGCGATTCTCAAAAAGGAGGGGGCGACTTTTGTACCCTTCGGCCCCTCAGAGTTGCTCCACATTTGTAACAGTATCTACTGTGACGTTTTCTTCATGTTGTTGGCTTAGCAAAACTTTAAACAAATTTGCAGTTCTTTTGCACTTCACGCCCTTCACTTCTTCTGAATTCGACATAGTGAATCAATAATTTTTCTTTTTTTTGTAATTTATTTTTCATTGAAGTTCATCATCAAACAAACATTTCCATAAGATATATTTCAGATATTGTACATATATATCATATAGTCATATATGCCACAAATCACCACATAATAGTTATCTGAGGTATACACTTATAGAAAAGAGAGAAAAGAAATAACAAGCGAAAGGAGAAAACTATGTACAAGTAGGGAGTGATCTTTTTTTAACAACATATTCATTGATTCGTGACAATAAAATCAGTCCTATGAGGTGTTATGTAGTTAAACCATTTTTCCCAGTATGAATCAAATTGTTCCAACTTATGGTTAACAGATGCTGTTATCTTCTCCATTTTGTAAATGTCCATTGTAATTTCCATCCATGTATTTAAAGTTGTGCTCTCCTGTGATAACCATTTCCTAGTAAGAGTCGTTTTACCAGCCACCAGCAGTATATTCATTAAATATTTATCTCTTTTCAACCATTCTTGAGGTATATACCCAAAATATATGGTCTTACTTTCTAAGGGTATTTCACATTTAAAGATGTCTTGTAGGGCATTGTGTATCTCACTCTAATAGTCTTTGATAACAGGGCATTCCCAGAAAATATGATAATGGCTTGCATTTTGATTTCCACAATTTCTCCAGCAAACAGGGAGGTTATTATCATAACGGGATTTCTGAGAGGGTGTAATAAAATATCTTATCAAGTTTTTCCATCCAAACTCCTTCCATTTCTGTGAACTGGTACACTTCCATTGATACCTCCATATTATTGTCCATTCTTCCTCAGATATAATTATCCCTCCTTCCTTCTCCCATTTTGTTTTAATGTATGAAGTCCGATGTGCTTTAAGATTTGACAAACCCTTATACACACTTGAAATGATTCTACTACTGTTATCTGAATTATATGCTTTTCTAAATCGCTCTATCAAACATGTTCTTGCCTTGGTTACATTTTTGACCGTTCTATTAACTTATTGTTGCATCTGTAAAAACCGATAAAAGTCTTGTTTTTCTAATAAGTGTTTTTCTTTAAGCATTTAAAAACTGAACAGTGTTCCTTCTTTCATTATGTTGCAAAGAACTGTTTTTCCTTTAGCTGTCCAGTCCTTAAATCTAGCATCCAGTTTATTTGGCCTAAAATCCAAGTCATATGCACACCATTTAAGAATTGCAATATCTCCCTCTAGTTTATATTCTTTTATAATAGTTTTCCATATTTTAAGAGTCATAGAACATAGAAAATAGAACATAGAATAGTACAGCACATTACAGGCCCTTCGGCCCACAATGTTGTTCTGACCCTCAAACCCTGACTCCTATATGATCCCCCACCTTAAATTCCTCCATATTCCTGTCTAGTAGTCTCTTAAATTTCACTAGTGTGTCTGCCTCCACCACTGACTCAGGCAGTGCATTCCATGCACCAACCACTCTCTGAGTGAAAAACCTTCCTCTAATATCCCCTTTGAACTTCCCTCCCCTTACCTTAAAACCATGTCCTCTTGTACTGAGCAGTGGTTCCCTGGGGAAGAGGCGCTGGCTGTCCACTCTGTCTATTCCTCTTAATATCTTGTACACCTCTATCATGTCTTCTCTCATCCTCCTTCTCTCCAAAGAGTAAAGCCCTAGCTCCCTTAATCTCTGATCATAATGCATACTCTCTAAACCAGGCAGCAGCCTGGTAAATCTCCTCTGTACCCTTTCCAATGCTTCCACATCCTTCCTATAGTGAGGCGACCAGAACTGGACACAGTACTCCAAGTGTGGCTAACTAGAGTCCACTTCACCCATGGGTTACCAATAGTATTTATGTACCTTTGTAGGTTGTTATCAGCCAAAATTGCCTGTATGGGGATGGGAAGTATCCCCTCCTCAATGTTTTTCCATTGAGTGTCATATGATGGGTTGCACCAACATATCACAGTTCTCAACTGTGCTGCAAAATAATAATCTCTAAGAGAAGGCAAGCCCCATCCCCCCTTTTCCTTTGCTAATTACAAAGTTTTGAGATGAACTCTGGGCCTTTTACCTTGCTAAATATATCTTGATAACATCTTGTTCCATACATTGAATTGATTTTGATTAATCTCTATTGGTAGGGTTTGAATAGTCTGGGCAGTCTGGGCAGTATATTCATTTTAACAGGTTCAATCCTTGAACCAAAGCTAAAAAAAAGGAATTAGATTCCGTCTTGTTATATCTTCTTTAATTTTTTAAATATAGGCTGATAATTGCATTCTGATAGTTTTGCCAAATCTTTGGCATAATGATGCCCAAATATTTGAAAAACTCTGTTTGTCGTGCCCAGGGATATCCGCTTTCAATTTCTCTTGGTGGGCAATAGTTATATGAAAGTATTTGTATCCTGATAATTGACCATATTGTTCAAAGGATTACATCAATTCAGTTAAGGAGTATATTGGTTGCCCTAGGTATATCAAAATGTCATCTGCGTAACAAGCTAATTTATGCTCTGTCCCTTCAATAGTAATTCCCCTGATATCTTCATTTTGTCTGATGTATTGAGCTAGTGGTTCTAGATATAATGCGAAGAGTAGTGGTGACCATGCACAACCCTGTCTTGTGCCCCTTTCTTGTGTAAGGCTATTTGATGAATATCCATTGATTTTAATCCTAGCAGTAGCATTGTCATATAGTGCCTGTATAGTTTTAATAATTGTGTCATGGAAACCAAATACATATAAAACTCTGTAAAGAAAATTCCAATTAACCGAATCAAATGCCTTTTCAGCATCCACACTTATCACTATTGCTTCGATTTTATTTTTTTGTATATGATCCATAATGTGAAGTGTCCTCCATATATTGTCTTGTGTCTGGCGTTGTCGTATAAAACCTGTCTGATCGTTACGTATCAGTATGGGTAGAAACTCCTCTAATCGTTTGGCCATGATGGAGGTAAATAACCTATAATCTACATTAAGAACAGATATTAGTTTAAATGACCCACATTCTATTTTATCCTTGCCTTCTCTCGGTATAGCTGAGATTATTGCTTCCTTCCAGCAGGGTGGCATTTGTGCCTTTTTTAGAGCCCAGTTCAGTGTGGGGAGTAAGACAGGAATTAACTCATTTTTTAAATTGTTTGTACCATTCTGATGTATACCCATCTGATCCTGGAGACTTGCTTAATTTAAGCCTACTAATTGCATCTTTTAGTTCAACTTCAGTTATGTCAGCAGTCATCGTTCTATTTTGTTCTTCGCTTAAAGTGGGTAACTCTAGAGAATTCATGAAGGTGTCAATTTGGGTTATGCTTCCCCCTGGAACTTTGGAATATAGAGTTTTGTAAAACATTTCAAAAGCTTCTTGAATTTCACTTACCTTATTTTTTTTTAATTAGTTTTGTTCTTGGATCCCTAATTCTATTCTAGTTTCTGCTATCTTTTTTTTTCAGTTTCCACGCCAGTATCTTCATAGACTTAGATCTACTTTCAGAATGTCTCTGTTTCAGAAACATTAAATTTTTCCTGATTTCTGACATAGCCAAACTATTAATTTCATTCCTAATTTTTAAAATTTCCTCTAATGTATCCTGTGCCAAATTCAATTTGTGTTTTTTTAGTTCCTTTAGCTTATTTTGTAATTCCTCTAATGTTTTATTCCTTATTTTTTTCTTATATGAAGATATCGCTATAATTTTCCCTCTTAAAAAAGTCTTCAGAGTATCCCAGAGAATGGAAGGTGAAACCTCTCCATTATCATTGAATTCTAAGTAAAGACCAATTACTTTTTAAAATTTATTCCTTAAAATAGGGATTATTGTGTAGACTTGAATTTAGTTTCCAAATACAGTCGGCCCTCCTTATCCACGGGGGATTGGTTCCGAGACCCCCCGCGGATACCAAAAAACGCAGATGCTGAAGTCCCTTATTTAACCTGTCTCAGTGTGGTGGTCTTTAGGACCCAGCGGAACTCCGGACTTTATTTAACATGTCTCAGTGTGGTGGACATTAGGACCTGGTGGCTTGGCTCTGAATGCGCAGTATTTCTGTTCACGAAAATAATCACGATCACGATTGAAAATAAGGTGGAAGTAATAGAGCGATCGGAAAGAGGTGAAATGCCATCGGTCATTGGAAAAGCATTAGGCTACAGTCGGTCAACGCTCGGAACAATTTTAATGGAGCATGTGAAAGGCCCTGCCCCGATGAAAGCTACAATTATTACTAAGCAATGCAGTGGTTTGATTATTGAAATACGTATGTTTCTTAAGTGTTTTATATGCATAGAAAGGTAAAATATGTACTATATATTAAGATAAACGTTTGACTAACTGACGTTAAATAATACTGGATGTACCTGTTCCGACTTCAAATCCGACTTAAAGACAGACTCAGGAATGGAACTCGTTCATAACCCGGGGACTGCCTGTACTTTTAAGTCATTTCTAGATTACTTATAATACCTAATACAATGTAAATGCTATGTAAATAGTTGTTTAGGCAATAATGACAAGAAAAAATAGTCTGTACATGCTCAAGTAACGAGTGCTGGAGAGAGAACTTCTGGGTTTTCCCAATCCACGGTTGGTTGAATCTGCGCATGCGGAATTCCCGGATAAGGAGGGCCGACTGTAGTATTCTTTGGTTGTAGGTCAAAATCAACAGATAAGTATATAGGTGCATGGTCACTTACATCTAGTGTCCCAATTCCACAGGTGTTTGTTTTGCCTTTGTCTTTTCCAAATGTTATGAAATAGCCTATGCTTGTATATACAGAATGTGGGGCAGAATAATGAGTGTAATCCCTTCTGTTAGGGAAAAGGTCCCTCCATATATCAATTAAACCAACATCCTCAAAAAGTGTATTAACTTTCTTATGTAAAGATTTTGTTTCATAAGTTTTTCTATTGGAAGAGTCTAAGTTTGGTTGTAATTGTAAATTCAAGTCTCCCCCCACATATCAGGAGACCTTCTGTTTCCGTTACCTTAATATTAGTAATTTTCTGAAAGAAACTAATGTCACTTCCTGGGGTTGCATATATACTCAATAGAGTAACTGAATTTCTGTCTTTATTCCCCCTTACCAGAATATATCTGCCCTCCTTATCTCCCATTTTGAATACTTTTTCAAAATTTAGCTTGCTTGAGATAAGAATAGCAACTCCTCTCCTATGTCCTGATTTATCTGAGGAGAAAAACAAATTAGTGAAGCCCATTCTCTTTAGTTTTCCATGCTCATTATCACTTAAGTGAGTTTCCTGTAAATATACTACATGGGTTTGTTCTTTTTTCATTTTGGATAGAATTCTAGTATATTTGATTGGATTTAACAGCCCATTGACATTAAAAGAATTGAATTTTACTTTGTCCTTAGCCATGTGTATTTATCTGTCAATATATCATTGAAATTAGCAGAATAAAACTTAATCGATCTACTCCCTGAACAAATAAGAACCAAGAAACGCGAATAATAAAAAAAAGGTAATGCAGGTGTGATTCCAAGGTTGAGGTCTCTAGTAGATGATCCTAGGTTGAGCTAGAGGAAATGTCTAGCTGTGGAGGATAGCCTCTCCTACCTGTGAGTTGAGGGCCCCCATTGCAGTACCCATAAAAGTAAGTGAACAAATCTATGTCCATTACATAGAAAAGATTTCCCTGTGTATTCCTCCCATATATGTATTCTCATTTAGGTGGGGAAAAAGGAGTGAATGAATGAATAAAAAAGAATAATTGATTACTATAAAATCTACATTATGGTAAGTATTTCTTCAGATAGGTATAGCACCATTTATTTTTGCTTCCGTTTAGCTTATCAACATTTTTAAAGTTAGCCAAACCTTATGGCTGTTCTGAAGGGGGTGAGAACTGTCTTTGGAAAACTCACAGTCTCTCCCTCATATAATTCTCTCACCCTGCTCCCATCCCCTGCTTTCTTGATTCTCTCACTATTTCCCAAGCAGATCGGGATAACTGCTCAGCCAGGCTTTCCCTCAGTTTGATCCCGCTGATGGTCAACCCTCTGGCCTTCATGTCTGTAGGTGCCTCTTCCACTGTCTGATACAGTTAGATCCCATCTTCATAAAACACTCACAATTTAGCAGGGTATGGAGTTTGGAATCTAATCTTTCCTTGCTTTAATATTTGCTTTATTTCAGAGTATTCTTTACATTTCTGCAGAATCGCTGGGGGGTAATCTTGATCGAAATATATTAATCTTCCGTCCAAAAACACGCTCTTCTTTCCCCAGGCCCTTTGTAGGAATCTAATTACTATTCAGCATGGCTTATCTTCTCTGTCTCCAGTAGACCACGGGGCAAGCGCACAATGCGCCCTCTCAATTTCAAGCTCCATAATTGAAGGAATCTCTAGCGCGTCCTGCAGCAACTTTTGTACAAACTCCATCATAGACAAACCCTCTGCTCCTTCGGGAACATTGTATATCCTGATATTTTTCCACCGTGATATTCCCTCCTGTTCAATCAGTTTACTTTCTTGTTAATTTAATATTTTTATTGTCTTACTTTGTATCCGTTCCACATTTTGCATGCGATTTTCCACCTTCTCAATTCATGTCTCTGCCACTGCTATTTTTCAATTGACGTTGGCGAGCTCTGACTTGATCACTTAGTTGCTGTTTTATATCTTTTTGGAATCCCTGTATCTCTTCCAGAATTTTTATCATATTTGCCACATCGCCTGAACAAGGCCCATTGTCAGCCTCGCAACCATGTGTTCGGGTAGGAGAGCCGCTTGCTACACCCCTCTCATCCACAGGCTCCGCAGTGATGCTTTTTTTTACCTCCATTCTTTTTCCCCATTCTTGCCCACCTTATCAATTCACATATTTTTGAAAAATCTTATATTTGACAGATTAATGGGGCAAAATATGCATTTTTCTGGAGGAGCTATTGACTTAAGCTGCCATTCTGGACAATTACTTCACCGGAACCTCTCAATATTTTTTTTCAATAAAAACTTAGTAAGCTATCTACAGGATTTTGTAAACCTTATGATATGAACACTGTCTGCCAAAGATGGCCGCCGCTATGATGCAGCTGTACAAGCTAGAACAGGAAAGGTGAGGTGACGTAAATTAGTGACGTGCATTGTGGTATTTGAAAAACCGACTAACTGGTTAACAGAAACATTTAGCTAAAAGATTATTTACATTAAGTGTACTTATGAATTACTACATTATGTTAGGTAACTAACCTTCTATGCACACATTAATTTCCTTTGTGCGTTGGTTGAAAAACGTGAGTGTGTGCGCACACGCACATAGCTTAGAGGGAACATAGGTTGAAGGTGAAATTATTCCTGAAGAATGAGATATGGTGTCAGGGTCTCAGTATCTTCTTTGCCTGAAAGGAAATGGCCTGTGAATCCTGATTGTTCTGGAGAACTTCTGCTGGATGATCTGGCAGTCAAGCAGAGTGCTACAATAAATGTCATGCAGATTGAAGAGGAGGTGGACATAGTAACACATATCACTGCTCCTGTATATTTTAGTTTTATGGATTGGAGCTGAGAGAAAAAAATGGATCAGCCATGATGAAGTGGTGGAGCAGACCAGATGGGCAGAATAGCCTAGATTTTGCTCCTATGTCTATGGTCTTCTGGTCTTATAATCCATCACGTCTCGTCCTGGACCTGTTTGAGCAAGACATTGGCCTGGATTTTCAGATTTAAGAACCTGATCTTGTTTCTTAGTCAGAAGAAGAAGCAATTGAACATTGCTTTTACTCAGTCTGACTTGGGTGAAGAACAAATGTATTCCTTGGAGAGAGAGATTGAGAAGGCCAAAGGTCATATCAGCTGAGATTGTCTTTCAGTTAAGAAACTCAGTGGAGAAAGGCTACAATGGAGATTTGGGTTTTGCTGAAGAAAGAAACTTCCAAGTGAACTTCCATTTACACTTTTTGGAGTGGACAACTTTGGATCTTTTAAGGTGAAGAGCAGGAGGACAGTGAAGAGGTATAGGGTCATATTTGCCTGTCCAGCTATATGAGCTGTTCCTAATGAAGTTGTTGTGTTTGTGCAACTACTTATCAATTAAATAAAGGCAAGCATATGGGAGGTGGCTTTACCTGGTGTGTTTACATTGCAGGGAGAGGGAGAGGGAGAGCAGAGAGATCAGAGTGCATGTATAGACAACAGATCAATGAGTTATCAGTCGATACGTAGTGCTAAGGGAAGTCATTGTTCTAAAAGAAATAGATCCCTACATTACACTTTCTACCTTTAGATTAATGTAACATAAAACTGTATATGTAACAAAACATTAAATTTCCTTTTAACAAACCATAGTCAAATAAACATGCTTTCACAATAACACTCCATAACTAACTTCGCTATACTAAAGATTCAGTCTTTTGGGTGGCACTCTGTTTCTTTCAGGATAGCACCTTTGGACCTGTGGAATGGCATCAGAGTTGGCAGGTGTCTTGTCAAAGACAACTTTTTCTGTTCCAGGTGTCATGTTGCTGCTTAGTGACACAATAATCATCAGTGGCTGTAATATGCCCATCTTGTTGGATGCCATCGACTTAGGTGTGTTCTTTACTGAGCAGCCAGTATCTGGTTCACTCAACCTATTCTCATAAAGCATGCTCCTGAATCCAGGTGACATCCTTGTAATTCTCCTCTGCACCCTTTCTATAGTTTCCACATCCTTCCTATAGTGAGGTGACCAGAACTGAGCACAGTACTCCAAGTGGGGTCTGAACAGGGTCCTATATAGCCAAAACATTACCTCTTGGCTCTTGAACTCAATCCCATAGTTGATGAAGGCCAATTCACCGCATTCCTTCTTAACCTGACAGTAAACCTGCACAGCAGCTTTGAGTGCCCTATGGACTTGGACCCCAAGATTCCTCTGATCTTCCACACTGCCAAGAGTCTTAACATTGATACTATATTCTGCCAACATATTTGACCTACCAAAATGGACCACCTCACACTTATCTGGGTTGAACTTCATCTGCAACTTCTCGCCCAGTTTTGCATCTTATCAATGTCCCACTGTAACCTCTGACAGCCCTGCACACTATCCTCAACACTCCCAATCTTTGTGTCATCAGCAAATTTACTAACCCATCCCTCCACTTCTTCATCCAGGTCATTTATAAAAATTACGAAGAGTAATGTTCCCAGAACAGATGCCTGAGGCACCCCACTGGTCACCGATACCCATCTACAACCATTATTTGCCTTCTGTGGGTAAGCCAGTTCTGGATCCACAAAGCAATGACCTCTTGGATCCAATACCTCCTTACTTTGTCAATAAGCCTTACATGGGGTACCTTATCAAATGCCTTGCTGAAATCCATATTCACTACATCTATTGCTCTAGCTTCATCAATGTGTTTAGTCACATCCTCCAAAAATTAAATCAGGCTCATAAGGCATGTCCTGTCTTTCACAAAGCCATGCTGACTATTCCTAATCATATTATACCTCTCCAAATGTTCATAAATCCTGCCTGTCAGGATCTTCTCCAACAACTTACCAACCACTGAGGTGAGACTCACTGGTCTTTAATTTCCTGGGCTATCTCTACTCCCTTTCTTGAATAAAGGGACAACATCTGCAACCTTCCAATCCTCTAGAACCTCTTCCGTCTCCAGTGATGACACAAAGATCATTGCCAGAGGCTCAGCAATCTCCTCCCTCACCTCCCACAGTAGCTGGGGGTACATTTCGTCTGGTCCCGGTGACTTCTCCAACTGGATGCTTTCTAAAAGCTCCAGCACATCCTCTTTCTTAATGCCTATATGCTCATGCTTTTCAGTCTGCTGCAAGTCATCCCTACAATTGCCAAGATCCTTTTCTGTAGTGAATACTGAAGCAAAGTATTCATTAAGTACCTCTGCTATCTCCTCCGGTTCCATATACACTTTTCCACTGTCACACTTGGTCCTATTCTCTCATGTCTTATCCTCTTGCTCTTCACATACTTGTAGAATGCTTTGGGGCTTTCCTTAATTCTGCTCGCCAAGGCCTTCTCATGGTTCCTTCTGGCTCTCCTAATTTCATTCTTAAACTCATTCCTGCCAGCCTTATAATCTTCCAGATCTCTATTATTACCTAGTTTTTTGAACCTTTCCTAAGCTTTCCTAACTTGTCTGTTCCTGTCCCTCTCCCTATCTTCATCTTGACTGTACCCAGGTGTCCATCATGCAGATTCTCTAACACTCTGGTGCACAGTTTAGAGGGAATCTCAACACGAGATCCACACATCAGCTTTTTCTTTGACATACAGCAAGTTGATCCCATCTCACTGAGAACTCTGGAAACACAGGATCACCATGAGCTGGCCATCTTTGCATGGTGATGTCATTGACTTTTGACAATGTTGGGTCATTCCTTGTTTCTCTTTGTACTTCAGAATTTGTTACCAGCAACTGGCCTACCAATACAGTGTGGAAGACTTCTGCTGGATCACAGAATGAAGATTTTTCGTCTTCATTTGCCAACAGTGGAAGATGTGACAAGCCATCAGCATTGCTGTGTAGTTTGGTACCCTTGAACTCTATGTCACAAGAGTGGACTCCTAGGAATAGTGAACTATGTGGTAACTGGGTAGCAGACAGCACTGGGATTTCCTTCCTGGGATTGAAAATGGATACAAGGGGGTGGTGATCTGTCACTAACATAAACTTCTGTCTGGAGAGGTAGTGATAGAACTTCTTTGTTCCCCAAACTAGACTAAGGGCCTTTCGGTCGATCTGTGCTTAGTTGCGTTCTGCGTTCGCCAGTGATCTTGAAGCAATTGCTATCAGGCATCAGATCCACTCTCACTTCACTCCTGTCTGCAACAGTGTGTTCTATGGGTTTAGCAGTGTTTGAGAGAAACCAGTGGTACTGATTTACCAGGCCCAAGTATGACCTGAGTTGTGACACATTTTCTGGTTTGGGTGCCTGCAGCACTGCTTCAGTTTTCTTTTGTGACTTATGTAAGCCATGCTTGACAATGACCTTTCTACAATATGAGATTTAATTCTTGAAAAACTCACATTTCTCTCTCTTTTGCATACAGACCATACTCACTCAGCCTGGTGAGCACTTCACCAATTTTCTGGAGGTGTTCTTCATCATTTTTGCCAGTCACGATGATGTCATCAAGGAAACGTTGTGTTTCTGGGATATCTTGGAGCACTTGGTCCATTGCTCTTTACCAAATTGCTGGAGCTGATGCGATGGCAAAGACGAGGTGATTAGACTGGAACAGTCCCTTGTGAGTATTCATTGTGAGGAACTTCCTGATAGAGTCCTCAATCTCTATTTGCAGATAGGCTTGTGACAAGTCAATCTTGGAAAACCTCTCCCTGCCTGCCAAAGACACAAGAATCTTTCTATTCATGGTAGGAGATACTGTACAGTCACAGGGTTGATGCTCATTTTGAAGTCTTTGCATATGTGAATATCTCCAACCTTCCCTTTCTTGATCACTGGGACAATGGGTGAGGACCAATTGCTCCACTCAGTCTTGGAGAGAAAGCCGGATGCCTCCAAGCTCTGAAGTGCAGCATCCACTTTAAGATGTAGTGCAAAGGCACAATATTGCAATGGTCAATGCCTGTTCTAAGTTTAGGTCTCTTTCTAAAAGTAGCCTCTTTTGAGTGCTTTTACTGTGCATGCCACATACAAGTATTGTAGGGATGACTTGCAGCAGACTGAAAAGCTTGAGCATGTGGATATTAAGGAAGAGGATGTGCTGGAGCTTTTGGAAAGTATCAAGTTGGATAAGTCACCGGGACCTGACAGGATGTACCCTAGACTACTGTGGGAAGCAAGAGAGGAGATTGCTGAACCTCTGGCGATGATCTTTGCATCATCAATGGGGAAGGGAGAAGTTTCAGAGGATTGGAGAGTTGTGGATGTTGTTCCCTTATTCAAGAAAGGGTGTAGAGATAGCCCAGAAAATTATAGACCAGTGAGTCTTACCTCAGTGGTTGGTAAGTTGATGGAGAAGATCCTGAGAGGCAGGACTTATGAACATTTGGAGAGGTATAATATAATTAAGAATAGTCAGCATGGCTTTGTCAAGGGCAGGTCGTGCCTTATGAGCCTGACTGAATTTTTTGAGGATGTGACTGAACATATTGATGAAGGTAGAGCAGCAGATGTAGCGTATATGGTTTTCAGCAAGGTGACCACTGGTGTGACTCAGAGATCTGTTCTGGGATCACTACTCTTCATGATTTTTATAAATGACCTGAATGAGGAAGTGGAGGGATGGGTTAGTAAATTTGTTGATGACACAAAGGTTGGGGGTGTTGTGGATGGTGTGGAGGGCTGTCAGAGGTTACAGCAGGACATTGACAAGATGCAAAACTGGGCTGAGAAGTGACAGATGGAGTTCAACCCAGATTAGTGTGAGGTGGTTCATTTTGGTAGCTCAAATATGATGGTAGAATATAGTATTAATGGTAAGACTTTTGGCAGTGTGGAAGATCAGAGGGATCTTGGGGTCCAAGTCCATAGGATACTCAAAGCTGCTGCGCAGGTTGACTCTGTGGTTAAGAAGGCATTGGCATGAGTTTAAGAGCCGAGAGGTAATTTTGCAGCTATATAGGACCCTGGTCAGACCCCACTTGGAGTACTGTGCTCAGTTCTGGTCACCTCACTACAGGAAGGATGTGGAAACCATAGAAAGGGTGCAGAGGAGATTTACAAGAATATTGCCTGGATTGGGGAGCATGTCTTATGAGAATAGGTTGAGTGAACTCAGCCTTTTCTCCTTGGAGTGACGGAGGATGAGAGGTGACCTGATGGAGGTGTACAAGATAATGAGAGGCATTGATCGTGTGGATAGTCAGAGGCTTTTCCCCAGGGCTGAAATGGCTAGCACGAGAAGGCACAGTTTTAAGGTGCTTGGAAGTAGGTACAGAGGAGATGTCAGAGGTAAGTTTTTTACACAGAGTGTGGTGAGAACCTGGAATGGGTTGCCGGCGATGGTGGTGGAGGCAGATACGATTGGGACTTTTAAGAGACTCCTGGATAGGTACATGGAGCTTAGAAAAATAGAGGGTTATGGGTAAGCCTAGGTAGTTCTAAGGCAAGGACATATTCAGCACAGCTTTGTGGGCCGAAGGGCCTATATTATAACCATATAACCATATAACAATCACAGCACGGAAACAGGCCATTCCGGCCCTCCTAGTCCGTGCCGAACTCTTAATCTCACCTAGTCCCACCTACCCGCACTCAGCCCATAACCCTCCACTCCTTTCCTATCCATATACCTATCCAATTTTACCTTAAATGACACAACTGAACTGGCCTCTACTACTTCTACAGGAAGCTCATTCCACACAGCTATCACTCTCTGAGTAAAGAAATACCCCCTCGTGTTTCCCTTAAACTTTTGCCCCCTAACTCTCAAATCATGTCCTCTCGTTTGAATCTCCCCTACTCTCAATGGAAACAGCCTATTCACGTCAACTCTATCTATCCCTCTCAACATTTTAAATACCTCGATCAAATCCCCCCTCAACCTTCTACGCTCCAATGAATAGAGACCTAACTTGTTCAACCTTTCTCTGTAACTTAAGTGCTGAAACCCAGGTAACATCCTAGTAAATCGTCTCTGCACTCTCTCTAATTTATTGATATCTTTCCTATAATTCGGTGACCAGAACTGTACACAATATTCCAAATTTGGCCTTACCAATGCCTTGTACAATTTTAACATTACATCCCAACTTCTGTACTCAATGCTCTGATTTATAAAGGCCAGCGTTCCAAAAGCCTTCTTCACCACCCTATCTACATGAGACTCCACCTTCAGGGAACTATGCACTGTTATTCCTAGATCTCTCTGTTCCACTGCATTCCTCAATGCCCTACCATTTACCCTGTATGTTCTATTTGGATTATTCCTGCCAAAATGTAGAACCTCACACTTCTCAGCATTAAACTCCATCTGCCAACGTTCAGCCCATTCTTCTAACCGGCATAAATCTCCCTGCAAGCTTTGAAAACCCACCTCATTATCCACAACACCTCCTACCTTAGTATCATCAGCATACTTACTAATCCAATTTACCACCCCATCATCCAGATCATTTATGTATATTACAAACAACATTGGGCCCAAAACAGATCCCTGAGGCACCCCGCTAGTCACCGGCCTCCATCCCGATAAACAATTATCCACCACTACTCTCTGGCATCTCCCATCTAGCCACTGTTGAATCCATTTTATTACTCCAGCATTAATACCTAACGACTGAACCTTCTTAACTAACCTTCCATGTGGAACTTTGTCAAAGGCCTTGCTGAAGTCCATATAGACTACATCCACTGCCTTACCCTCGTCAACATTCCTCGTAACTACTTCAAAAAATTCAATAAGGTTTGTCAAACATGACCTTCCACGCACAAATCCATGCTGGCTACTCCTAATCAGATCCTGTCTATCCAGATAATTATAAATACTATCTCTAAGAATACTTTCCATTAATTTACCCACCACTGATGTCAAACTGACAGGTCTATAATTGCCAGGCTTACTTCTAGAACCCTTTTTAAACAATGGAACCACATGAGCAATACGCCAATCCTCCGGCACAATCCCTGTTTCTAATGACATCTGAAAGATCTCCGTCAGAGCTCCTGCTATCTCTACACAAACTTCCCTCAAGGTCCTGGGGAATATCCAGTCAGGACCCGGAGATTTATCCACTTTTAAATTTCTTAAAAGCGCCAGTACTTCCACCTCTTTAATTGTGCTGTAGGTTTTCTATGTTCTAAAACTGTCCTTTAATGCATCAGAAGGTCCATCTCCAAAGTCACTGTATTGGGAAAGTCTGTGCAGTTCTGCAATTATTCAGAAATGCTTTCATCCTTTTCAGACATCCCACCCTGCAAAAACTCATTTCAGGGAGGTAGCACCACCCCCTGGGTCGATCTCCAAGGGTGTATGTATGTATGTATACAGGGCATTTGATTATGAAAGAACACAACAATTTATTTGATCATTATTTTTGACCCCTGTTAGGCAGGGGTACACTTTAGTGTAGTCTGGGGTGAAGTACGTTTTATATTTTCTTTTTTTGGAACATTTCGCTATGGCGCTGCAGGACACTAAACTGAACTGATTGGCAATGAAAGAGAGAGAGAGAGAGAGGTTGACTGTAAAGCCCGCCCACAGAGAAAACTGATAGGTCTACTTAGCACAAAGAGAGACCAATCAGGACCAATCTCCTCTCCTCTCCTCCCCCCCGCCCCGGTTTGCTTGCTCTCAAAAAAATCGATTTCTGGGATATTGTATATAATTTGCTGGCGGCGGGGAGCTACTATCAATATGCAGAAGACTCCCAGAACTTACGGGAGAGGTGGGATGTCTGCCTTTTACAGGTTTCGTTTGTGAAATCTAAACCTCTCAGCCATTACCAGCAGCTTAGGGCTCAAGTGATTTTGTAAAATTGTAACAATTTCATCAAATGTCTTACATGAGGAAATCTGCAGATGCTGGAAATTCAAACAACACACACAAAATGCTGGTGGAACATAGCAGGCCAGGCAGCATCTATAGCGAGAAGCACTGTCGACGTTTCAGGCCGAGACCCTTCGACAGGGCTTCTCCCTATAGATGCTGCCTGGCCTGCTGTTTTCCACCAGCATTTTGTGTGTGTTCATCGAATGTCTTGCTTGCTGGCTTTTCAGGAGTTACTAAGTTGCGTAAAAGCCAGTACGATTTGGCACCCATTAAGCTAAGAAGCGTGGCTATTTTCTTTTCCTCATCCAC
This sequence comes from Hemitrygon akajei, assembly GCF_048418815.1. Classification (NCBI taxonomy): domain Eukaryota; kingdom Metazoa; phylum Chordata; class Chondrichthyes; order Myliobatiformes; family Dasyatidae; genus Hemitrygon; species Hemitrygon akajei. The sequence goes on from NC_133126.1 coordinate 101,674,961, forward strand.
ATAGATCGCGTTACAGTACAGTTCAACCCTCTTGATATACGACTCCCAGTCCTCAGTGCTATCAAATTTGTCAGCTTACCTGACTAAGGCCATCGTCACATTATCTTCACTTTAACTTTGCTAGTTGTGCATCTTTCACTGTACCTATGCAGGTACTCACGTGCCCTTTGTTAGCGTTCATGACGGCCTTCTCTGTACTGTTTAATTTTTCCCTCTCTCTGAATTCTGCCATCTCATAACTATTGGTGGCATTGCTCAGGGGTCACCAACCTTTTTTGTACCGTGGACCGGTTTAATATTGACAATATTCTTGTGGACCGGCCGACAAGGGGCGGGGGTGGGGGTGGGGGTGTTAATCTCGTCCGGAATATAGGTAAGAAGTCAACTATAAGTCACTTACAAGTGGCTAATGCACTCAATTTCATTTCTAAAAGGGTTTATCTAACGAATTTAATATTAAACACAGTGTATAATTGTCCTCACATGAATGTAGTGATGTCAATTATAACTCAATTATAAGTCAATAGCATCATAACATTTTAAGTAACGTTTGGATATTAAACAGACAGCACATATTTTCCTCGTTTGAACATGTAAAATCATTGCAACACACCAGTGAGAGGACAAGTTAAGGGCCGGAGGTCCCCGTACCGGGGCCACGGCGGGTCGCAGTCCAGAGAGAGCGACTGACCAAGTGAGGAGTGCAACAGGGCGCGTGCCCGCCCTCCTTGTAGGGTAGGTAAGATCTATTGGCCGACAAAAGTTTGGCTCAATGGATGACTTTCAGTAGATCGCAGAGAGGTAGCTGCTACTTACAAAACCCTGAGCCCGAATTAGGTCGTCAGTGAATATTTTAGCACTGGGTTCCCCACGTCATTCGGCGTGCTAAACAGGTTCAGAGGCGGTGCCCATCTGTCCGTGCTCCAGACCAGTATCAACGGCACTTCTTTCCAACTGTGCAACGCGGCCGGTTACATGAGGCCAACCAGTAATCCCTAGCATGAGGGTGTCACTGCGTTTAGGCAACTGATGACCTTGCGGGCGTTGAAGTTCAACAGTGGGCATGACTGGGAATGAGGAAAGGTGCAGCTGACTCATATCATTTCATATTGACAAATCATATCGTTTCCTTGTGGCCTGGTAGTACATGCTTTGCTTGCTATATGCTTGCATATACTTGCTCTATATCGCTAGTGGTTGAGGACCACTGTCGTTGCTGATATTCACTGACTTTCAGGTTCGTACTCCATGCCAATTTGTTGGGTCTGTGCAAGCACATGGGAGGTGGCTTTACCTGGTGTATTTACATTGCAGGAGGAGAGAGAGAGCGAGCAGAGAGATCAGAGTGCATGTATAGACAACAGATCAACGAGTTATCAGTTCATACGTTGTGCTAAGGGGAGTCACTGCTCTAAAAGTAATCGATCCACACATTACAGAAATGGCATTTTCTTTTGACACAGTTTCCTTTGATCATACACTTCGATGCTGTACAGCAAGATGAGGATAGGTTTGTGAACTGTGCTGTGATAATGCAACAAAGTTTGTTGGAGCTGAGCGTGAGTTGCGAGACGTGGAATCATTCATGGATCAGTGAAATCCTTCTCGAAAAAGAAATAAAGTGGATTTTTAACCTCCACCCCCCCCCCTCACTCTGCTGGTTCACTTCATGAAGGAACATGGGAACTGTGTGCAGAAGATCCTCAGTTCCACCATGAATCTTGACAAAGTGGGTTTCCACACAGTCCTTTGTGAAGTGGAGGCTGTTATCAATGGTCGTCCAATTTGGAAGCATTAAGCCCCATAAGACCATAAGATATAGGAGCAGAATTAGGTCATCTGGTCTATCCAGTCTGCTCCACTATTCAATCATGGCTGATCCTTTTTTTTATATCCCCCTCAAACCCATTTTCCTGGCCTTCTCCCCGTAACCTTTGATGCCATGTCCAATCAAGAACTTATTAATCTCTGCCTTAAATACACCCAATGACCTGGCCTCCACAGTTGCATGTGGCAACAAATTCCACAAATTCACCACCCTTTGGCTAAAGAAATTTCTCTGCATCTCTATTTTGAAAGGGCATCCCTCTATCCTGAGGCTATGCCCTCTTGACCTAGACTCTACACCATGGGAAACATCCTTTCCACATCTACTCTGTCTAGACCTTTCAACATTCAAAAGCGTTCAATGAGATCCCCCCCCCCCCCATCCTTCTAAATTCCAGTGAGTACAAACCCAGAGCCATCAAACGTTCCTCTTATGATAATCCTTTCATTCCTGGAATCATCCTTGTGAACCTCCTCTGGACCCTCTCCAATGCCAGCACATTTTTTCTAAGATGAGGGGCCCAAAAATGATCACAGTACTCAAGGTGAGGCCTCATCAGTGCCTTATAAAGCCTCAGCATCACATCCTTGCTCTTGTATTCTGGACCTCTTGAAATGAATGCTAACATGGCATTTGTCTTCCTCACCACCAACTTTACCTGCAAGTTAACCTTTAGGGTGTTCTGCATAAGGATTTCCAAATCCCTCTGCATCTCTAATTCCTGGATTTTCCCCTCTTTTAGAAAATAGTCCGCACATTTATTTCTACTTCCAAAGTGCATGACCATGCATTTTCTAACATTGTATTTCATTTGCCACTTTCTTGCCCATTCTCCTAATCTGTCTAAGTCCTTCTGCATCCTATCTGTTTCCTCAGCACTACCTGCCCCTCCACCAATCTTTGTATCATCTGCAAAGTTAGCAACAAAGCCATCTATTCCATCATCTAAATCATTTATATACAGCATAAAAAGAAGAGGTCCCAACACTCCTGCGGAACACCACTAGTCACTGGCAGCCAACCAGAAAACGATCCTTTTATTCACTTCCTCCTACCAATCAGCCAATGCTCTAACCATGTTAGTAGCTTTCCTGTAATACCATGGGCTCTTAACTTGGTTAGCAGCCTCATGTGTGGCACCTTGTCAAAGGCCTTCTGAAAGTCCAAATATACAACATCCACTGCATCCCCTTTATCTATCCTACGTGTGATCTCCTCAAAGAATTTCAACAGGTTCATCAGACAGGATTTTCCCTTAAGGGAACCATGCTGACTTTGTCCTATATTGTCCTGTGTCACTAAGTACTCCATTATCTTATCCTTAACAATTGACTCCAACATCTTCCCGACCACTGAAGTCAGGCTAACTGGTCTAGAATTTCCTTTCTGCTGCCTTCCTCCTTTCTTAAAGAGTGGAGTGACCTTTGCCATATGCCCTTTCTTTTGCTTTTACAATAGGTTTGACTTCCTTTGTCAGCCACGGTTGTACTATTTTACCATTTGAATATTTCTTCATTTTTGGAATACATATGTCCTGCACCTTCCTCATTTTTCTCAGAAACGCACACCATTGCTGCTCTACTGACATCCTTGCCAGCAGTTCCTTCCAATTTACTTTGGCCAACTCCTCTCTCTTACCATTGTAATTTCTCTTACTTCACTGATGTACTGCTACATCAGACATTACTTTCTTCCTATCAAATTTCAAGTTGAACACAATCATATTGTGATCACTGGTCCTAAGGGTTCTTTTACCTTAAGCTCCCTAATCACCTCCAGTTCATTATATAACACCCAATCCAGTATAGTTGATCTCCTAGTAGGCTCAACAACAAACTGTTCTAAAAAGCTGTCTCTTAGGCATTCAACAAACTCCTGTTAACATCCATTATCCGCCTGATTTTCCCAATTGACATGCATGTTAAAATCTCGCATGACTACCATAACATTGCCCTTTTGACTCGTGTTTTCTATTTCCTTTTGCAATCTGTGGTCCACATCTCAGCCACTGTTGGGAAGCCTTTATATAACTGCCATCAATGTCCTTTTTCCCTTTCAGTTTGTTAACTCGACCCAGAAGGATTCAACACCTTCCGATCCTATGTCACATCTTTCTACTGATTTGATGCTATTCTTTACCAGTAGAGCCACACGATCCCCTTTGGCTACCTTCCTATCCCCCCATCTAGCTGTTGCTTCTGAAGACCTCACTATCCTTTCAAAAGAAAGACATTGATGCATGTCATAGATGGAAGCAAGTCCAATATATGTCAAACTTGATTTGGAAATGGTGGGTTTACCACAGAGAACATAAGATCATAAGATATAGGAGCAGAATTAGGCAATTTAGCCCATCCAGTCTACTCCACTAGTTCATCATGGCTGATCCCCTGCCTTCTCCCCGTATACCTTCATGCCCTGACTAATCAAGAATCTATCAGCCTCTATGTTAAATATACCCATCGACTTGGCTTCCACAGTCACTTGTGACAACGAATTCCACTGGTTCACCACTCTCTGTCTGAAGAAATTCCTCCCCATCTGCATTCTAAATGGACATCCCTCTACTCTGAGGCCATGACCTCTGGTCTTAAGACTCCCCCACCATCCCCTCTATTGAGGCCTTTAACCATTCAATAGGTTTCAATGAAGTCACCCCTCATTCTTCTGAATTCTATTGAGAACAGGTCCAGAGAATCAAATGCTCCTCATGTGACAAGCCTTTCAATCCCAGAATCTCTCTCCAATGCCAGCACATCCTTTCTTAGATAAAGGGCCCAAAACTGCTCACAATACTCCAAGTGGGACAAGGAAAACTCTGATTTTAAACCTCTGCTGCCTTATGGCCATACATACCTGTGGGAAAGGCTTCGGGAGTAGACCCTGAGGAAGAAATCTGGAGCCGGGGTCCCTGAGGCAGTTTGATGTTGTTTACAACGTCACTCTAGCAACCTCTGTAACGACACTGGTGCCAAGCTGTATTGGGGCTTGCCCTTGCCTTGGACTACATCAGTGACGTGGAGAGGGGTAACAGTCGGTTCTTCAAATCTTCCCATCCAGGCTTGCACCCTGGAGAGGACACAGTCCATCAGAGGCGCAAACCCATGATCCCTTGAGATCGAAAGCTGCTTACAACTACTCCAAGTGAGACCTCACCAGTGATTTATAAAGGCTCAACATTACATCCTTGCTTTTATATTCCAGTCCTCTTGAAATGAATGCTAACTTTGCATTTTCCTTTCTCACCGACTCAACCTGCAAATTAAAGTTTAGGGAATCCTGCACAAGGACACCCAAATGCCTTTGCACCCTGATTTTTAAAAAATTCTCTCTATTTGTTTTAAAAGAGTCCCCAAGTATATTTACAGGTTAAGTCTATCAGGTGGTCAAATCGTTCGCTGCGATCTACGTAGCTCCGGCTGCAATTGCACAGGTGCCGGAGGTGGTGATGGCACAGGTGCCGGAGGTGGTGTTTGCACCGGAGGCGGAGAGTGGGTTGGTTCTGTCCCAACTGGAGGTGTCAGGGATCCCTCGCGTGTGTGCGAGGCCCCCGGAATAGACGCGTACGAGATGCCCGGTACATGAGCGTCGTGAGGAGTCTGTGTGGGGCACGGTGTGTGCGGTGTCACCTCGGGAACAGGGTTCATAGTTACCGTGGAATGTTCGGGGTAGTGGTCTGCTGCTCCGGCGGGCGCCAGGTCGCGGTCAGAGACCGTGTCCTCCCGCCCATCAGGCAAGACCACGTAGGCATACTGGGGATTAGCATGCAGGAGGTGAACCCTCTCGACCAGCGGGGAGTACTTATTACTCCTCGCATGTTTACATAGCAGCACTGGCCCCGGGGACGTCAGCCAAACTGGTAGGGTGGTCCCAGTGACAGACTTCCTGGGAAAAGAGAATAGGCGTTCGTGAGGGGTGGCATTAGTGGACGTACACAACAGGGAGTGGATAGAGTGGAGTGCCTCAGGGAGGACCTCCTGCCATCGGGAGACCGGCAACCCTTTTGACTTAAGGGCTAAAAGTGTGGCCTTCCACACTGTGGCATTCTCCCTCTCCACCTGGCCATTCCCCCGGGGATTATAACTCGTGGTTCGACTAGTAGCAATGCCCCTAGCTAGCAGGAACCGGCGCAACTCGTCACTCATAAAGGAGGACCCTCTATCACTGTGGATATAGCAGGGATATCCGAACAGAGTGAAGAGCTGGCGCAGGGCTTTTATGACAGACGTGGTAGTAGTGTCGGGGCAGGGAATGGCAAAGGGGAATCGCGAGTACTCGTCAATAATACTGAGAAAATAGACATTGCGGTCGGTGGAGGGAAGGGGGCCCTTAAAGTCAACACTCAGTCGCTCAAAAGGGCGGGTGGCCTTGACAAGCTGCGCAGTGTCAGGACGGTAGAAGTGCGGTTTGCACTCAGCGCAGATCTGGCAGTCCCTGGTCATCGCCCTGATGTCCTCCTGGGAGTACGGCAGGTTCCGGGCTTTAATGAAATGGTAAAATCGGGTGACCCCCGGATGGCAAAGATGGGCATGAAGGGCATACAGCTGGTCGAGCTGTGCGCTAGCACACGTTCCCCGGGATAGGGCATCAGAGGGTTCATTGAGCCTGCCAGGCTGGTACAGGATATCATAATTGTAGGTGGAGAGTTCTATTCTCCACCGCAAAATTTTATCATTTTTGATTTTGCCCCGCTGTTGGTTGCTGAACATGAACGCAACCGAGCGCTGGTCGGTCAGCAAAGTGAACCTTTTGCTGGCGAGATAGTGCCTCCAGTGCCTAATAGCTTCCACTATGGCCTGGGCTTCTTTCTCCACCGCGGAGTGCCGAAGTTCAGAGCCTTGAAGGGTACGACAAAAAAATGCCACTGGTCTGCCTTCCTGATTGAGGGTAGCAGCCAGCGCGAAGTCAGAGGCGTCACTCTCTACTTGGAAGGGAATGGTCTCGTCCACCGCATGCATCGTTGCTTTGGCAATGTCCCCTTTAATGCAGCTGAAGGCCGCGCAGGCCTCGGCAGAGAGGGGAAAAGTGGTAGACTTGACCAGGGGGCGGGCCTTGTCTGCGTAATGGGGGACCCATTGGGCGTAATAGGAAAAAAAACCCAGGCACCGCCAGAGGGCCTTGAGAGTGGTGGGAAGAGGGAGTTCTAACAGGGGGCGCATACGGTCGGGGTCAGGGCCAATGACCCCGTTCTCCACGACATACCCAAGGATAGCGAGTCGTGTGGTTCTGAACACACACACTTGTCCCTGTTATAAGTGAGGTTCAAAGCTTCGGCCACTTGGAAAAATCGTTGGAGGTTGGCGTCGTGATCCGACCAGTCGCGACCACAGATGGTGATGTTATCTAGATAGGGAAATGTGGCCTTCAATTTGTACTGGTCCACCATCCGGTCCATCTCCCTCTGGAAGACTGAGACCCCATTTGTGACACCAAATGGGACGCGCAGGAAGTGATAGAGCCTGCCACCCACCTCGAAGGCGGTGTAGGGGCGATCCTCTGGGCGGATGGGGAGCTGGTGATAAGCGGATTTCAGATCTATTGTCGAGTACACCTTGTACTGAGCTATCTGGTTGACCATATCCGCGATGCGGGGTAGGGGGTACGCGTCAAGCTGCGTGAATCTATTGATGGTCTGGCTATAGTCCACAACCATCCTATTTTTCTGCCCAGTCCGAACAACAAGCACCTGGGACCGCCATGGGCTTGTGCTCGGCTCAATGATCCCCTCCCCGAGCAGCCGCTGCACCTCTGAATGAATAAAGGCCCTGTCCCCTGCGCTGTACCTCCTGCTTTAAGTCGCCACCGGTTTACAGTCGGGGGTCAGGTTGGTGAACAGCGATGGGGGAGGGATCTTGAGGGTGGAGAGGCTGCAAGTAGTGTCAGTAGCACAGCTATCGGCATGGTGCTGGGCGGGATGTGTGGTTCGGTGTGTATCTGCGTGTGGTAATGGAGTATATGGCGAAGTCCCACCAAACTGAGGATTCCTGACAGTGAGTGGTGGGAGGGGCCCGTCATATGCCATAGTCACACTTTTGAGATGGCTCTGGAAGTCGAGCCCCAACAGCACAGGGGCGCACAGTCGAGGCATGACCAGGAACGCAAAGTTCCGATATTCTGTGCCCTGCACCACCAATGTCACTACACAACCCACCCGGATGTCTGTGGAATGCGACCCAGAAGCCAAGGTGATCTTCTGATGTACCAGCCGTGTCACGAGTCCACAGCGTTGCACTGTGGCCGGGTCAATAAAACTCTCAGTGCTGCCCGTGTCAAACAGGCAGCTAGTCCTGTGTCCCTGCACCAGGATGTCCATCATCGACCTTGCGAGCTGGTGCGGAGCACTTTGATCGAGGGTCACGGTAGCCAGTGTTGAACGGGGCGAGTCGGGGGCGGGGCATGGTGACGCCGGCAAAGATGGCCGCTCACATCCGGGCATGCAAGATGGCGGCTCCCAGGTCGCACACGGGTAGGTAGGGGCGGGGCATGGCGACGCCGGCAAAGATGGTTGTTCACATCCGGGCATGCAAAATGGCGGCCCCCAGGTCTCAGACGCAGCGCTGCTCGACTCCGGGCGCGGTTTAGATTTACAGACCTTGGCGAAATGTCCCTTCTTCCCGCAGCTGGAACAAGTCGCTTCGCGAGCCGGGCAGCTGTTTCTGGAATGTTTCCAAAGCCCACAAAAGTAACAAAGTTTTATGCCTGGCGAGTTCGAGGAGTTCGTGATACCGCGACTGGCAGCGGCGTTGGCGAATTCGCTCGGAACCGGGGAATCGCGCGGCTGGACCGCCTCGGCGTACAGCTGTGCAGCCTCCAACGTATCAGCCGTCTCTATCGCTGAGCATAAGGTCAGATCAGCTTTTTCCAGCAGCCGCTGGCGCAAATACACTGACCTGACTCCGGTCACAAAGGCGTCTCGGACCAAGAGTTCTGCATGCTGTTCCGCTGTGAGCGTTTTGCAGTCACAAGTCCGCACGAGTGCCTGTAGAGCTCGGAGAAATTCAGCAGTCGACTCCGTAGGCCGCTGTTTTCGGGTAGCCAAGCGATGCCGGGCATAAACTGTGTTCACCGGCCGCAGGTACTGTCTTTTGAGGGCGTCAAGCACCCCTTCGTAGGTCGAGAGGTCCCTGATGAATGAATAAACTTTTGGGGCGACCCTCGAGAGGAGAAGTCTGTGCCTAACAGCTGGGTCGGTTGCACGAACCTCCTCCAAGTATGAGTGGAAGCATACAAACCAGTGTTCAAAGGCAAGAGCTGCGTCAGGGTCCTGGGGGTCCAAATCTAAACATTCTGGGCGTAAAAAGGTTTCCATGTTTTAACTTCCAGTCAATAAAATTGATGCACCATCAATAACTCACGCTGAGACGTAGGAAGCGAGATATCGGCTTTTATTGACTGGAAGAATAAACAACACTACATCCTGGGGAAAATGAGGGAGAGCAGCAGCCCACAGTCGCCTTTATACAGGGGTCTGTGGGAGGAGCCACAGGAGCAGTCAGCAGGGTCTGTGGGAGGAGCCACAGGAGCAGTCAGACAGGTATATCTAGTTCACCACAGACACCCAAATGCCTTTGCACCCCGATTTTTAAAAAATTCTCTCTATTTAGAAATTAATATATGGTTTTATTTCTTCTACCAAAGTATATGGCTAAACATTTCCAAACACTATATTCCATCTGCCATTTCTTTGCCCATTCTCCTAATCTGTCCAAGTCCTTCTGCAGCCTCTCTACTTCCTCAAAGTTGCCTGCCCTTCCACCTATTTTTGTATCATCTACAAACTTTGCCACAAAGCCATCAATTCTGTCATCCAAATCTTTGACATATAACATAAAAAGAACCAATCCCAACACAGACCCCTGTGGAACACCACTAGTCACTGACAGACAACCAGAAAAGGTTTCCTTTATTCCCATTCTTTGCCTCCTGCCAATAAGCCAATGCTTGGTCACAAAGCCATCAATTCCATCTTCCAGATCATTGACATATAACATGAAAAGAAGGGGTCCCAACACAGACAACTGTGGAACACCACTTGTCTCTGGCAGCCAAGTAGAAAGGCCCCCTTTATTCCCACTCTTTGTCTCATGCCAATCAGCCCATGCTCTATGCATTCTAGATTCTTTTCTCTAAGCTCTTAACTTGTTAAACAGCCTCATGTGCTGTACCCTGTCAAAGTCCTTCTGAAAATCCAAGTACATAATATCCACCAATTCTTCTTTGTCTATCCTGTTTGTTAGTTCTTCAAATAATTCCAACAAATTTGTCAGGCAAGCTTTTCGCTTGAGCAAACCACATTGACTTTAGCTTATTTCATCACATGCCTCCAAGAACCCCAAAGCCACATCCTTGAAAACCAACTCTAGCATCCTCCCACCCACTGAGGTCAGACTAACTGGCCTATAATTTCCTTTCCTCTGCCTCTCTCCCTTCTTGAAGAGTGGAGTGGCATTTTCAAATTTTTATTCCTCTGGAATCATGCCAGAATCTATTAATTCTTGAAAGATCATTATTAGTGCCTCCACAAACTTTTCAGCCACCTCATTCAGAAGCCTGGGTGTACACCATCTGGTCTCGGTGACTTACCTACCTTCACACCTTTCAGTTTCCAAAGAACTTTCTCCCTAGTAATGACAACTTCACACACTTCTGCTCCCTGACACTCTTGAACTTCAAGCAATGAAGACTGATGCAAAATACTTATTCACTTCGTCTGCCATTTCCTTGTTCCCCATTACTACCTCTCCAGCATAATTTTCCAACAATCTGATATCCACTCTTGCCTCTCTTTAACACTTTATATATCTCAAGAAACTTTTGGTATCCTCTTTAATATTATTGGCTAGCTTACTTTTGTATTCCATCTTTTCCTTCTTAATGACTTTTTCAGTTACCTTCAGTTGGCTTTTTAAAAGCTTCCCAATCCTCGAACTTCCCACTAACTTTTGCTCTATTATATGCCCTCTCTTTGGCTTTTATGTTGGTTTTGACTTCTTTTGGTGGCCATGCTTGTGTCATCCTGCCTTTAGAATTCTTCTTCCTCTTTGGGATGTATATATCCTGCACCATCCAAATTGCTTCCAGAAATTCCACCATTGCTGCTCTGCTGTCATATCTGCTTGTGTTCTATTCCAATTAATTTTAACCAGTTATTTTCTCATGTCTCTGTAATTCCCTTTCTGTCACTGTAATAATGCTACTTCTGACTTCAACTTCTTCTTCTTAAATTGCAGGGTGAGTTCAATCGTATTATGATCACTGCTCTGTCGGGGTTCATTTACCTTAAGCTCTCTAATCAATTCCCAATCCAGAATAGTTGATCCCCTAATGGATTCAACCATGACCTACTCTAAAAAGCTATCTAGTAGGCATTCTAGAAATTTCCCCTTTTGGGATTCAGCACCAACCTGATTTTCCCAGTCTACCTGCATATTGTAGAATGCATGACTATTGTAACATTGCCCTTTTGACATGTATTTTCTATCTCCTGTTGTAATTTGTAGATCACATCTTTAGTACTGTTTGGGTGTCAGTATATAACTCCCAACAGGGTCTTTCTTAACTCTATCCACAATGATTCTACACCACCTGAATTGTGTCATGTCTTTCTAATGATTTGATTTTGCCAACAGTGTCACTCTACCTACCTGTGTTAAGTTCCTTAGCTATAATCTTCTTTCAGTCACAATTCAGAAATGCCCACAACATCATACCTGTAAATCTGTAACTATGCTGCAAGTTCATCTACCTTATTCCGTATACTGCATGCATTCAAATTTAACATCTTCAGTCCTATATGCACCTTTTTCCATTTTGTCCACCTTTTACATCGCAACTCATCCTGTTGACTACAATTTTGCCCAAACATCAGCCTCTCCTTGCCAGGAGTCAAACTACACATTGTAAACCATCTACCTCATCCTCTGCACTATCACAACAGTTCCTATCCCCCTACCAAACTAGTTTAAACCCACAGCTACAGGAATGTCAGAAATGGTCAGGTATAAAACACAGAAGACATGCCTCGAAACTAATTGATCGTGGGAAGCATCATTCAACTTCTTCCAGACAGAAGAGGATTTGTGTGGCAGGCATGCATCAAGATTAGGACCAGCTGTCTGAAGAGACCTATAACCAAGATTTGCCTGCTACGGGAGGCAGAGACTTGAGGAGCAACTGCTCTAGAAGCTTTATGACTTTAACTTACTGACTTTACAGTGAGTGGTGGTAAACATCACAGTACTGGTGACCTCTGGCCAAGATGAAGAAGATATTTGCATGAAATTAAGATGCTTATTCTTGTAGATTTCATGTCTCCTATTTAGCAGTATATAGCTGTAATTATTATTATGTAATAATTAGGGCTGGGTTGTAGGAGCCATGTATCAATTTTCTGTCTGTCTGTATTGTATTTTGGGCATTTATTTTGGGTAATTTGTCAAGTGGGTTTGGGCATGGTAGAATCAAATGAGTATAGGCATGTATTCCGCTTTGTCTGAGTTCAGTTTAGTCTCATAGAGAGTTAGAGCCATGGGTGAGCCAGGGCTGATTTTTTTTTTTGGTTGACTGCTCTTAATATGCTAATTTAGACAAATTATTTTGTTATATCGTTAGATTTAGTTTCAGTAGTTTTATTACTGCAAGATTGTTCACCTTTACTGGTTTCTTAATAAAGGATCAAAGGTATTTTTTTTACTTTGGAACTTCATTATTGTGGAAAGACAAACTGTACAAACAAAAAATTACAAATAATAATAAATTGTACATAAATAACACTGAGAACTTAAGTTATAGAGTCCTTGAAAGTGAGTCCATATGTTCTGGAATCAGTTCAATTTTGAGGTGAGTAAAATTATCCACACTGGTTCAGGAGCCTGATGTTTGAGGGGTAATAAATGTTCCTGAACCTGGTGGTGTGGGACCTAAGGCTGCTGTACCTCCTTCCCGCAGGCAGCAGTGAGAAGACAGTATGGTCTGGATGGAAGGTGTCCTTAATGATGGATGCTGCTTTCTTGTGACAGCGTGCTTTGATGCGCTCAATGGTGGGGGATGGGGGCGCTTTTCCTGTGATGGACTGGTCTATATCTACTACTTTCTGCAATCTCACCAGATGATTTTCTGGACCCATCGGATCACAACTCCAACAACTAGCTCTATATCCATCCCTTAGTGATTATTCTTGTATGAAGGCTAGACTAAGAATGAGTAAAATGACAAAGTGATTTGTGGAAGTGTTATTTAGGGAGTAAGCAGTCTCTGTGTGGAACAGGCGCCTTAATGTGACAGTAAAATGATTTGATTTTACTGTAAACGTATATGGAGTAATTTCTTCCAGAATAAAAGCACTATGTGAATAAACTGAAGGATATCCTATGATTCCTGTAATAAGGAAAAGGTAAAGTATAAACTTGTGGATCCCAAATCGTTCCAGCACTGGGATTTTCAGGACTTTATGCCTGCTGAAATTTGTAAAACTAAATAGTCAGTAACTTCTTTGCAAATGCATTCTGCACACAGGCCCCAATCATCATTACCCTTTGCCATGGAGCCAACAATGACTGAGGCTTGCTATTACTCTTGGACTTTCACCCATTTGATCGAACAGCCTTGTAACACATAGTCATACAGCACAAAGACTGGCCCTTTGGCCAAACTGGCCCATGCCAATCAAGATCTAGGTTTGTTCCATTTGCCAGCATTTGAACAATAACCCACAAACCTTTCCAATCCATATACCTATCCAATTATCTTTTAAAAGTTGTTATTGTACTTGCCTCAGTTACATCCTCTGCCAGAGAAGATACTATCCTCAAGATCCTAGTAAATCATCCCCCTCTCACCTTAAAATTCTGCTCTTTTGTTTTTGTTTCTTCGTCCAGTGCATTCAAGCTACGCTTGGCATGAATTTATACACCTCTATAAGATCATCTCTCCATCCCATAAAGGATAAAGTCCGAACTTGTACACCCTGTCTCTATGATTGTTGTTTGATGGACCCTATTCTCTCTATAGTTACTTTTTCCTCTTAATGTTTGTACTTATAAAATCTCTTCGGATTCTTTTTAGCCTTCTCTGCCAAAGCTCTCTTATGCCCCTTTTTGCCCTGACGATCTTCCTCTCAAGTACACTTCTGCATCCCCTTATCTCTCTAAGGATCTGCTTGATCTGAGCTGCCTGATGCATACCTCTTTTTTCAAGGCCAGGGCCTCAATGTCTCTCATCATCCAGGGCTCCCTGCTCCTACCAGCCTTGCCCTTCACTCTGACAGGGAACTGCAGAACTTGAGCTCTTGTTATCTCACCTTTAAAAGCTTCATAGTTGCCTCTGGTCCCTTTGTCCGCAAACAATCTACTACGGTGATGCACCATCAATAACTCTTGGAGACGGGAGGTGAACGATAGGCTTTTATTAGCAGCAAAATGGAGCACAGCATCTCGGAGACTGAGTGGGGAGCAGTGCCTCCAATCGCCTTTATACAGGGGTCTGTGGGAGGAGCCACAGGAGCAGTCAGCAGAGGGGCATGTCCAGACAGGTATACATAGTTTACCACATTCACCCCCCCCCCCTTTGTTTTAAAAGAGAGTCCCCACAGGCGAAGTTTCTTACAAGTATATTTACAGGTTAAGTCTATCAGGCGGTTGAGTCTGTCGGTGTGATCTATGTCGCACCGGTGGTGATTGCACCGGCGACGGTGGTTGTGCTGGCTCCGGCCTGACTTAAGGTGCCAGCCCATTGGGCGTCAGTAATCTCTCATACGCCCAGTATGGGAGTGTCGTGAGGAGTCTGTGTAGGGCTTGGTGTGCACAGTGTCTTGTGGGTATATACATCGGTGGGTATGGGGTTCATAGTCACCGTGGAGTGTTCGGGGTAGGGGTCTGGTGCTCCTGTGGGCGCCAGGTCGCGGACGGAGACCGTGTCCTCTCGCCCATCAGGTAAGACCACGTAGCCATACTGGGGGTTCGCATGAAGTAGGTGAGCCCTCTCAACCATCGGGGAGTATTTATTGCTCCTCGCATGTTTCCGGAGCAGCACTGGCCCTGGGGACATCAGCCAAGCCGGTAGGGTGGTCCCAGTGACAGAATTCCTGGAGGAAAAAAAGAGTCGCTCATGAGGGGTGGCATTGGTGGATGTGCATAACAGGGAGCGGATGGAGTGCAGCGCCTCGGGGAGGACCTCCTGCCAGCGAGAGACCGGCAACCCCTTTGACCTAAGGGCTAGGAGTGTGGCCTTCCACACCGTGGCATTCTCCCTCTCCACCTGTCCATTCCCCCGGGGATTATAGCTCGTGGTCCTACTAGTAGCAATACCCCTAGCCAGCAGGTACTGGCGCAGCTCGTCACTCATAAACGAGGACACTCTATCACTGTGAATATAGCAGGGATATCCGAACAGAGTGAAGAGCTGGCGCAGGGCTTTTATGACGGACGTGGCAGTGGTATCAGGGCAGGGGATGGCAAAGGGGAACCGCGAGTATTCGTCGATTATGTTGAGAAAGTAGACATTGCGGTCGGTGGAGGGAAGGGGGCCCTTAAAGTCGACACTCAGTCGCTCAAAGGAGCAGGTGGCCTTGATAAGTTGTGCCTTTTCAGGATGGTAGAAATGCGGTTTGCACTCAGCACAGACTTGACAGTCCCTGGTCATCGTCCTGATTTCCTCAAAGGAGTAAGGCAGGTTCTGGGCTTTCACGAAATGGTAAAGTCGGGTGACCCCCGGGTGGCAAAGATCTGCTTGGAGGGTGTATAGCCAGTTGAGCTGCGCACTGGCACTCGCTCCCCGGGATAGGGCATCAGGGGGCTCATTGAGCCTTCCAGGCCAGTACAGGGTGTCATAGTTGTAGGTGGAGAGTTCTATTCTCCACCTCAAAATTTTATCATTTTTGATTTTGCCCCGCTGTTGGTTGCTAAACATGAACGCAACTGAGCGCTGGTTGGTCAGCAAGGTGAACCTTTTGCCGGTGAGATAGTGCCTCCAGTGCCTAATAGCTTCCACTATGGCCTGGGCTTCTTTCTCCACCGTGGAGTGCCAAATTTCAGGGCTTTGAAGGGTACGAGAGAAGAATGCTACCGGCCTTCCTGCCTGATTGAGGGTAGCAGCCAGCGCGAAGTCGGAGACATCACTCTCTACTTGGAAGGGAATGGTCTCGTCCACCGCATGCATCATTGCTTTGGCAATGTCCCCTTTAATGCGGCTGAAGGCCGCACGGGCCTCGGCTGAGAGGGGAAATGCGGTGGACTTGACCAGGGGGCGGGCCTTGTCTGCGTAGTGAGAGACCCATTGGGCGTAATAGGAAAAGAAGCCCAGGCACCGTTTGAGGGGTCTGAGGGTGGTGGGAAGAGGGAGTTCCAACAGGGGGCGTATACGGTCAGGGTCAGGGCCAATGACCCCGTTCTCCACGACATACCCAAGGATAGCAAGTCGGGTGGTTCCGAACACACACACTGTCCCTGTTATAGGTGAGGCTAAGAGCTTTGGTCGCTTGGAAAAATCATTGGAGGTTGGTGTCGTGATCCTGCCAGTCGTGACCGCAGATGGTGATGTTATCCAGATATGGGAACGTGGCCTTCAGTTGGCACTGGTCCACCATCCAGTCCATTTCCCTCTGGAAGACAGAGACACCATTCGTGACACCGAAGGGGACGTGCGGGAAGTGATAGAGCCTGCCGCCCGCCTCAAAGGCGGTATAGGGGCGGTCCTCCGGGCAGATGGGGAGCTGATAGTAAGCGGATTTCAGGTCTATGGTCAAGTACACCTTGTACTGAGCTATCTGATTGACCATATCCGCGAAGCGGGGTAGGGGGTACGCGTCAAGCTGCGTGAACCTATTGATGGTCTGGCTATAGTCCACGACCGTCCTATTTTTCTGCCCGGTCCGAACAACGACCATCTGGGCCCTCCAAGGACTTGTGCTTGGCTCAATGATCCCCTCCCTGAGCAGCCACTGCACCTCCGACTGAATGAAGGCCCTGTCCCCTGCGCTGTACCTCCTGCTTTTAGTCGCCACCGGTTTACAGTCGGGGGTCAGGTTGGCGAACAGCGGTGGGGGAGGGATCTTGAGGGTGGAGAGGCTGCAAGTGGTGTCAGTAGCGCAGCTGTCGGCATGGTGCTGGGTGGGATGTGCGGGTTGGTGTGTGTGTGTGGTCAGTAGCGGGGTGTGTGACGAAGTCCCACAAAACTGAGGATTTCTGACAGTGATTGGTGGGAAGGGCCCGTCATACTCCATTGTCACACTTTTCAGGTGGCTCTGGAAGTCGAGCCCCAATAGCACAGGGGCACACAGTTGAGGCATGACCAGTAGCGCAAAGTCCCGATATTCTGTGCCCTGCACCACCAATGTCGCTACACAACCCACCCGGATGTCTGTGGAATGCGATCCAGAAGTCATGGTGACCTTCTGGCTTACCGGATGTGTCATGAGTCCGCAACGTTGCACCGTATCCGGGTGAATAAAACTCTCAGTGCTGCCCGTGTCAAACAGGCAGCTAGTCCTGTGCCCCTCCACCAGGATGTCCATCATTGACCTTGCGAGCTGGTGTGGAGCGCTTTGGTAGAGGGTCACGGAGGCCAGAGTTGAATCACCGTCTTGGTGCCCTGTAAGCACCCGTGGGTCAGAGGCGGGGCAAGGTGGCGCCGACAAAGATGGCCACCCACATGCCTCGCATGTGGTGGGGAGGCAAGATGGCGACCCCCATGCCTCGCACGTGGCGCTGCTCGACCCCGCTCATGTGCGGACTTGTGACTGGCAGCAGCCATGGTCAACTTGCCAGCGGGTTGCAGGGACTTCACGGACTCGCGACTGGCAGCAGCTGAGATCAATTTACCGGTGAGTTGCAGGGTCTGCGGTGTCCACGGGGCCGGCGGGAGATCGCACGCCTGGACAGCATCAGCGTTGTGCAGAGCGGCCTCCAGAGTGTCAGCAAGCTCGATCGCCGACTGTAAGGTAAGATCGGCGTGTTCCAGCAACCGCTGGCGCACATACACTGACCTGATCCCCGAAACAAAGGCGTCTCTTACTAGCAGCTCCGCATGCTGTTCCGGCGTCAGTCCCCTGCAGTAGGGCCCGGACAAACTCAGCGCTCGACTCTCTGGCCCACTGCCGCCGTGTCGCTAAGCGATGTCTTGCGTAGACGGTGTTCACCAGCTGCCGGTATTGTCTTTTGAGGGCATCCATTAAACCCTGGTAGTTTGTTTGGTCTCTGATCACGGAGTAGACCCTTGCACTGACTCTGGAGAGG
Source organism: Hemitrygon akajei (assembly GCF_048418815.1). Lineage (NCBI taxonomy): Eukaryota > Metazoa > Chordata > Chondrichthyes > Myliobatiformes > Dasyatidae > Hemitrygon > Hemitrygon akajei. The sequence continues at coordinate 101,693,018 of NC_133126.1, forward strand.
AGTACCCTGCACTTTGTGGCAGGGTCGGTCACATGAATCTCCTCCAGGTACGATTTGAAGCATGCTAGCCAGAGTTCGAAAGCGTCGCTGGCTTCCTGGGATTGTGGGTCGAGATCCAATCTGTCTGGTCGTAAAATGCTCTCCATGTTTTAAAATTGCTGCTAACAAAATTGATGCACCATCAATAACTCTCGGAGACGGGAGGTGAACGATAGGCTTTTATTAGCAGCAAAACGGAGCACGGCATCTCGGAGACTGAGGGAGGAGCAGTGCCCCCAATCGCCTTTATACAGGGGTCTGTGGGAGAAGCCACAGGAGCAGTCAGCAGAGGGGCATGTCCAGACAGGTATACATAGTTTACCACATCCAGTCAATGTTGCAAGCTACAATTTTATACCATCAAAGTTTGCCTTGCTCAACCCAGACCCTGAACCTGTGGACGAGATCTGTCCCCCCTTTCCATTAACTATTTAAAAACTAATGAAACTATGGTCACTAATTGCAAAGTTCTCCCCCATGGTCACCTCAGTCACTTACCCTGCCCTATTATCCAAGAGTAAGTCAAGTTTTGCTCTCTCTCCCCAACAGGGCCCTCTACATATTGCCCAAGGAAACATTCCTAAACACACTTTACAAATTCCTCCTCATCTAAGCTCTTTACAGTATGGCAGCTCCAACCTATAGTATGTTAAGAAAATTAGAATCCCCAACTATGACAACCCCATTATCCTAATATCTTAGCATATTTGTTCTTTTAATTCCTGCTGACTATTTAGAGCCTATGGTACCATTCCAGCAATGTGATCCTATTTTCCCATTTCTCAGCTCCCCAATCCTTCAGTATTTTTATCTCAGACCATTGTTGTGATGTTCCCCTTCACCCAAAATGCAACTCTCTCACTTTTCTTTAACATGGTAACCTTCCTTCAAGAAACCTAGTCAGGTCCGGCCAGCACAACCTTTGCTTAACAAAACCATGTTAATTGCATCACACTTTTGCAGATGGGTGCTCCTTCTCTATGAATACAGACTGAAGAGTTTCATTTAAACTACATTTGCCTTCCACCTCCATGCCAACCCTTCTGTTTAGGTCCCCTTCATTACTCTTTCCTTTGTAATTCCTTTTCCCCTGTCTACGTACAAAACATTTTACAGTTTTCCTTGATTTACTTGGCAAATGTCTTTTCTTGTGTGTCCTTCTGCCAGACAAAACTTTCTTTCTAATGTTACCCCTATACTTTTGTCAATGTTGAGCACTTGGAATCTGCACTGGGCCTCATTGTCCAAGGAGTCAATTCTACCTTTCTTTGTCCTTTGGTTGCTGGCTCATTGTCTGCTCCTGAGTGCCCTGGGATGCTGCCCACATTTAAACTACAACTTAAGTACAAGCAAAAAAGGAGATCTGACAGGGTATCAATTGAGTTTCAGTAATTCAATAAAACTGTTGACAGCATCACAAGCTTAACGATATTAGAGCCCTTTGGGATCTGGCCTCTGGACTGTGTATCATGCAACAGATCTGCTGTGAGCTGGAGTTGGCTTGCCAAAGCAGACAGGAATTGAGTTACATTTGAACAGTATTTGTTGGCATAAAGTTGGCTGTTTTGCTCCCACTGTTGGGGGTGACAGATGCTGGGACCTGCACTGCCGAGCCACTGCAAGGTGTCAGGGACAGGCCTCTCACCTGCTGAAGCTTGAAGGACTGCTGCCAAAAGAATTGTTCCTTCTGCTCTTTCAGCGACTAGAAAAGAAACAGACTTAGATGAATTGAAGAGAACTCTTATTGATTTTGATTTCAGAGTACAGATTTCTGTGTGTTTATCCTGCAGAAAAAGACCATTACAACACAAGTATAGGAGCTCCTCAGCCACCTCTCCATCTGAGTGAACTGTGAGACCTCTTCCCACCCCAAATCCCTGAAACGTCTCTGCGTTCAATTATGAGCAGTACTGAATTACTTATTTTTCCAGTCAGATGTAGTAAAGACTTTTTTATGCTCATGGCCCTTCCTTTTACCTTTTAAAATCCTGTAAACATATAACCATATAACAATTACAGCATGGAAACAGGCCATCTCGGCCCTTCTAGTCCATGCCAAACACTTACTCTCACCTAGTCCCACTGACCCACACTCAGCCCATAACCCTACATTCCTTTCCTGTCCATATACCTATCCAATTTTACTTTAAATAACAGTACCGAACCTGCCTCTACCACTTCTACTGGAAGTTCATTCCACACTGCTACCACTCTCTGAGTAAAGAAGTTCCCCCTCGTGTTACCTCTAAACTTTCACTCCCAAACTCTCAAATCATGTCCTCTTGTTTGAATCTCCCCTACTCTCAATGGAAAAAGCCTATCCACGTCAACTCTATCTATTCCCCTCATTATTTTAAATATCTCTATCAAGTCCCCCCTCAACCTTCTACGCTCCAAAGAATAAAGACATAACTTGTTCAACCTTTCTCTGTAATTTAGGTGCTGACACCTAGGTAACATTCTGGTAAATCTTCTCTGTACTCTCTCTATTTTGTTGACATCTTTCCTATAATTCGGTGACCAGAACTGTACACAATACTCCAAATTAGGCCTCACCAATGCCTTGTACAATTTTAACATTACATCCCAACTCCTATACTCAATGCTCTGATTTATAAAGGCCAGCATACCAAAAGCTTTCTTCACCACCCTATCCACATGAGATTCCACCTTCAGGGAACTATGCACCATTATTCCTAGATCTCTCTGTTCTACTGCATTCCTTAATGCCCTACCATTTATCATGTATGTCCTATTTACATTAGTCCTACCAAAATGTAGCACCTCACACTTATCAGCATTAAACTCCATCTGCCATCTTTCAGCCCACTCTTCTAACTGGCCTAAATCTCTCTGCAAGCTTTGAAAACCTACTTCATTATCCACAACGCCACGTATCTTCTTATCATCTGCATACTTACTAATCCAATTTACCACCCCATCATCCAGATCATTAATGTATATGACAAACAACATTGGACCCAGTACAGATCCCTGAGGCACACCACTAGTCACTGGCCTCCAACCTGACAAACAGTTATCCACCACTACTCTCTGGCATCTCCCATCCAGCCACTGTTGAATCCATTTTACTACTTCAATATTAATACCCAATGACTGAACCTTCCAAACTAACCTTCTGTGTGGAACCTTGTCAAAGGCTTTACTGAAGTCCATATAGACAACATCCACTGCTTTACCCTTGTCAACTTTCCTAGTAACCTCTTCAAAAAATTCAATAAGATTTGTCAAACATGACCTTCCATGCACAAATCCATGTTGACTGTTCCTAATCAGACCCTGTATATCCAGATAATTATCTCTAAGAATACCTTCCATTAATTTACCCACCACTGATCTTAGAACCCTTTTTAAACAATGGAACCATATGAGCAATACACCAATCCTCCAGCACCATCCCCATTTCTAATGACATCTGAAATATTTCTGTCAGAGCCCCTGCTATTTCTACACTAACTTCCCTCAAGGTCCTCGGGAAAATCCTGTCAGGTCATGGAGACTTATCCACTTTTATATTCTTTAAAAGCACCAGAACTTCCTCTTCTTTGATCATCATAGTTTCCATAACTACCCTACTTGTTTCCCCTACCTTACATGATTCAATATCCTTCTCCTTAGTGAATACTGAAGAAAAGAAATTGTTCAAAATCTCCCCCATCTCTTTTGGCTCCACACATAGCTGTCCACTCTCTAAGGGACCAATTTTATCCCTCACTATCCTTTTGCTATTAATATAACTGTAGAAAACCATTGGATTTATTTTCACCTTACTTGCCAAAGCAACCTCATATCTTCTTTTAGCTTTTCTGATTTCTTTCTTAAGATTCTTTTTACATTCTTTATATTCCTCGAGCACGTCATTTACTCCGTGCTGCCTATATTTAATGTAGATCTCTCTCTTTTTCCGAACCAAGTTCCCAATATCCCTTGAAAACCATGGCTCTCTCAAACTTTTAACCTTTCCTTTCAACCTAACAGGAACATAAAGATTCTGTACCCTCAAAATTTCAACTTTAAATTACCTCCATTTCTCTATTACATCCTTCCCATAAAACAAATTGTCCCAATCCACTCCTTCTAAATCCTTTTGCATCTCCTCAAAGTTAGCCTTTCTCCAATCAAAAATCTCAACCCTGGGTCCAGTCCTATCCTTCTCCATAATTATATTGAAACTAATGGCATTATGATCACTGGACCTGAAGTGCTCCCAAACACATACCTCCGTCACCTGACCTGTCTCATTCCCTAACAGGAGATCCAACACTGCCCCATCTCTAGTTGGTACTTCTATGTATTGCTGCAAAAAACTATCATGCACACATTTTACAAACTCCAAACCATCTAGCCCTTTTACAGAATGGGCTTCCCAGTCTGTGTTTGGAAAATTAAAATCTCCCACAATCACAACCTTGTGCTTACTACAAATATCTGCTGTCTCCTTACAAATTTGCTCCTCCAATTCTTGCTCCCCATTAGGTGGTCTATAATACACCTCATTCCTCAATTCCACCCAAGTAGTCTCCCTAGACAAGCCCTCTAATCTATCCGCCAAAGTATCAGACTATCATCGGCCATCTCCTAATAAATGTGCCTAGCCCATTCGGTTTTTCATTCAGCCAGAGACTCATTCCACCGAGATGTAACACTAAGTGTCATAGGAAGTCATTCCTACCTGTGGCCATCAAACTTTACAACTCCTCCCTCGGAGTGTCAGACACCCTGTGCCAATAGGCTGGTCCTGGACTTATTTCCACTTGGCATGATTAACTTATTATTTAATTATTTATGGTTTTATATTGCTATATTTCTTCACTATTCTTGGTTGGTGCGGCTGTAATGAAACCCAATTTCCCTCGGGATCATAAAGTATGTCTGTCTGTTTTTTTTATGCTGATGGGTGTAGATGTTATGATTATCCAGTGGAAAAAGAGGATCAATGAGCATCCCACCCTGCTTGGTCATGGCTGACCTGGACCTCAATCCCTCACCACTACCTTAATCTGATGGGTGAATGGAAGTGGACTCGACTCAATCTTCAAACTTCAGTGGGCAGTATGACCAGTTGTAGGGTGGGTAGTTATGGCCATGAATTCTCTGCAGATGAATATTTGAATGGTCTGTAAATCATTAAGGTGGTTTTAAACTGTAGGACATAATTCTATGTCAAATATACTATGGTGGGTTAATCATTCTTGTAAATTAAACTATTCAGCCAGACTTCATGATAAAACATCAGCAGATGTCTCTGGTCTCTTGTGCTTGACCTGCAACTGCAGACATTACACAGAAATGGGCCCTTCAGCCCAACTTGTCCATGCCAACCAAGTTGTCCATCAGATCATAAGACTCAGCAGGTGTCCATCTGGCCAGGTGACTTATCCACAAGACCTGAGCTAATCCCATTTGCTTGCATTTGCTCCATATCCCCCTTTCCATCCAGCTGTCTGTCTGTGTTCCTTTCAAACACTGTAATTGTACCGACTTCCTCTGGCAATTAGTTCTATACACCCACTTGTCTCTGAGAAAAGTTTGATGTCAGTTAAAATCTTCCCTTTTGATATTAAACCGCTGCTCTCTGATTTTAGACTCCCCTACCTTGGGAAAAGACTATGAGCATCCACCTTATCCATAACTTTTTAAAATTGTCCCTGAAGCTCTACTTTAATTCTTCCCCTCTCACTTAAACCTCTGCCCTTGTGTTTTAGATTCCCCTACCCTGTGAAAAAGTCCATGCCCGTCCATCCTATCTACAGCTCTCATGACTTTATATACCTCAATAAGGTCACCCCTTGGGGAAACTCCTCGAAGGATATTCAGCCTCTCCTCATAATTCAAGCCATCCAGTCTCAGTAATATCCTCATGAATCTTGTCTGCATCCTTTCCAGCTCAATAACATCTTTACTCTAGCAGGGTGACCAGAACTGTACACACTATACCACATGTGCTCTCACTAGCATCTTGTTCAGTTGTAAAATTATATCCCAGCTCCTGTATTCGGTGCCTTCTTTACTATGTGTCTACCCATGTCTCTGCTTACAGGTGACTTGCTCCATTTCTCAGGTAGGAATGTAACACTCAGCCTCAGTGGGCTGGAGTTTCTGAGGGAATAGACAGCTGATAGTTTGTGGGGATGTCTGCCACCTTCACTGCTTACCCTGGGGTCTGCGCTCCTAAACAATGAACTTCAGGTTTTCCATAATGTCCTCCTTTACTTCCAGTGGTCATGGGCCAGAGATTCTTGGAGTGTGTGGGCATGTTACAGTTCTTCCCAAGGAAGTTTTGAACAACCCTTGAATCTTCTGCTCTGCCACTGGCACCTATCACCAAGACCTTGGATCAATCCTGACTCGGATGCTGTCTGTATGGAGTTTCCACATTCTTCCTATGAAAGTGTGGACTTCCCACATCCCAATAACAGGCAGATTGGCTGACATCAATTGCACCTACTGCGTGGGTGAGTGTTTGGGCGTGTGTGAGAGAATAAAGCAAAGTGTTGATAAGATTGATAGGAATGCTTGAACTGATGTAAAAGGACAGATCTTTAACAAAGCTCACATTAGAGTCACCGTTCAGACATGAGAAGGGTGTAAGCTGTCCGAAGTGTCCCCAGGCTGTGAGCAGGCTTTGAGTCTGTGATGGGCTTCTGATTGTTTATCCTTTCAAATGTATCTAGAGGACTTTGTGTTGATTACGTTTTCCACTGCCTGCTTTGTAGTCCTCGGTCTCAGGAGCCATAGAGTTACATCGCATGGAAGAAGACCCTTAGATCCAACTTGTCCACACCAACCAAAGTGCTGCCTTGCTCTATATACCCATCACTATGTGGAGATGTTTCCTTTCATGTCTCCTTTAAACCTTTCCTCGCTGATGTTAAACTTATAACTTCTAGTTTTAGACTCTCCTACCCTGAGAAAAGCACAGTGACCATCCATTTTATCTCATGATTTTTTAAACTCCTGTAAGGTCACTGCTCCAGAGTAAACAACTCAGCTGAGCCAATCTCTCCTTACAAGAGAAATGCTGCAATCCAAGCACCATCTTGTTGAATCTCTGCTGCATGCTCTCTAACGCAACCACATCGCTATGGCAGTGTGGTAGCTAGAACTGTACACAATAGTCCCAATGTTTTATAAAGTTATGGCATGATGTCCAAGTCTTACATTCTATGTTACAACTGATGAAAGCCAGCATCTTATATGCCTTCATCAATCTCTCCACCTGTGCTCCACTTTCAGGGATCTGTAGACCTGTACTCCCAAGGTCTCTCTATTCAACAACCTGAACAGAGCCCAAAGACCCTGCCATTTACTGTATACATCCTACCTTCATTTGCCAATCCCATTGGAAATGCTCTGCCCATCTCTCAAGCTAATCTGTAGCATGTCGTCACCTTGGACAATCTTCCTCTGTGTCTGTGACACTGGAGAGGGAAACAGCTGGTTGAATGTGCATGACTCATTGTTGTTATTCTGGATGAAGATGTCACCTGTTTGCACGTACTTTATAACTTGGTTTATGTTGATCAAATAATGCAGTTCAGAAGTCTCATACCTGAATATGAAAGAGTAGCGCATGCCAGCTTCTTGGGGAGCAACACCTTTGATCCCCATGCTTCTCTTCCTATTTCTCTGCTGTTGGTTATTTCAATAATTTGCCACATTCCGCATTGTGATCCATGCAAACATTGCACGTTAGTGTAGTGTGTTATGCCCTCGGCCCCCTCCTTTGTGCGAATCGCAAGAGCCCTAGTCGAGGGGGGGTCAACTGACCCAAGAGAGAAAGAGACGTGCTGAATAGACACAGGAAAATGGGAGAGAGAGAGAGAGAGACGTGCGGAAGACCACGTTCTCCCAAGAAGCAGAATAAAGGCGACATCGACTATTGTCTCATGGAGACCACGTGAAAAGCCCTCGGGCAAAGTGGGCTGGTTGAGAGAGAGATCGCATTACCTGCAACCTGATTGACACCTGCGATCCCGTGAAGAAGTATAAAGGAGGGTCTGAGGGGGGGAAACCCTCAGACGCACCAAGGAAGCACGATACCGATTCCCGTGGGAGCGGGAAGCCATTTTGAAGGAAGCCACGTGCGTTAGATTCCAAATTTTGAATCTGTGGCTAGAACCAACGAAAGACTGCTTTTAACTAACAACGGGGAAGCCTGCTCCCCTGATTCCAAGGATTTGCTCTGCAAAGACAACGGGCAAGTGTTTATCCTTTCTAAATCATCTCTCTCTCTCTCTACAACGTGAAAACCCCAGCGGTTCCCAAAAGGGAAAAGCCTGCAAACTTCTGAGTGACTCTTTATATTTCAATTGGACTCAGTATTACCCCTAGACAACTATAGAGCTTATTTCTGATTGATTATTATTACACCGGTGTTTTAGATTGAGTTTTGACGATGTATATGATCTGAATGTTTTGTATTAACCATACGTTTGTGCCCTTTTTGAATAAAATGTTTGAAAATAGTAGCATCCGACTCAGCTGATCCCGCTATCTTTGCTGGTAAGTTACCTGGTTACGAGGTTACGTAACAAGTGGGGTTCTCGTCCCGGATTTGAAACCAAACGGGAGGGTCAGTGAATCGGGCTGTAAGTCCAAACTTAAATCTGGTTACGCAGGTAGCCAGACGGGAAACCAGCAAAGATGGATGTGGATGAATTTATGAGAAACCCGACGGTAGAGGCGCTAGGGAAAGCTACAAAATCAGACATGGTAAATTTGGCGCAGGCGTTAGACCTCACAGCGGTGAAGCCAGAAATGAAAAAGCAGGAAGTGCGAAGGGTCATACAACAGCATTACGTTGGGAAGAAGGTGTTTGCAGCTGAGGATTTGGAAAATATTCCCAAAAAGAGATTAGCGAGTCGGACAGATCAGGCAGAGTTGGAGAAAGCAAGGTTGGACCATGATCTTAAAGTAAAGCAGCTAGAAGTAGAAGCAGCTGAAAAGGCTGTGGAAAGGGAGCATGTGTTCAGACTAAGGGAATTAGAGATGAAATGGGGTCATGAGCTCCAGCTAAAGCAGCTAGAAGTAAAAGCAGAAGAGAAAGAGAAACAAAGGAGCCATGAATTGGAGCTGGACAGGCGAAGGCAAGAGCGAAGAGCTCAAGTGGGAGAGAGAGGGGAGGGGGACGATTTAGCCGGAGGTAGGATTTCGGCAGCCATGATGCCGACCCGCCGACCGGCGAGTACGATCTCCCCGCCCCTAGAGTCCCAAAGCTATCCCGCATGCGCGGACACTTGCAGCCTGTCGAGAAAAGCAGCTGAGAACCAGAGCAGTTTAAATCGGGCCAGTAGTGAATTGGCCAAGACGTTTTTACCGACCCTATACCACGAGGGTTCAGAGGGTGGTAAAACAGAAAGGAGTAAAGTGAAAGGGGGTAAGGAGATAGCCCCCCCCCTTAGTGAAGAGAAAGGTCCTAGAGGTAAGAAATAAAGATGAAAAATGGATAAAGCTGTTAAAACGTCCAGAGTTGGACATGGTTGATCTGTCTGGTTTGGCAGAATTGTTTGGAGAAGTTGAGAGTTCTAAAGGTGTTCTCGATGGTCCCGAGAGTGAAATGAGGGCAGTCTTAGAGAGGAAGGGTATCCTTGCTGTGGAGAAGTCAGCTGAAATGGCTGAGGAGGTTGTTTCAGCTCGCAGGGTTGCGCCTTCCCCAACGGGGGGCTGCCTAGAGAGTAGCTGGAAGGATCGGGGGACGTTAGAATTTGAAAAAGGTACGGGTGTTGAAGGCCTGGAAGAGGCCAATGTCCCGTTTGAGTGTGTCCAAGATGGGGATGCACGTGGTGCTGAACCTAGTCACGGAGCTCAGGAAAAAATGGAGGTATTTGACTCAGCTGGACGAGACGGCCGTCCTTTTGGATCAGATAGACGTGGTTCGGAAAAAAAGGAGTTAACCTTGGGAAGTGAGAGTTCCCAGGTGGTTGTGCTCGAAAGTGGGTTACAAGTTGGTGAGGTGAATATTATTATTGAAGGAAAAGGGAAATGTGTAGTTCCCAAATTGAATGAAGAAAATTTAAAGGCTGGACTGATATCAGAAGAAGCAACCAGGCTACAGAGACAATGGCTTGGTGCCACAAAGCCTATGAATCAATTACAGGTTGAGTTGGAAGGTAAAGGGGCCCCACACGCTATTGTTATTCCAGAGTGTGGTGTGAAAAGGCAGAATTTGAAATGCTGTTTGAACAAAGAGTTTAAACTGAAAACTAATAGCCTGAAGGGTCCTGAAGAGGAAACTAACAAATTGCATAAAATTAAAGAATTGGGTGGAAATTCGGAAGATGGTCTAAGTTTGGAACACATTGTTGATAAAATAACTCCTATGAAAGGAGCGGGCGAAAGCCTATTTCGCCAGGGTGCCCAAGATCACCACGAGGGAATTAACCGGAAAAGAGGCGAGGGTTAATGGGGACGCCATTTTTAAATAGCAGAAGCCGGTTTTAAGGGATTTTGACAAAGTATGTGAACAATAAGGACAACACCCATGGAAGCTTGACTGTTAAGTTTGAAAGTAGCATAAAAAATTAGTATTTTGCATGAACTTTTGTAGTACACACGTAAGCTAAGATCACACCTCCTTAGTTATGTTGCTGAAGAAAATAAATAAATAAATAAGGTGGTTATTAAGCTGAAGTTTGATGCTACCAGACTTTAGTATGGCACGTGAGGTTAAGGTATTAAAGAAAAGGGGCACTGTACTTGTTACCTGTTTAGATACTGACTTGAATGTATAACGGTAGTACTCTGTGAAGAGAAAAGCTTGTGTAGTATGTAGATTCAAAAAAAAAAGTCCTGTACCAACCTGTTTTTAACCGCTGGTTAAGAACCCGTTATGGGGGGAGGTGTTATGCCCTCAGCCCCCTCCTTTGTGAGAATCGCAAGAGCCCTAGTCGAGGGGGGGTCAACTGACCCAAGAGAGAAAGAGACGTGCTGAATAGACACAGGAAAATGGGAGAGAGAGAGAGAGACGTGCGGAAGACCACGTTCTCCCAAGAAGCAGAATAAAGGCGACATTGACTATTGTCTCATGGAGACCACGTGAAAAGCCCTTGGGCAAAGTGGGCTGATTGAGAGAGAGATCGCATTACCTGCAACCTGATTGACACCTGCGATCCCGTGAAGAAGTATAAAGGAGGGTCTGAGGGGGGGAACCCTCAGACGCACCAAGGAAGCACGATACCGATTTCCGTGGGAGCGGGAAGCCATTTTGAAGGAAGCCACGTGCATTAGATTCCAAATTTTGAATCTGTGGCTAGAACCAACGAAAGACTGCTTTTAACTAACAACGGGGAAGCCTGCTCCCCTGATTCCAAGGATTTGCTCTGCAAAGACAACGGGCAAGTGTTTATCCTTTCTAAATCATCTCTCTCTCTCTACAACGTGAAAACCCCAGCGGTTCCCAAAAGGGAAAAGCCTGCAAACTTCTGAGTGACTCTTTATATTTCAATTGGACTCAGTATTACCCCTAGACAACTATAGAGCTTATTTCTGATTGATTATTATTACACCAGTGTTTTAGATTGAGTTTTGACGATGTATATGATCTGAATGTTTTGTATTAACCATACGTTTGTGCCCTTTTTGAATAAAACGTTTGAAAATAGTAGCATCCGACTCAGCTGATCCCGCTATCTTTGCTGGTAAGTTACCTGGTTACGAGGTTACGTAACAAGTGCCCCTGTCCGTCACCCACCCTTCACTCTGCCGAGATTCTGTACCTTACAGAGAGCCCCGGGGCCCCCAACACTCACCAGCCAGGGAGGCAGAGTGAAACTGGGATGGGTGAAGGGAGAGGGAGGTCTCCAACTTCCAGTAATTGAGGTCTCCAACTTCCAGTAATTCCCTCCCTCTCCCTTCACCCATCCCAGTTTCACTCTGCCTCCCTGGCTGGTGAGTGTTGGGGGCCCCGGGGCTCTCTGTAAGGTACAGAATCTCCATTGGGGACCTGAGTCTATTTCAGCTGCTACCATCCAGGAAATGGTACCACAGCATAAAAGCCAGGACCACTAGGCTCCAGGACAGCTTCTTCCGCCAGGTCATCAGACTGATTAACTCACGCTGATTTGAGTGTACTCTATATTACACTGACTGTCCAATTTATTATAAATTACTAAGATTACACATGGCACCATCTGGGAAACAGTAACACAGATGGAGATGTAACATAAAGATATTTACTCTTCATATATGTGAAGGATGTATGAAATAAAGTCATTTCAATTCAATTCAATTCTCCTTTATCTATCTAACTCGCAATCTCCTCAAAGAATTCCAACAGGTTTGTCAGGCAAGATTTTCCCTTAAGGAAACCATGCTGAGTTTGTCCTATCTTGTCCTGTGTCACCAAGTTCTCCATCACCTCATCCTTAACAATTAACATTTTTGCAAGCACTGAGGTCAGGCTAACTGGTCTATAATTTCCATTCTGCTGCTTTCCTCCTTTCTTAAAGAGAGCAATGAAATTTGCAATTTTCCAGTCCTTAGCATCATGCCAGAGTCCAATGATTTTTGATTATTACTAATGCTTCCACAATCACTACCACTACCTCTTTCAGAACGCTAGGGTGCAGTTCATCTGGACCGAGTGATTTATGTTCCCTTACATCTTTCAGCTTTTTGAGCACCTCCTCCCTTGTGGTGGTAACTGCGACAACTTCTCTTCCTTCACACACTACAACATCTGGCACACTGCTCGTGTCTTCCACAGTGAAGACTGATTCAAAATACTCATTTAGTTCATTTGCCACCTCCTTGTCCCCCGTTACTATTTCTCCTGCCTCATTTTCTAGCAGTCCTATATCCACTCTCATCTCTGTTTTATTTTTACATACTTGAAAAAGCTTTTACTATCCACTTTGATATTACTTGCTAGCTTGCTTTCATATTGATCTTTTTCCTCATAATGATTCTCTCAGTTGTTCTCTGTAGGTTTTTAAAAGCTTCCCAATCCTCTACCTTCCCACTAACTTCTGCTTTGTTGTATCCCTGCTCTTTTGCTTTTACATTAGCTTTGACTTCCCTTGTCAGCCACAGTTGTACTATTTTGCCATTTGAATATTTCTTCATTTTTGGAATACACCAGTCCTGCACCTTCCTTATTTTTCCCAGAAGTGCATTCCATTGTTGTTCTGCTGTCATCCCTGCCAGCATCTCCTTCCAATTTACTTTGGCCAACTCCACTCTCAAACCACTGTAATCTCCACTTAAATACTGGTGTGTCAGACTTTACTTTCTTCATATCAAATTTCAAGTTCAACACAATCATATTATGATCACTGCCTCCTAAGGGTTCTTTTACCTTAAGCTCCCTAATCACCTCCGGTTCATTACATAACACCCAATCCAGTACAGCTAATCCCCTAGTAGACTGCTCTGAAACGCCATCTCATAACCTTTCAACAAACTCTCTCCTTTGAGATTCATTTCCAGCCTTATTTTCCCAATTGACCTACATGTTAAAATCTCCCATGACTATCAGAACATTGCCCTTTGACAGGCATTTTCTATTTCCTGTTGTAATCTGTGGTCCACAGCCCAGCTACTATTGGGAGGCCTGTATATAACTGCCATAACGGTCCTTTTACCCCTGCAGTTTCTTAACTTAACCCACAAGAATTCAACATCCTATGTCACATTGTTCTACTGAAAGAATCACAAACATGAGAACAGCTAATGTCATAGAGTCATAGAGAAGTACATCACAAAAACAGACTCTTCAGCCCATCTAGTCCATGCTGAAACCATTTAAACTGTCTACTCCTATCCAGCTGCACCCAGACCAAAGCTCACCATACCCTTATCATCCATGTACCTATTCAAACTTCTCTTAAGTGTTGAAATCAAGCTTGCATGCACCACTTGTGCCGACAGCTCATTCCACACTCTCTCACCCTTCTGACTGAAGAAGTTTATCCACATGTTCCCCTTAAACTTTTCACCTTTCACCCTTAACACATGACCTCTAGTTGTAGTCCCACTCAATCTCAGTGGAAAAAGCCTGCTTGTATTTACCCTATCTATACCCCTCCTAATTTTGTATACCTCTATCAAATTTCCTATCAGTTTTCTATGTAATAAAGATTACAGTCCTAACCTACAAGTTTCCTTTTAACTCAGGTCCTCCAGACCCGGCAAGATCTTTTTAAAAATTCCTTTGTACTCTTTCAACCTTGTCCACATCTTTCCTGTAGGTAGGTGACCAAAACAGCACACAATAATTAGACCTCACAATGTCTTATAAAACTTCCAACATAACATCCTATCTTCTGTGTTCAGTACATTGATTTATGAAGGCCAATGTGCCAAGAGCTTTCTTTATGACCCTATTGACATATTACATCACTTTCAATGAATTATTTACCTGTATTCCCATATCCCTTTGTAGCAATCACATCGACAATGATGAAATGCTTTGAGAGGTTGGTTATGACTAGACTGAGCTCCTGCCTCAGCAAGGATCTGGACCCGTTGCAATTTGCCTATTGCCACAATAGGTCAATGGCAGATGCAATCTCAATGTCTCTTCACACAGCTTTAGACCACCTAGACAACACAAACACCTACGTCAGGATGCTGTTCATCGACTATAGCTCAGCATTTAATACCATCATTCTCACAATCTTGATTGAGAAGTTGCAGAACCTGGGCCTCTGTACCTCCCTCTGTAATTGGATCCTTGACTTCCTAACTGGAAGATCACAGTCTGTGCAGATTGGTGATAGCATATCCTCCTCACTGATGATCAACACTGGTGTACCTCAGGGGTGTGTGCTTAGCCCACTGCTCTACTCTCTGTATACACATGATGCAGAGCTCAAATACCATCTACAAGTTTGCTGACGATACAACCATTGTTGGTAGAATCTCAGGTGGCGACGAGAGGGCGTACAGGAGTAAGACATGCCAACTAGTGGAATGGTGCTGCAGCAACAACCTGGTACTCATCGTCAGTAAGCCAAAAGAGCTGATTGTGGACTCCAGGGAGGGTAAGATGAAGGAGCACATACTAATCCTTATAGAGGGATCAGAAGTGGAGAGAGTGAGCAGCTTCAAGTTCCTGAGTGTCAAGATCTCTGAGGATCTAACCTGGTCCCAACATATGACTATCGATGTAGTCATAAAGATGGCAGCTATACATTATTAGGAGTTTGAAGAGATTTGGCATGTCAACAAATACACTCAAAAACTTCTATAGTTGTACTGTGGAGAGCATTCTGACAGGCTGCATCACTGTCTGGTATGGAGGGGCTACTGCACAGGATCGAAAGAAGCTGCAAAAGATTGTAAATCTAGTCAGTTCCATCTTGGGCACTAGCCTACAAAGTACCCAGGACATCTTTAGGGAGCGATGTCTCAGAAATGCAGCATCCTTTATTAAGGGCCTCCAGCACCCAGGGCATGCCCTTTTTTCACTGTTACCATCAGGTATGAGGTACAGAAGACTAAAGGCACACACTCAGTGATTCAGGAACATTCTGCCATCCCTTTCCTAAATTGAACATTGAAGCTTTGGACACTACCCTACTTTTTAAAATATATAGTACTTCTGTTTTTTGCACATTTAAAAAAAGTATTCAATACGTAATTGATTTACTTAATTATTTATTATGATGTTTTATTTTTTCTCTGTCTCTGCTAGATTATGTATTGCATTGAACTGCTGCTGCTAAATTAACAGATTTCACATCACATGCTGGTGATAATAAACCTGATTCTGATTCTACCACACTCCTCAGTGCCCTACTGTTCATTGTGTAACACCTACCCTGATGGGTCCTACTGAAGGCAAAACCTCACACTGGTCTATATTAAATTCCATCTGCCATTTTTCAGTCCATTTTCCCAGTCTTCCTCACTGTCCACTGCACCCCCACTCTTAGTGTCATCCACAAATTTGTTGATTTAGTTAATCATATTATCATCCAGGCAATTGATATAGGTGACAAACAACAAAGGATCCTGCACACAACTAGTCACAGGCACCCAATCAGAAAGGCAACCATCTACTACCACTCTCTAGCTTCTCCTGGAAAGCCAATGTCTTATCCAATTTATCACCTCATCCTGAATGCCAAGCGACTGAACCTTCTTGATCCAGTACAGTAGGGGTCATTGCCAAATGCATTACTAAAGTCCATGAGGTGCTCTAGGATAGGAGGATATCTAATGTTGTCCCATTGTTTTAAAAAGGCTATAAGAAGAAAAGAAAATATAGGCTGGTGATCATGACATCAGTAGTGGGTAAATTACTGGAAGGTACTCTAAGCATCTGGATTAATTAGGGATAGTCAACGTGACTTTGTGTGTGGTAAATCATGTCTAACTAATCCTTTTTTTCAATGAAGTTACCAGGAAAGTCAGACCATAAGACCATAAGACATAGGAGCAGAATTAGGCTATTTGGCCCATTGAGTCTGTTCTGACATTCAATCATGGCTGATCCTTTTTTTCCTCCTCCTGAACCCCATTTCCCAGCATTCTTCCAGTAACCTTTGATGCCATGTCCAATCAAGAACCTATCAATCTCTTCCTTAACAACCTGGTCTCCACAGCTGTATGTGGCGACAAACTCCACAAGTTCACCAACCTTTGGCTAAAGAAATTTCTCTGCATCTCTGTTTTGAAAGGGTGCCCCTCTATCCTGAGGCAGTGCCTTCTTGTCCTAGACTCCCCTACCATGGGAAACATCCTTTCTACATCTACTCTGTCTAGGCCTTTCAACATTTGAAAAGTTTGAATGAGATCCCCCCTCATCCTTCTAAATTCCAGTGAGTACAGACCCAGAGCCATCAAACGTTCCTCATATGATAACCCTTTCATTCCTGGAATAATCCTTATGAACCTCCTCTGGGCCCTCCACAATGCCAGCACATCTTTTCTAAGATGAGGAACCCAAAATTGTTCACAATACTCAAGGTGAGGCCTCACCAATGCCTTATAAAGTCTTAGCATAACATCCCTGCTCTTGTATTCTAGACCTCTTGAAATGAATGCTAACATTGCATTTGCCTTCCTCACCACCAAATCAACCTGCAAGTTAACCTTTAGGGTGTTCTGCACAAGGACTCCCTTTGCATCTCAGAATTTTGGATTCTCTCCCCTTTAAGCAAATAATCTACACATTTATATCTACTCCCAAAGTGCATAATGATACATTTTCCAACATTATATTTCATTTGTCACTTTCTTGCCCATTCTCTCAATCTAAGTCCTTCTACATCCTTCCTGTTTCCTCAACACCACCTACCCCTCCACTAATCTTCGTATCATCTGCAAAGTTGGCAACAAAGCCATTTATTTCATCATCTGATTCATTTATATACAGCCTGAAAATAAGTGGTCCCAACTCCAAAACCTGTGGAACACCACTAGCCACTGGTAGGCAACCAGACAAGGATCCTTTCATTCCCACTTGCTGCCTCCTTCCAATCAGCCAATGCTCTAACCATGTCAGTAACCTTCCTGTAATACCATGGGCTCTTAACTTGGTAAGCAGCCTCATGTGTGGCACCTTGTCAAAGGCCTTCTGAAAGTTCAAATACACAACATCCACTGCATCCCCTTTATCTATCCAACTTGTAATATCTTCAAAGAATTCCAACAGGTTTGTCAGGCAGGGTTTTCCCTTAAGGAAATCATGCTGACTTCATCCTATCTTGTCCTGTGTAACCAAGTACTCTATCATCTTATCCTTAACAATTGACTTTAACCTCTTCCCAACCACTGAGGTCAAGCTAACTGTTCTAGAGTTTCCTTTCTGCTGCCTTCCACCTTTCTTAAAAAGTGGAGTGACATTTGCAATTTTCCAGCCTTCTGGTACCATGCCAGAGTCCAATGATCTTTGAAAGGTGCAGTTCATCTGGTCGGGGTGACTTATGTACCCTTGGTCTTTCAGCTTTTTGAGCACCTTCTCCCTTGTAATGGTAACTGCACTCATTTCTTTTTCTTCACACATTACAACATCTGGCACACTGCTAGTATCTTCCACAGTGAAGACTGATGCAAAATGCTTATTTGGTTCATTTGCCATCTCCTTGTCCCCCATTATTATTTCTCCTGCTGCATTTTCCAGCGGTCCTATATCCGCTCTCATCTCTCTTTTATTTTTTTACATACTTGAAACAGCTTTTACTATCCACTTTGGTATTATTTGCTAGCTTGCTTTCATATTTCATCTTTTCCCTTCTAATGATTCTTTTAGTTGCTCTCTGTAGGTTTTAAAAGCTTCCCAATCCTCTACCTTCCCACTAATTTTTGCTTTGTTGTGTGCCCTCTCTTTTGTTTTTACATTAGCTTTGACTTCACTTTGTCAGCCACAGTTGTACTATTTTGCCATTTGAATATTTCTTCATTTTTGGAATACACCGGTCCTGCACCTTCCTTATTTTTCCCAGAAGTGCATTCCATTGTTGTTCTGCTGTCATCCCTGCCAGCATCTCCTTCCAATTTACTTTGGCCAACTCCACTCTCAAACCACTGTAATCTCCACTTAAATACTGGTGTGTCAGACTTTACTTTCTTCATATCAAATTTCAAGTTCAACACAATCATATTATGATCACTGCCTCCTAAGGGTTCTTTTACCTTAAGCTCCCTAATCACCTCCGGTTCATTACATAACACCCAATCCAGTACAGCTAATCCCCTAGTAGACTGCTCTGAAACGCCATCTCATAACCTTTCAACAAACTCTCTCCTTTGAGATTCATTTCCAGCCTTATTTTCCCAATTGACCTACATGTTAAAATCATATTAACTTCATTTTTGAAATACACCGGTCCTGCACCTTCCTCATTTTTCTCAGAAGTGCATTCCATTGCTGCTCTGCTGTCATCCCTGCCAGCATCTCCTTCCAATTTATTTGGCCAACTCCTCTCCCATACCACTGTAATTTCCTTTACTCCGCTGAAATACTGCTACATCAGACTTCACTTTCTCCCTATCAAATTTCAAGTTGAACTCAATCCTATTGTGATCTCTGGTTCCTAAGGGTTCTTTTACCTTAAGCTCTATAATCTGCTCTGATTCATTACATAACACCCAATCCAGTAAGCTGATCCCCTTGTAGGCTCAACGACAAACTGCTCTAAAAAGCCTTATCTTTGGAATTCAGCAAACTCCCTCTCTTGAGATCCATTACCAACCTAATTTTCCCAATCAACTTGCATGTTAAAATATCCCATGATGATCATAACATAGCCCATTTGACTCACCTTTTCTATTTCCTGTTGTAATCTGTGGTCCACTTCCCAGCCACTGTTGGGAGACCTGTATATAACTGTCCTCAGCGTCCTTTTACCTTGTAGTTTCTTAACTCAACCCACAATAATTCAACATCTTCCGATCCTATGTCATGTCTTTCCAATGATTTGATGCCATTCTTTACCAGTAGAGCCATGTTACCCCCTCTGTATACCTTCCTATCCCTCAGATATAACGTGTAACCTTGGACATTCAGCTCCCAGCTACAACCATCCTTCAGCCACGATTCAGTGATGGCCACAACATCATACCTGACAATCTGCAATATTGCAACAAGATCATCCACCTTACTTCTTATATTCCGTGCATTGAGATACAACACCTTGAATACTGTATTTGCTACCCTTCTTGATTCTGCATCCCCAATGCACTGATTCCCATCACCTGCCTGCCCTTCCTGACAGTCTAACTGCATGCTATCTTTACTTTTTTACCATCTGCCCTATCCTGAGTCCTTCCACTCTGGTTCCCACTCCCCTGCTAAATTAGTTTAAACCCTCCCCAACAACTGTAACAAACCTGCCCATGAGAATATTGGTTCCCCTCAGGTTCAGATGCAACGTGTCACTTTTGAACAGGTCATACCTCCCCAGAAGAGATCCTAATGATCCAAGGACCTGAAGACCTGCCCCCTGCACCAGCTTCTCAGCCACGCATTAATTTGCCAGATCAGCCTGTTTCTACCCTCACTGGCACATGGCACAGGCAGCAATCCAGAGATTACTACCCGGGAGGTTCTGGTTCTCAGCTTTCTGCCTAGCTGTCTAAATTCTCTTTTCAGAACCTCTTTGCTTTTCCTTCCTATGTCATTGTTATCAATATGTACCAAGACATCTGGCTGTTCTTGTCCCTCTCCAAAATGTTGTGAACACGTTCTGAGACATCCCTGACCCTGACACCTGGGAGGCAACATACCATCCGGGTGTCCTGTGAATGTCCACAGAATCTTCTGTCTGTTCCCATGACTATTGAGTCCCCTATCACTACTGCTCCCCTCTTCTCCCTCTTTCCCTTCTGTACCATGGACCTATGCTCAGTGCCAGTAACCTGGTCTCCATGGTATTCCCTTGGGAGGTCAGCCCCACAACAGCTGTTATCAAGGGGAATGGCCACAGAGGTTGCTGTGCGCTAACTGCCTATTCACATTTCCATTCCTCCTGATAGTCACCCAGCTACTCACCTCCTGCAACTTTGGGTTGACTACTTCCCTGTAACTCTGATCGATGATCCCCTCACTCTCCCATACAAACCGAACGTCATCCAGCTGTTACTCCAGATCCCTAACACAGTCTTCAAGGAGCTGCAGCTGGATGCACTTCACCCAGATGTAGTTTCCTGGGAGACTCTGGGTCTCTCAGGACTCCAACATCTGGCATGAAGAACACACAACAGCCATTTACTATACCAGGTACAGTAAAAGGAAAACAAAAAAAACTTAACAGAAGCTTACCCACAGCCAATGCCTCTTCCGAGCCGAAGTGTCCTTTGAGCCAAAGCCTGATGCTTCTACTCTCGCCACTGGCCTACACCAGAGAGTGGCCACCATGTTTGTCCTTTTCTGTACTTTTATTTGGTTTGCAGTGATCTACTCCCTCCATTGATAGGGCTTCTGCAATGGCCAAATGCCTGCAAAGCTCTTTTTTTAAACAAATGTCACTGACCTGTGAGAAACCTCTTTGCAGTGCTCTGCTCCCACTGCTGAAAGGCCCTCTGCAAGGCATGGCAAGTTGATGAATGCAAGGCAATGGATATCATCTACATGGACTTCAGCAAGGTCTATGACAAAGTTCCACATGGGAAATTTGTCAAGAAGGTTCAAGATGAGGTAGCAAATTCGATTAGATATTGGCTTAGCGGGAAAAGCCAGATTGGTAGTAGATGGTTGTCTCTCTGACTGGGGGCCTGTGATGAGTGGCGTGCCACAGGGATCTGTGCTGGGTTTGCTGTTGTTTGTCATCTATATCAATGATCTGGGTGACAATGTAGTGAACTGGATCGGCATAGTTATGGATGACACCAAGATTGGGGGCATGATGGACAACAAGGAAGATTATCAAAGCTTGCAGTGGGATCTGGACCAGTTGGAAAAAATGGGCTGAAAAATGGCAGATTGAATTTAATGCAGACAAAAGAGAGGTGTTGCACTTTGGTAGGGAAAACCAGAGTCGGACTTACAGAGAACAGCAGGGCATTGAAGATTGTGGTAGAACAAAGGTGTCACTTGCAGTTATGATCATAAAGAAAACTTTAGGCACATTTAGGCCAAATTAAAGTATTAGACCATAATAAGACCATAAGACATAGGAGCAGAATTAAGCCATTCAGTTCATCGAGTTTGCTCAGCCATTTCATCATGGCTGATCCCAGCTCCCATTCAGCTCCCTACACATGCCCTCTCATCATAACCTTTGATGCCCTGACCAATCAGGAATCTATTAATCTGCTTTGAATATACCCAGGGACGACCTCCACCACATCAGACTGTAGCAGAGCATTCCACAGACTCACCATTATCTGGCTAAAAAAAATTTTCTTTACCTCCATTCTAAAAGGTCATCCCTGAATTCAGAGGCTGTGCCCTCTAGTTCTAGATGCCCCCACCAGAGGAAACATCCTCTCTATATCCACCCTACATTGTCCTTTCAACATTCAGTAGGGTTTCAATGAGATCCCCACGCATTCTTCCAAATTCCAGTGAATACAGGCCCAAAGCTGCCAAATGCTCCTCATATGTTAACCCCTTCATTCCCAGAATCATCCTTGTGAACCTCCTCTGGACTCTCTCCAATGACATTGCAACCTTTCTGAGATAAGGGGCCCAAAACTGTTGACAATACTCCAAGTGTGGCCTGACTAATGTCTTATGAAGCTTCATCATTATCTCCTTGTTTTTATATTCTATTTCCATGAAATAAATGTCAACAATGCATTTGCCTTCTTTACCATTGACTCAACCTGTAAATTAACCTTCTAGGAGTCTTGCACGAGGATTCCCAAATCCCTCTGCACCTCTGATGTTTGAATTTTCTCCCCATTTAGATAAATCTGCACTATTGTTTCTTTTACCAAAATGCATTATCATACATTTCCCAACACTGTGTTCCATCTGCCAACTTTTTTGCCCATTCTTCCAATTTGTCTAAGTTCTGCTGCAATCTCATTGCTTCCTCAGCACTACCTATGCCTCCACCTATTTTCAAATCATCCGTAAACTTTGCCACAAAGCCATCAATTCCATTATCCAAATCATTGACACACAATGCAAAAAGTAACGGTTCCATTACTGACACCTGCGGAACACCACTAGTCACTGGCAGCCAACCAGAAAAGGTCCCCTTTATTCCCACTCACTACCTCCTGCCCATCAGTCATTCCTCTATCCATGCCAGCATCTTTCCTGTAACACCATCGGATTTTATCTTGTTTAGCAGCCTCATGTGTGGCACCTTTTTAAATGCCTTCTGAAAATGCAAGTAAATGACATCCACTATCTCATTAATCAATGTCAGGGGTGCGTAAAAAGAGCTACATTTTAATCAGAGTGCTGATCAAGGTTCTGAAGGCAGAGTTTTGTGGCAGTTTCTCTAAGTTGAGGAGCAACCAATCAACAAGAGGGTTTAATTAGAAAGGGCCAATAAAAATAACTCAGGTGCCTATGGAGCAGCTATTCTTTTGAGTGTGCCAGTCTTTAAAGTGGCTTTGGTGAGATCAAGCTTGGGTATTTGGTAAATTTCTCTCTTTCCATCTTTATTTGTTCATTTCTCATCTTTTAGGGCATTGTAGTTTAGTGAAAATGGATCTGGTGGTGGTGGTGGTGGTGGTTGGTGTGTGTGTGTGTGTGTGTGTGTGTGTGTGTGTGTGTGTGTGTGTGTGTGTGTGTGTGTGTGTGTGTGTGTGTGTGTGTGTGTGTGTGTGTGTGTGTGTGTGTGTGTGTGTGTGTGTGTGTGTGTGTGTGTCCATGACCTCCAGTCTCTCAGATAACCACATCTACACCAGGTGCACTGAACTGCAGCTCCTGAGAGAATGTGTTAAGGAACTGAAGCTGCAGCTCAATGACCTTCAACTCAAGTGGGAGACTGAGGAGGTGATAGACAGGAGCTACAGGGAGGTAGTCACCCCTAGATTGAGGGAGCCAGGTAACTGGGTGACTGTCAGGAGGAGAGGAAATGCACAGCCAGTACAGAGTGCCCCTGGGGCTGTTCCCCTCAATCATCATTATATGACTTTAGATACTGTTGTAGGGTAGACCTATCAGGGGCAGCCACAGTAACCGTGTCTCTGGCACTTAGTCTGATCCTATGGTCCAGAAGAGCAGAGAGGTAAAGAGGACAGTAGTGTTGATAGGAGATTCCTTAGATGAGGTTCCATGGGTATGTTGCTTCCCTGGTACCAGGGTCAGGGATGTCTCGGATCAGCTCCATGACATTCTCAAGGTTAAGGGTGAGCAGCCAGAAGTCTTGGTATATATTAGCACCAATGACATAGGTAGACAAGGTGAGGAGGTCCTGAAGAGAGATGTTAGGGAGCTGGGTAGAAAGCTGAGAAACAGGATCTGCAGGGTAGTAATCTTTGGATTGCTGCCTGTGTCACATGCCAGTGAGGGTAAGAATAGGATGAATGTGTGGCTGGTACAGGAGGCAGGGGTTCTGATTTCTGGATCTCTTCCAGGCAATGTATGACCTGTACAAAAGAAATGGGTTACGGAGACTGCGCCTGTCTATGAATAGAGTAACAGCAGTTTCTGTGCTGCTTCTAGTTTTGTTCCTTTCCCCCTAGTTTAAACTTCGAATTTAAAATTTTTAGTTGCTGATTCTTGAAGGAGACCAATGTCTTTAAGGAGTGGGAAGAACTTGTCTGAACCTAGTGATAAAGGCAACGGAAAAGGAAAGATGCAAAAGGAAAGATCTGATGAAATCCCGCTGTGGGTGGAAGATATGGTTCGGACACTGAATTCAATCAAAGACCAAATGGAAAAGAATAGTAATTAAATGATGTCATTTCTGGGAAAGCTTAAAGATCTGGAAACTCAAGTCATTACACATGAAGAGGAATTGAAGATAACTAAGCAAAAATTACTTGAAACTACAACTTGTTTGGAAAGATATCAAAATAAGATTATAGACCTGGAAACTAGGTCTTGCTGAAGGAGTACACGAATTGTTGGGCTGCAGGAAGGAATTGAAAATGGAGACTTAACTGTTTACTTTGGTAAGCTTTTTTATACCTTGCCCTACTATACTATCGCAGCCGCCTACTATAGAAAGAGCACACAGATCGTTTACTTTGAGACATCAAGATAAACCACCGTCTGTTTTGGTTTGTTTTCATTTTAAGATTAAGGATCAAATAATGCGACAGGCAAGAAAGCAGAGTTTTCAGATTTGAGAAATCTGAGCTCCGTTTCTATGAAGATTATCCGAAGGAGGTAATGGAGCAAAGATCAAAATTTGCTCAGGTAATGAAACAGGCATATGAAAAGAAATTGTTTCCTTCCTTGTGTCACCCAACAAGAGTTAAAGTTTTCCCTCCTGATTCTCCTCGTACGTTTTTTTTTATCCTAAAGTTGCACTGGCGTTTGTTCAAACCATACCTGCTATAACTGCCGATTGAACTGTCTGGAAGTTTGTTTGGTTATCTGCATTAGCATTTCCGAAAGAAGACTCATGAAGGCTGATTTATGAAGACTAGGGGACTTGTTCATTATTGCATATCATCGGTTTGTTTTGGAAAAAAGATTCATGGTTCAAGTATGACTATTTAAATGGTTATTCGGACATTCAACTGAGAAAAAGAAGGTAAGAGGACTTACTCCTTTAATCTGGTTTGATTTTTTTTGTTTCTTAATTAACTAACTGGTAGTTTTTCCTACTAATGGGGCTATTTCCCTTTTTTTATATATATATAAAATATACACACACACTTAGTGGAGGTTTCAATTATTTATATAATATTATTGGTATTTTTGAAAATTTAGTTGGGTTAAATATCCTATTAATGTTTCTTGCTTTTTTTAAGCTTTAAAAAAAAATTGTGTTGATTTGTTAAATACTATGCTTGGTTTTTCTAGGTAATATATTTTAGATCTTAATAACTGCTTATTTTTTTAATTTCTTTTCAATATATTAGTATGTTTTTATGTAATAGAATACTATAGCATCTTAAAACTGAATTCAAAGCTTTTTTAGGGGATCTATTGTTAAATTTAAGATGGCACTGGTTTTTTTTAAAGAGAATAATTTTTTTGGTTTTCTCTTTGTTTAAAAGATTAAATATAAACATGGGATCGTTTGTAGATGCTGGAATGTAAACACTTTCCTCTGTGACTTTGTTGTTTCTCTTACAAGGTCAGGGTAGAGAACCTTTTTAAACTTTTTGTTTTGGATGGACAGGGCGGTCCTTGCCTTTGTTTTCTATCATAGGGTGCATGCTTTTTTCTGAGTTATGGGGGGAGGGGTGGGGTTAGAGTTAGGGTTTTTTTTCCATTGGGTGGTTCCAGCATGCGTGTTTTTTGTGGTTGTATTCTTCATTGCCGCCATTTTTGATAATCCTGTATTGCTATGTGCTCTGCGCATGTGTAAAGTAGAATAAAATTGTAGTATGGTATTTAAATGGATTAATGTAATAAGTTGGAATGTACGTGGCTGGAATCATCCTATCAAATGAAAAAAGACTTTTAAAATCATTAATCGATTCCAGCCTGATATAATTTTTGCCCAAGAGACGCCTATCAGGGCGGGAGATCAAGATAGATTTTTTTGGATCATGGAATGGTTTGAAATTTCACTCTACTTCTGAAAGTAAAACTAAAAGGGTGTCCAATATTTTGTTCCTTCAAGAGGATATTAAGTCAGATTTTAATGGTAGATTTATAATTGTTAAAGGAGTAATTTGTAATAGAAAAGTTGTTTTGGTCAATTTGTATGGTCCTAACTTAGATGATCTTTTTCTTAAAAATGCATTTGCTCTATTGCCTGATTTAAATAAATATATGTTGATAATAGGTGGGGATTTTAACTGTTGGTTAAATCCCTTGATTGACAAGAGCTCAACCCATCAGCGACTTTCAAATCACTCTGCTTCACTTATTAATTCCTTTTTAATTGATTGAACTATGGAGATATTTATACCCTGGAGATATTTACACCCTGATGACAGAGAATATTCTTTTTTTCATATGTTCATAGAAAATATTCGGAGAAATTATATTATAGTTGACCCTTGCTTCTTGCCTAGTGTTAAGAATTGTGAATATGACACTATTGCTGTATCTGATCATGCACCTTTGAGTTTCTTTCGAATTCAATGATGTCATCCTTGCCCACCCACCTTGGTGCCTAGCTCAAACATTATTGCAGAATTCTGACTTTGTTAGCTTTATTGAAACCCAGATAAAAGAATTGTTTTCTTTTTAATGATATGGGGGGGTGTGTTGCCTTTAAGGCATTTGTTTAGTTTATTATATTTTCGCTTTAGTAATTCATTTGTTATCGTTTTCTAGTTAAAGTTAAGATTGTTTAAAGTAAATTCATTGTCTGTGATATATTGCGGCATGCGATGACATCACACCCGGTTTCGCCGCGTCTTGTGGGAGAATACCTGTTTGGAGAAACGGGAAGGAGGGGGCTTATGTGTGCAGGATCAGCGTGAGAAAAGTTTTCTTTCTATGCACTAGAAACATTAGTGAAGCAACGCCGTAAGTTCATGAGATAATCGATATGTTGAATTTAAAATGTTAACACTGATTCTGTTAAAAGTAATGACGGTTGATAAAGTTTATGTTTTTTGTTATTTAAAGAGTTGCGGATAGTTTGTGTTGAAGTGTATTTAAAGCCAGTCGATGGCGTAGGTAGATTCTGACTGTATGTTGCACTTTAATGTAATATAGTTGTTGTAGTTTTACTTTTGCAAGTATTTATGATGTAAATGTGATGTCAAGAAGGAAACAAATACTGTATATATTTTGTATTGTTTTATCAACAGTTTTCACCATATGTTAATGTGGAAGAGTGAACAGCAAATGGTTAATCTTACTGGGACCGCCTCATTGATTGGTTTATGCTTGGTGTTTAGTTCAGCGTTCCCTTACACCTGTGCGAGAACACTACAGTGAAAGGGCGGCATTACCAGGTGTTTCAAGTGCTACAATGGCATCACGATCCAGCATCAAGTCGTTGCCATCCAGCGACAGGGGCAGTAGGGCATCAACAAGTAAGGCTGCCCATGCAAGAGCTAAGGCAGA
The DNA here is from genome assembly GCF_048418815.1 of Hemitrygon akajei. Classification (NCBI taxonomy): domain Eukaryota; kingdom Metazoa; phylum Chordata; class Chondrichthyes; order Myliobatiformes; family Dasyatidae; genus Hemitrygon; species Hemitrygon akajei. The sequence continues at coordinate 101,720,577 of NC_133126.1, forward strand.
AGCCGCCAAGGTGCGAGCGTTGTACGCCGAACAAGAAGCAAAATTGAAAAAGGAAGCGGCTGCCAGAGAAGCCGAAAACCAGTTGGAAAGGGCAAGGATAGAGTCAGAGTTAGAAGTACTGACGCTACACCGAGAAGCAGAAGCTGCCAGGGTGGAAGCAGAGATAATAGAAAGTGCTGAAGAAATGCATGTTCTGGTTGACGTAAAATCTACTTCAGAAAAGATCAGATTGGAATGCACAAACGACTATGTCCGATCTCAAATGGACTTGAAGATTCGTTCTTCTTCTCCATACTTGTATGCTAACATCCCACCTCACTAGGAGTCTCGGAGAGGCCTAATTGCATCACATTCACCTGAGGAAGGCAATTTACCCTTGCAACTCCGCGATGAATTCAAGAATGAAAGGGCTGATGACAAATACTTCTCAACACCAAACTTACCAGATTTGGCGAGAAGAGAGGCAAAGGCTGAATTCAGAACAGCAAATTCCATAACAAATGTACACCCTCAGTCATATACCCGCCGACATATTCCCCCAGCCAGCATGACACTTGCAGTTGAACCCATGGCACAGTATTTAGCACGACGAGATCTCATCACTTCAGGATTATATCAGTTTGACGATAAACCTGAAAATTACCATGCATGGTACTCCTCATTCGCCAACGCTATCCAGGGAGTCCAGCTTGGAGCAACCCAAGGGTTGGATCTTATGACGAAATGGCTGGGAAAAGAATCATGCGAACAGGTGAGACACATACGTTCAGTGTACATTAACAACCCCAAGCTAGCCTTACACAAAGCATGGGAGAGACTTCGGGAGTGCTATGCGGCCCCTGAAATTATTAAAACGGCACTATTCCGACGTCTGGAAAATTTTCCTAAGGTGTCAGCCAAGGACCACACTAAGTTAAGAGAGCTCGCAGATTTACTCATGGAGATTCAAGGCGCCAAAGAAGATGGCTAACTAACTGGTCTATTATACCTAGATACCTCATATGGGATTAGACAAATCGTGGACAAACTTCCATTTGGGCTGCAGGAAAGGTGGGTGTCTGTTGGCTCAGAGTACAAGGAAGAGAACGATGGTCGATTTCCTCCCTTTGAGTATTTCACTAGGTTTGTGTGCAATGAGGTGAAGAAGCGAAATGACCCTAGCTTCATGAGTCCAGGTAGCAGTACACCAAGCCAGTTAAATCCACTTCGAATAATTTCAACATTAATAAACCTGTCTCAGTGCATAAAACTGAAGTCTTTACAACTAACAATGACCCTAGCAAGAATTGTCCATTGCATAACAAACCCCACCCCCTCAAAAAATGCAGAACATTTAGGAAAAAACCCCTTGAAGAGAGAATGGCCCTTCTCAAGGAGAAAAAAATGTTTTAAATGCTGTTCCTCTACCTCTCACCTTGCTAGAGAGTGTACGATCTCCGTGAAGTGCCCGGAATGTAATAGCACTAATCACGATGGGGCCATGCATCCCTGCCCGTTACCGCAAACCGACAAAGCTCCTTCACCCTCACAACAGGACGGCGGGGAGAGAGAGGCTCACTCCAGGACAACTGCTGTCAGCTCGAGCTGCACAGAAGTTTGCGGTCAAGCTCAGTCAAGCCGTTCTTGTTCAAAGATCTGCCTCACTAAGGTGTACCCTAAGGGAGCCAAAGACAAGGCCATCAAAGCCTACGTAATTCTGGATGATCAGAGCAATCGCTCACTAGTCAGACCAGAGTTCTTTGACTTGTTCAACATTGAGAGTAATCAGTTCCCATACTACCTTAGAACTTGCTCAGGCAGTGTGGAAACATATGGAAGGAAGGCAGAAGGCTTCCAGTTCGAGTCCCTCGATGGTAAAGTTGTTATCTGTCTCCCTCCACTCTTAGAGTGCAATGAAATTTTGAATAACCGCACTGAGATCCCGACGCCAAGTGCAGTGCTACACCAGCCACATCTCCACCACATTGCCAAGCACATCCCAGAACTGGATCCAAAAGCAGAAATACTCCTGCTATTAGGAAGAGATGTTCTCCAGGTGCACAAGGTTAGGCAGCAGGTCAATGGACCACACGACGCCCCCTTTGCCCAATGCCTGGATCTGGGCTGGATGGTGATAGGAGAGGTGTGCCTCGGCAATGTACACAAACCGACAGTTAACACACTCAAGACCAATGTGCTCGAGAGTGGCCGCCATTCAATTTTTCAACCCTGCACAAGTTTCATGTGTATCAAGGAAGCACGACAAGGCTTTAACAAATGTAAAGTAACCGGCAAGACGCTGGGTCAGTCAGTCTTCGCTCAAACTGAGCATGATAATAAACTTGCTCCATCAGCTGAAGACGCCATTTTCTTAAAAATAATGGACACCAAGGTCTTCGGAGGTGAAGCTAATAATTGGGTCGCCCCACTACCTTTCAGAGAACCACGCCAGCGCTTGCCAAACAACAAAGAGCAGGCAGTCAAGCGGTTCACATCCTTGCAGAAAACCCTGAAAAGGAAACCTGAGATGCAGCAACGATACATAGCATTTATGGAGAAGATCTTCGCTAATGGACATGCTGAAGTAGCACCGCCACTGAGGGAAGGCGAGGAGTGCTGGTACCTCCCAAAGTTTGGGGTTTACCACCCACAAAAGCCCAATCAGATCAGGGTGGTCTTTGACTCCAGTGCTCAGTGCGCTGGTATCTCCCTTAATGACGTGCTCCTTACAGGCCCCGACCTTAACAATACCCTTCTCGGGGTCCTGCTGCGCTTCCGAAAGGAGAAGGTCGCAATCTTAGCGGACATCCAACAGATGTTCCATTGCTTCTTAGTACAGGAGGACCATCGCAATTTCCTCCGTTTCTTATGGCACAAATGTAACTTACCTCGCACTGCGGACAAAATGGCCCAGGCAAAGGATGTCATCTTTAAAGCAACTCAAAGAGCAGATTTTGCAAGGGAGTTTTCGGCTCTCCAAGCTAATAAACCAATACCAAAGGACAGCCCTTTGAGGAAATTCAACCCAATCCTGAAGAATGATATCATCTGCATTGGAGGCTGGTTAATACACTCCCAACTTCCAGCTGCAGAAAAGAGTCCAGTAATCCTGCCCAAAGACAGCCATGTGTCCTTACTGCTCACTCGCCATCACCATGAACAGATAAAGCATCAGGGCCATCACCTGACGAAAGGAACAATAAGGGCAGCGGGACTGTGGATCTTGGGAGGTAAAACACTGATCAATTCAGTACTCCACAAATGTGTAACCTGCAGGAAACTGCGAGGCAAGTTGGAAGCTCAACGTATGGTGGACCTCCCACCAGAACGCCTTGAAGCCTGCCCTCCTTTTACATATGTGGGGCTCGATGTATTTGGTCCCTGGACTATCACTATGAGACGCACCAGAGGAGGACAAGCAGAGAGCAAACGGTGGGCCATCATGTTTAGCTGCATGAGTTCAAGAGCGGTACACATTGAGGTCATCGAATCTTTGGATACATCCAGCTGTATTAATGCTCTCGGGCGCTTCTTTGCGCTAAGAGGCCCTGCAAAACAGTTAAGGTCTGATTGCGGCATGAACTTTGTTGGAGTGTCAAAGGAGCTGGGGATGGACAAAACGGTGCAAAAGTACCTCAGTCAGCAGGTATGCAACTGGGAGTTTAACACACCACATGCCTCTCACATGGGAGGCGCATGGGAGCGGATGATTGGTATCGCCAGAAGAATTCTTGATTCAATGTTTCTGCAGCAACGCACCCGATTGACCCACGAGGTACTGTGCACACTAATGGCAGAGGTCACAGCCATTATAAATGCACGACCACTCCTACCTGTGTCTTCTGACCCGGAAAACCCCTTCATACTCTTGCCATCAATGCTCCTTACACAGAAGGCAGGAGCTCCCCCTCCACCTGGGGACTTTTTTAAAATTTTATTTAATTGCGTTTTTAAGTAATTACAAGTCTAGAAAAAAATGTATATATCCCTTCCCCCCTCCCCTTAACCCCTCCCCCCTAACTTCCCTATTAAAAAAAAAGAGAAAGTAAGAAAGAAAAAAAAAGAGAGTGCCTGGTTGTTGGAAGATCTCCACATGTTCCATGGAGTTCTTAATAACTTTAGTATATATATTTATTTCTTTCCCTAAGTAACCAATTGTTTCATCTTCAGAGCACCTATATATTTAGTCCTGTCTTTTGTAAATAAGGGCACCAAATTTTCAGAAATGTTTCATATTTATCTCTTAAATTATAAGTAATTTTTTCAAATGGAATACAGCCATAAATTTCTTTCTTCCAACAATCTATACTTAAATATGTATCCGATTTCCAAGTAACTGCAATAGCCTTTTTGGCTACTGCCAGTACAATTTTTATGAATTCTTTCTGATATTTATTTAGTTTGAGTTTCGGTTTTATCCTTTCAATATCACCTAGTAAAAGTAATATTGGATTATGAGGAAGTTGTATTCCCGTAATTTGTTCCAGTAAAAGTCTTAAATTTGCCAAAAAGGTTGAATTTTAGAACAAGACCATGTAGAATGTAAAAAAAGTACCAGTTTCTTGGTTACATCGGAAACACTGATCAGATAAACTTGGATTTAATTTATTTATTTTTTGTGGTGTAATATATAATTGATGTAGAAAGTTATATTGCACTAATCTTAACCGAACGTTTATTGTACTTGTCATACTATCAAGACATAGTCTTGACCGATTTGTTTCTTCAATTTTAATATTCAAATCACTTTCCCATTTTTGTCTTGACTTATGGACTCCTTGTTTAATTGCATGTTTTTGAATCAAATTATACATACAAGATATAATTTTTTTAATATTTCCTTTTTGAATTAAAATTTCTATTTCATTAGATTTCGGCAATAACATTGTTTGACCTAATTTTTCTCTTATATAAGCCCTTAGTTGAAAGTAACAAAATAAAGTGTTATTTGATACTTTATGTTTATTCTTTAATTGATCAAATGACATTAATATACCTCCTTCAAAACAATCTCCTATGTATCTAATCCCTTTTTGAAACCAATTATATAAAAGTTGATTGTCCATTGTAAAAGGAATAAGTCTATTTTGAATTAAAGATCTCTTTGCTAATAAAGATTTTTTTGTCTCATCATCAACATTTATCTTATTCCACAAATCGATCAAATGTTTTAATATAGGAGATTGTTTTTTTTCCCAAATCCATTTAGATTCCCATTTATATATAAAATCTTCTGGTACGTTTTCTCCTATTTTATCTAGTTCTATTCTAATCCATGCCGGTTTATCTTTCTCAAAAAAAGATGCAATAAATCTAAGTTGATTTGCTTTATAATAATTCTTAAAATTTGGAAGTTGTAACCCTCCTAGATCAAATTTCCATGTCAATTTTTCCAACGATATTCTTGACATCTTACCTTTCCAGAGAAACTTCCTCACATATTTGTTTAACTCTTGAAAAAACTTCTGGGGTAATTGTATTGGTAATGATTGAAATAAATATTGTAGTCTAGGGAATGTATTCATTTTTATAGTATTTACTCTACCTACTAATGTTATTGGTAATGCCATCCATTTATCAAGATCTTCCTGAATTTTTTTCAAAAGTGGTGAATAATTTAATTTGTATAAGTTTTTTATGTCATTATCAACTCTTATACCTAAATATTTTATACCATTTGCCGGCCATCTAAATTGAGTTATTAATCGACATTGACTATAGTCTCCATTAGTAAGAGGTAAAATTTCACTTTTATCCCAATTTACTTTATAACATGATATTTTCCCATATTCTTCTAATCTATAAGATAATTTACATAATGAATGTAATGGATCTGTTAAATAAAGTAGAACATCATCAGCAAATAAATTAATCTTGTATTCTTCCTGATTAACTCTGAAACCCTTAATATCTGGGTCCATTCTAATTAATTCAGCTAATGGCTCTATTGCCAACACAAACAAAGCAGGTGATAATGGACAACCTTGCCTAGTTGATCTTGTTAACTGAAATGATGTCGAAATTTGACCATTTGTCACTACTTTAGCTTTGGGATTAGTATTTAAGGTTTTAATCCATTTTATAAATGATGTTCCTAATCCATATTTTTCCAATACCTTAAATAAAAAATCCCATTCCAATCTATCAAATGCTTTTTCTGCATCTAAAGCAACTGCCACACTCGTTTCCTCCCTCTTTTGCGCTAAATGGATTATACTAAATAACCGGGTTACATTATCTGCCGATTGTCTATTTTTGATAAATCCTGTTTGATCCATATGCACTAATTTTGGTAAGCATTTAGATAATCTATTAGATAAGATTTTTGCTATTATTTTGTAATCAGTATTTAATAAAGAAATAGGTCTATATGATGCTGGTTTTAAAAGGTCTCTATCTTTTTTTGGCAATACTATTAAAATAGCTGTTGAAAAAGATTCTGGAAGTCTTTGCATTCTTTCCGCTTGATGTATTAACTCCATAAAGGGAGAAATTAATAAATCTTTAAACTTTTATAAAATTCAGGCGGAAAACCATCTCCTGGAGATTTATTACTTTGAAGTGATCCTAGAGCTTCTTCAACCTCCTTCAATGTAAAAGGCATACCTAATCCCTTCTGTTCTTCCGTATTTAATTTTGGAAGAGTTATTTGTGATAAAAATCTTTCTATCTTAACATCATCATTTTTTGATTCTGATTTATACAACTCAGAATAAAAATTCTTAAAAGCCTCATTAATTGCTAGAGGCTTATAAGTAATTTTATTCACTTTTGTTCGGATTGCATTTATTGTTTTAGAAGTCTGATCTGTTTTTAACTGCCATGCAAGGACCTTGTGTGATCTTTCACCTAGTTCATAATATCTCTGTTTAGTTCTCATAATTGCTTTTTCTGTTCGATATGTCTGGAGTGTATTGTATTTTAACTTCTTATTAATAAGTTGTCTTTGTTTTTCTTCTGTCATATTTCTTTGAGATTCTTTTTCTAATTTTATAATCTTTTTCCAATTGATCTATTTCTATCATATATTCCTTCTTAATTTTAGAAGTATAACTTATTATCTGACCTCTCAAATATGCCTTCATTGCTTCCCACAATATAAATTTATCATCAACTGAATGTGAATTTGTATCTAAAAAGAACTGAATCTGCTTTTTCATAAAATCACAAAAATCTTGATGTTTTAGTAGAATTGAGTTAAATCTCCATCTATAAATTGATTCCTCTTTATCTATCATTGTCATTATTAAAGGAGAGTGATCAGACAATATTCTTGCTTTATATTCCACATTTTTCACTCTATCTTGAGTATTCGTTGATAATAGGAAAAAATCTATCCTTGAGTATGTTTTATGTCTATTTGAATAAAATGAATAATCTCTTTCTTTTGGATTGATTCTTCTCCATATATCAATCAAATTTGTCTTTCATCAATGATAGAGTTAATTTTACTACTTTTAATTTTGTAATAGCCTTTGTTGATCTATCTAAAACTGGATCTAGACAAAAATTAAAATCTCCACCTATTAATATTTTACCATGTGCGTTAGCCAAATTCAAAAAGACCTCCTGTATAAATTTTACATCATTTTCATTTGGTGCATAAATATTCATAAGAGTCCATAGTTCTGAAAAAATTTGACAATGTATAATTAAATATCTTCCTGCTGAATCAATTAATACATTTTGTATTTTAATTGGTAAATTTTTATTAACCAAAATTGCAACTCCTCTCGCCTTTGAGTTAAATGAAGCTGCAATAACATTTCCAACCCAGTCTCTTTTTAATTTCTGATGTCCTATGTCCGTTAAATGAGTTTCTTGTAGGAACGCTATATCTATTTTCATTTTTTTAATATATGTTAAAATTCTTTTTCTTTTTACTGGTCCATTAAGCCCATTAACATTAAAACTTAAAAAATTCAATAAACTAGTCATTGTTTTTAATTATGTTACTCCAATCTATAATAATGCCTAATCTTTCAACTTTCGTGGTATCCTGGGAAATCTTTTTAGAAGTCTCCATGTTGCTATGTGTGTCCCCACCAATCATCCAGGCAAAAAAATAGAAGAAAAATAGAGTATAAGGAAAAAAACAAAATACCCCCCTACTAATGTTGTGAAAGAAAAAAAACACAACATTACCCCCCTCTGTTGTACGGGTCATGGCAATCGCCATGATTACACACGTGAATCCCATAGTAACCGATTCAAAGCTCCCCAGCCCTCCCGCAACGTAAAAAGTATATATATAAGAAAAGAAAAAACATACTATTCTCAATTAATATTTCTAAAATTTTACTTTTCTCCCTTTTATCATCCTTAAATGTCCATCAGTTCCATTCGCTATCTCTGTCTTCGTCTTTAACCATTGCATTTATAAATCTCTACGTTTAATTAGCGAATAGATGGAAGTTTTTGTGTGAATACCTCCGCATCTCGATAATCGGAAAAAAATCTTTTTCCCTCTTCCAAAAAAATTATCAGTGTTGCTGGGTGACGCATTAAAAATTTATAACCTTTTTCCCATAAGACTTTTTTTGCTGAATTAAATTCTTTCTTTCTCTTCAAAAGGTTATAACTTGTATCAGGATAAAAATGAACTGGTTTCTCTGCTATCATCAATGGACCCTTTCTTCTTTTGGCACCTTGGGCAGCCACCCTCAAAATCTTTTCTTTATCCTGGTATCTTAAACATCTTATCAAAATTGATCGCGGATTTTGATCATCTTTAGATCTTGGCCTTAAGGCTCTGTGCACCCTTTCAATCTCAATTGAAGTTTCTTCTCCCATTTCCAATTTTTCAGGGATCCATTTTTGAAAAAAATTTATTGGGCCTTCTCCTTCGGTACCTTCTTTAAGTCCAACAATTTTAATATTGTTATGTCTACTAAAATTTTCAAGCTTATCCATTTTCTCCACGAGTTGTTTTCTTTCTGATGTCCAGGCATTATTATCATCTTCCAATTCCTTCATTCTTCCATCCATATCTTCCATTTTAATTTCCAAATCTGTAATTTTCTTTTCCATTTTTTCTTGTTTCTTTGTCATTTTATCAAACATAGCCTCCATATTTATTATTTTTTCTTTAATTACTTTTTGGTTACTTTTAATTACTTTTAATGCATTTAATTTATGCATTATTTGCCTCAAAGTCTTTTTTGTATTTTCAGAGGAACTTTCATCTCCATCTTCATCTGATTTATCCAGAGAATCTGACTCTCTCTCAGAATCACTATCACTTTCAGTTGCAGTCGCAGCTGAGATTTGTAGTTCTGGTTGCTCTCGTTTGCGCATGCTCGTTCTTTTACGCTTGCGCAGTTCTCGTTGATCTTTTCCTTTAGAAATGGCCGATGCTGCCGCAGTTTCCTGTTCTGTTTCGCCAGTGATGTGTTGTACCTGAGTCCGCGGTTCTTCGGTAGAAGTAGGCCTTGATTCTGTTCGAACTTGAGCTGTCTTCGCGGTAGTATTTTTCTTCGTCCTCTGTTTATAAGGCATAGCTTAAAACAATCCAGAGTCATTTATAAGTAACCTTAAGAAAGTATTGACTAATTTTTCTTCACTTAAACATTAATTTATTGATTTTTTTACGGGAGGGCTGGGTTCCAGCGTCTCGATCCTACGTCATCACGTGACGTCCACCCCACCTGGAGACTTTTCTGATAAGGATTTGTACACAAAGCAATGGAGACAGGTCCAGGCTCTGGCAAATTGGTTCTGGTCTCGTTGGAGACATGAATATCTACCTTTGTTGCAACACAGACAAAAGTGGACAGAACCCTGCAGGAATCTTCAAGTTGGCGATTTAGTCCTGCTCAGGGACAAGCAGATCGCCCACAACTGCTGCCCAATGGCCAGAATCACTGCCACATTCCCTAGTAGGGATGGACATGTCAGGAAGGTTGAGTTGAAAACTTCTGACCAAGGTGATGTGAAAATTTACCAAAGGCCAGTTGCAGAAGTCATTCTACTTCTACCTAATGACTGACTTAGAGACTGAAGTTTTGTATTATGTTCATTGTGACCTTACGAAGGTCATGTGGGGAGTGTGTTGCCTTTAAGGCATTTGTTTAGTTTATTATATTTTCGCTTTAGTAATTCGTTTGCTATCGTTTTCTAGTTAAAGTTAAGATTGTTTAAAGTAAATTCGTTGTCTGTGATATATCACGGCATGCGATGATGTCACACCTGGCTTCGCCGCGTCTTGTGGGAAAATACCGGTTTGAAGAAACGGGAAGGAGGGGGCTTGTGTGTGCAGGATCAGCGTGAGAAAAGTTTTCTTTCTACGCACTAGAAACATTAGTGAAGCAACGCCATAAGTTCATGAGATAATCGATATATTGAATTTAAAATGTTAACACTGATTCTGTTAAAAGTAATGATGGTTGATAAAGTTTATGTTTTTTGTTATTTAAAGAGTTGCGGATAGTTTGTGTTGAAGTGTATTTAAAGTCAGTCGATGGCGTAGGTAGATTCTGACTGTATGTTGCACTTTAATGTAATATAGTTGTAGTTTTACTTTTGCAAGTATTTATGATGTAAATGTGATGTCAAGAAGGAAACAAATACTGTATATATTTTGTATTGTTTTATCAACAGCTTTCACCATACGTTAATGTGGAAGAGTGAACAGTAAACGGTTAATCTTACTGGGACCGCCTCATTGATTGGTTTATGCTTGGTGTTTAGTTCAGAGTTCTTTTACACCTGTGCGAGAACACTACAGGGGGTATGTCTAAATTAATCATATGGGATACATTTAAAGCATTTCTACATGGTCAGATCATTTCTTATTCAGCTAAGCTTAAAAAACAGACTAAAGTAGAATTAGGTAAGATTTCAAAACAAATTAAAGATTTAGATACTATATGTGATTTCCCTTAAAATCAACTTATTTAAACAAAGGGTGGAACTTCAATCACAATATAATGTATTATTAACTCATCCTATTGAAGGCTACTTGCTTAAGCTAAAAAGTCAATTTTATATGTTTGGAGATTTAAAAAAACAAACTGCTTGTAACTGGATGCGGATCTTGAAGTTGGTTAACTCTTCTTCGATTTGTGCTAGTCATTCATTGATTCGATCTAAAATTGTACATTGTTATTATTTGACGAAGGAGAGATTGTCTAAAATCTTTCCTAATGTTGATAGTTATTGTTATAGATGTAAAACTGAGACAGCTATGCTTTTGGTCTTGTTCTACACTGGAACAGTTTTGGAAGTCAGTTTTTTCTACAATTTCTAAAGCCCTTAAAATTAATTTACAACCTAACAAGTTAACTGTGCTCTTTGGAATAATTCCTCAAAATAATCCATTTGTTACATTGATAGCTAAGAGGGCCATTTTGTTGAAGTGGAAGGATATTTGCTGAACCTCTGGCTAGGATCTTTATGTCCTCGTTGTCCACGGGAATGGTACCGGTGGATTGGAGGGAGGCAAATATTGTCCCCTTGTTCAAAAAAGGTAGTTGGGATAGTCCGGGTAATTATAGACCAGTGAGCCTTGTGTCTGTGGTGGGAAAGCTGTTGGAAAAGATTCTTAGATATAGGATCTATGGGCATTTAGAGAATCATGGTCTGATCAAGGACAGTCAGCATGGTTTTGTGAAGGGCAGATCGTGCCTAACAAGCCTGATAGAGTTCTTTGAGGAGGTGACCAGGCATATAGATGAGGGTAGTGCAGTGGATGTGATCTACATGGATTTTAGTAAGGCATTTGACAAGGTTCCACATGGTAGGCTTATTCAGAAAGTCAGAAGGCATTGGATCCAGGGAAGTTCGGCCAGGTGGATTCAGAATTGGCTTGCCTGAAGAAGGCAGAGGGTCGTGGTGGAGGGAGTACATTCAAGTTGGAGGGTTGTGACTAGTGGTGTCCCACAAGGATCTGTTCTGGGACCTCTACTTATTGTGATTTTTATTAACGACCTAGATGTGGTGATAGAAGGGTGGGTTGACAAGTTTGCAGACAACACAAAGGTTGGTGGTGTTGTAGATAGTGTAGAGGATTGTCAAAGATTGCAGAGAGACATTGATAGGATGCAGAAGTGGTCTGAGAAGTGGCAGATGGAGTTCAACCTGGAGAAGTGTGAGATGGTACACTTTGGAAGGACAAACTCCAAGGCAGAGTACAAAGTAAATGGCAGGATACTTGGTAATGTGGAGGAGCAGAGGGATCTGGGGGTACATGTCCACAGATCCCTGAAAGTTAACTCATAGGTAGATAGGGTAGTTAAGAAAGCTTATGGGGTGTTAGCTTTCATAAGTCGAGGGATAGAGTTTAGTAGATGTGATGTAATGATGCAGCTCTATAAAACTCTAGTTAGGCCACACTTGGAGTACTGTGTCCAGTTCTGGTCGCCTCAGTATAGGAAGGATGTGGAAGCATTGGAAAGGGTACAGAGGAGATTTACCAGGATGCTGCCTGGTTTAGAGAGTATGGATTATGATCAGAAATTAAGGGAGCTAGGGCTTTACTCTTTGGAAAGGAGGATGAGAGGAGACATGATAGAGGTGTACAAGATATTAAGAGGAATAGATAGAGTGGACAGCCAGCACCTCTTCCCCAGGGCAGCAATGCTCCGTACAAGAGGACATGGCTTTAAGGTAAGGGGAGGGAAGTTCAAGGGGGATATTAGGGGAAGGTTTTTCACTCAGAATGGTTGGTGCGTGGAATGCACTGCCTGAGTCGGTGGTGGAGGCAGATACGCAAGTGAAGTTTGAGAGACTACTAGACAGGTATATGGAGGAATTTAAGGTGGAGGTTATATGGAAGGCAGGGTTTGAGGGTCAGCACAACATTGTGGGCTGAAGGGCCTGTAATGTGCTGTACTATTCTATATTCTATATCTCGGCTCCCACTCTGTCACAATGGTTCTCTCAAGTGATGTTATGTCTTAGTTTGGAGAAAATTAGAAGTTGAACCTTCGAACCTATGTTTGATTTTGAGAAAAGATGGGGTTCATTGCTCATTACTACCATTTGAGTTAATTGATAGATTTCCTCCATGATCTAATTGTAAATTTTGGTATAATTTTTTTTTGCTGGCGGTTTGATGTTTATCTTTAGAAGCTTTTTGTATGATGCGTGACTCCAGAGTTGAACATCTAATGGGTTCTTTTTTTCTCTCACTTTTTTCTTGCTTTAGTAGGGTTTTTTCTTTTTTGTGTCACCATATTTTTCAATCCTTAAAATATTGTTTGTTTTTTTTTGAGACATTGTAAGTGTTACTTCGATGTACTCTTGCTATTTTGTATAATAATAATAATAAAGATTCGAAAGAAACTGGTTACATCTGAACCTGAGGGGATCCAATGTCCATGCGGGCAGGTTTTCTAGAGTTGTTCAGGAGGTTTTTAATTTGGGGCAGAGGAATGAGAGCTAAAGTGATAGTGCTAAAGATGAGGTAGTTGATTTATAGAGAGAATGTGTAATGATACTCCTAGCAAGGAGAAGCAGATGATAGGGCAAAATTGCAGTCAACAGGATGGGTTGCAATGTAAAAAATAGACAAAATCGAAAAGAGTGAATACAGGACTGAATAGTAAGGATGTGGCCCACAAATTACAATGGGAGATAGAAAATGCATGCCAAAAGGGCAATGTTACAATAGTCATGGGGGGTTTCGATGTGCAGGTAGATTGGGAAAATCAGGTTGGTGCAGGAGTCCAAGAGGGGTATGCCTACAAAATGGATTTTTAGAGCAGCTCATGGGTGAGCCCACTAGTGGATCAGCTGTATGGGATTAGATGTTTTGCAATGAACCAGAATTTATTAGAGTGAAAGAACCCTCAGGGGAAAGTGATCATAATTTGATCGAATTCACCCTGAAATTTGAGAGGGAGAAGCTAAAGTCAATGCATCAGTATTACAAGGGAGTTACAGAGGCATGAGGGAGGAGTTGGCCAGAATTGATTGGAAAAGAACACTGGCAGGGATGATGGCAGAGCAGCAATGGCTGGGATTTCTGGAAGCAATTTGGAAGGCACAGGATGTATACATCCCAAGGAGGAAAAAGTATTCTAAAAGAAAGAAGGTACAACCGTGGCTAAAAGATGTGAAAGCCAACATAAAAACCAAAGAGAGGGCATATAATAGAGCAGAAATGAATGGAAAGTTAGAGGATTAGGAAGCTTTTAAAACCCAACAGATGGCAACTAAAAAGTCATTAAGAAGGTAAAGATGGAATACCAAAATAAGCTAACCAATAGAGGTAGTAAAGGAAATGGCAGATGAACTGAATAGGTATTTTGCATCAGTCTTCACTGTGGAAGACACTGGCAGTATGGTGGAAGTTCCAGTTGTCAGGGGTTATGAAGTGTGTGAAGGTACCATTACTAGAAAGAAGGATCTTGGGAAACTGATAAGTCTGAAGGTAGATAAGTCACCTCGACCAAATGGTGTACACCCCAGGGTTCTGAAAGAGGTGGCTGAAGAGATTGTGGAGGCATAAGTAATTATCTTTCAAGAATCAAAAGATTCTGGCATGGTTCCAGAGGACTGGAAAATTGCAAATGTCACTCCATTCTTCAAGAAGGGAGAGAGACAGAATAAAGGAAATTATAGACCAGTTAGTCTGACCCCAGTGGTTGGGAAGGTGTTGCTGTCAAGGTACTTGAGGGCACATGATAAAATAGGTTGTAGTCAGCATGGTTTCCTCAAGGGAAAATCTTGCCTGACAAATCTGTTGGAATTATTTGAAGTAATAACAAGCAGGATAGAGAAAGGAGAATTGGTTGATGTGTACTTTGATCTTCAGAAGGCCTTTGACATGGTGTCACACATGAGGCTGCTTAACAAGGTGTGAGTGCTATGAGACCCCACCCAAACGTGCCAGCATCCAGGATTTAGACACTCAAAACCCCCAGAGTACGAATAGCTGATGCGGCCCTTTAAGTGCTCAGGGTAGTCCTGCTAATTGGTAATCATGCTTTGAATGCCAAGAATTGAGTAGTTAAGGAACACTTGAACTGTGGTTCAATGATCAATCATAAGCTGGAAAAAAAGTTGAATTTCCCCATGGGGATGAATAAAGTATCTATCTATCTATCTATCTACCATGTTTCGAACCTTGCTTTGGGTATCTCAGTATCTGAGCCTAATTCCTCCTCATCAAAGACTCTTGTCACAGTACAACAGAGCCGACATGGAACCAGCTGGATATTGGAGCCTTTCATCAGCTAAGGCCAGCCACAGTGAGAACATTTCCCATTTCCAGACAAAGCCTGGAGATGCACAACCTCCAGGTCACCATTTGCCAATTATTGCAGGCAGGAAGCCAAAGCCACTCGGCTGTGGCTGTTGGCCGCCCAGTGGAGCCACTTGATCTTCCATCCCCAGAGAGATGATCTGAGTTCCTAGAGAATGACCTGAGTTCTTGCCACTGCTTCCTTGTCCAACACTCATTAGTATTTAAATCCCAGCCATCCCAGTTCCCCTCAGAGTGCAGAAAGGTGACCTTCATTATTATTCTTCTGACTTGATGAGCCACTGCGCACTGGGATCGTAGGTCAGAGATTTGCCCTAATCTGGAGTTTGGGGTCACCCTGAGGAAAGTGTTTCATCATCCTGACAGAGCCAGCTGAGCCTCTGACTATCTGATTAAGATTTGATGTGGGGGGTTGATGGGGGGCAGTCAGCGGCTGACTATGTGACTGAATTCCGAACCTTGGCCCAGGAGAGTGGTTGGAACAGTAAGGCGTTGAACACGCTCTACTACCATGGACTCTGAGATGAACTGAAGGATGTCCTCACCTTGGGAGAGCCAGCAGAGAACTTAGTTTCTGATTAACCAGTCCATCATCTTGACCATCATCTAGAAGAGGAAAAGTGGGACCAGGTCGAGGAGATCCTGTCAGAGTCTACTCCCTATATATTACAGTTCCACTCCCCAACCTCCAACTATGACCAGCCCATCACCTGATCATGATCCAGTCAAATCCATATAGGTTGGTGGTACTGGAGTCCCTACCAATGACAAGTCCAAGGTCACTGCTTTAACTGGGGGGGGGGGAGCAGATGTCCAAAGCTGCAGCCACCTGGAGAACAGCAAAGACCAGCCGTTGTTGGGAGGACTGATGGTAGAAGCCAGTACGCACAATGCCACAGATTCTGGTTTCATGCTGAAGATGGAGCTCACCTGGGTTAAGAACCTGAAGCAGGTGAGGGCTTTTGTGGTCTCTGGGGCAGTGGGTAATTTTCTGGATTTAAGAATCGCCCATATTGGTTTGACATATCACAGTGAGAGTTGTGCCAGCCCATGGCCACACCAGTCCTGGACAGCCACCCACTAGGCTCCAGGCAGATCCAGCAACAAACTCTAGTTTTGGAGATGAGGATAGGGGATCATGTGGAAGACATTGGTTTCTACTGTCCACTCATACTCCTGAATCTTGCTTATGCTTGGCTGTCCCAGCATAAACCATCTGCACACTAGAGGGAGGGGGAATTTTTGCTAAGATCTTCTGGAGATCTAGTTCTGTCCTCAAGAGTGGACAGGCTGGTTCTGGCCATGTGGACTGTGCAAATCCTGACACTGTCTGGTCGGGATCCCACAGGAACTAGAGAGGAAAACTCTAGTTCAGGAGAGGTCCGAGAGGTCTGGGGAACTTGCTGCTAAGTTTAGGGCTTCCTGTGGCCAGGTCTCAAGGAAGGGAGAGACTCCTGCATGCTGATCCTTGAAGCCTGCTCCCAGGGGGCAGAACTCTCTGTAATGCCTCATTGCCATTGCCTGATGATAGGGGGGTATTCGGTTCCGATTTGACCTCTGTTTACATGAAGGAATTTTGAGGGTAGGGAGAGGACTCACAGGTCTGTCGAATCACCCTTGTCACATGTGAAGTCTCAGGAGTTGTCCTTGAAGGAAAGTCCAGAGGAGATTGCAACACCCTGGCTGGTCAAAATGCCTTCCATTTACAAGGGCTTGGAAGAGGCCTTCAGCAAGGGAGAGGCTTTGACTCTTCCAGCGCACTAACCCTACGACTGTGCTATAGACCTGCTGCCCAGTACCTGTCCCCCATGGAGTCGACTGTACGCGCTCTCAGGCCCAAAGAGAAGCACAATGGAGGAATATATAAAGAAAGCTCTTGCCATGGGCTTCATTCGGCCCTCCACCTCACTCTTCTTCGTACAAAAGCAAGATGGGAGCTTGCAGCCATACATTGACTACAGGGGATTAAACCACATAACACCCATGAAACACTCCCCCTTCCATTCATGAATACGGCTTTTGAGATGCTCCAAGGAGCGAGGGTATTCTCAAAATTTGACCTAAGGAGTGCGTACAGTCTGGTCCATATTAGGGAAGTGATGAGTGGAAGCTTGCATTCAAATAACTGACAGGGCACTATGAATACCTAGTTCGGCCTTGCAAATGCTCTGACATTTTCCAGGCCTATATAAACAAAGTGCTCTGGAATACTCTCCATAAGTATGCTTCTGTCTGCTTGGATGATATAATCTTGAAGTCCATGGAGGAGCACATTGCTCATGTCAGGGACATTATAAAGAGGTGTCTAGACCATGGACTTTATGTCAAGTCAGAGGTTCATGTGACGATTGTTTCATTTTTTGGGTTTCATCATCTCCAATGACAATCTCAAGATGGACCCTACCAAGACCTAGGCAGTCATAGACTGGCCACCACCATCCAGAATCAAACAAGTCCAGCGATTCCTGGGATTTGCTAACTTATCTGTCTGGATGATTAAAGTGGAGTCTGCTTTTGCAGAGTTTAAGCAGTGGTTCACAACAGCTTGCATCTTGGTTTCCAGATCTTCCCTTCATGTAAGTGGATGCTGCAGACATTGGCAGGAGCTTTCTTTGGTAAGTTAGCCTTGGAGGAATGGCATCACTGGCTAGAGGAGACCAAGAACCCTTTTATCATTTGGACTGACCATAAGAACCTGGCTTATAGTCAAGAGGCTGAATTCCAGGCAGGCCAGGTGGGCTTTGTTCTTTAACTGCTTTGAATTCATCCTGATGTACTGACTGGGGTCAAAAAGCCCTTCAAGTTGATGAGAGGAACAGGCTTCCACCATTTTGCCCCTGTCCAGGGTGATAATGCCAATCTGTTGGGGTATTGATGCCCTTGTTCACAAAGCCCAAACACAAGGGGAGATTCCTAGGAACAGCCCTCCGGTTATGCTGTTTGTCCCAAGTTCTGTCCGGTCCCAGGTACACTAATGGGGACATTCATCAAGAATGACCGCACTCCAGGGATTGCAAATTTATCAAGAGGAGGTATTGCTGGCCCAGAATGATGACAGAGGAATGATGAAGAGGTATTGCTGGCCCAGAATGATGACAGAGGTTGGGCAGAATGTGCAGATAGGTGAGGTGTACGCCTGGAACAAGGAACCCTGTACCTGTCTCAAAGGCTCCTCTGCTCCCTACTAGTTCCAGAAAGATCTTGGGGACACGTGTCCATAGACTGTCATGGGTCTCCCACCATCTAAGGGGAAGTTGGTCATCATGGTCATTGTCAATCAAGTTTTGAAAGCCTACTAGTTCATTGCCTTGGGAAAAGCAGCCGAGACAGCTGAGATCATCCTGGATCAGGTCTTTAGCATCTATGGATACCTGGTGGATATTGACTTGGATTGTGATCCACAATTTACATCACATTTCTGGAGGGTGTTCTGTCAACTGATTGGGGCAACAACAGGCATTTCCTTTGGGTTTCACTCACAGTCCAATGGCCAGACAGAGGAACAAGCAGGATTTAGAACGTACCCTGAGATGCCTGGCCTCAGAAATATCTGAGTGGTGTGACCATTTGATGTGGGCAGAGGTCACCCACAATACTTTGCAGAATTTGGCAAATGGGATGTCACTGGTCAAGTACCAGTTTGGTTATCCTCTGCCTTTCTTTCTGGAACAAGAGGCTGAGGTTGGGGTCCCTGAGCCAAAGACTTCATCTAATGCTGCAAGAAAAGATGGATTGGGGCAAGAAAGCTTTTGCTGGACTCTACCTGTAAAGCAAAGACCAAGGCAAACTGAAAGAGAAGCCTGGGACCTGCTTTACAGCCTGGGTGACAGGTCTGGCTCTACACTCATGATTTGCCCCTCTGAGTGAAATCTAGAAAGTTGACCTAAGTTCATTGGGCCCTTTAAAATCCTGAGGAAAGTAAACCTAGTGGCTTACAACATTAAGGTCCCCGAGACCCTAAAGATCAATCCTACCTTCCACATTTCTTTGTCAATATTTTTATTAATTTCCACATTGAAGAATACAGAGTACAATAAGATATATTATGGGTCAAGAAAAAGGACAATATTATCAAATACATTATATTTGAATCACACTTGGAATCTCATTATCCTATGTTCATATAAATTAAATTAAATCGTAATATTGAAATGTGATCATTTTATTATACAAAAAAGAATCTAAACCCACTACCAAGACCAAAGCTGTTTGGTAAAGAAAGAAAATAGGAAAAAAATCCTTATCATATAGTGAAATATGTTATTAACCAACATCTGTACTTTAAGAGCAAATCAAAAGATTTGAAAATAGTTCAAAAATGGTCCCCACAATATTTGAATGTCTAGAATAGATTCAGAAATTGAACAACGGATCTTCTCTAAATTTAAGCATGACATAACATCACGTAACCATTGAGCAAGAGTAGGCGTAATGACATCCTTCCATTTAAGCAAGAGCACCCTCCTAGCTATAAGAGAAATAAAACCCAAAATGTGCAAATCAGATGTCTCCAAAATAATACCTTTTCCTTCAACAATACCAAATAAGGCAGTCAAAGGGTTAGGCTTAAAATACCCTTTAAAAAAAAAGGGTTAGGCTTAGGCTTAATGAAGGGTGTCGGCCCAAAACGTCAACAGTGCTTCTCCCTATAGATGCTGTCTGGCCTGCTGTGTTCCACCAGCATTTTGTGTGTGTGTGTGTGTTGTTTGAATTTCCAGCATCTGCAGATTTCCTCGTGTTTGAGGCTTAAAATTTACTTTGAAAAGAACAGAGAAAGTTTGGAATACTTCCTTCCAGTATTTTTCAAGACTCAGACATGTCCAAAACATGAACTAGTGAAGCTTCTCCATTGTTACATCTAACACAATAAGGAGATATATCAGAATAAAAACGAGATAGCTTATCCTTGGTCATGTGAGCCCTATGGACCACTTTAAATTGTAGGAGGGAGTGGCAGGCACATAATGATGAAGTGTTAACCAATTTAAAAAATTCCATTCCAAGTTTCCTCAGAGATTGAAATCTGTAAATCTTGTTCCCAAAGATTTTTAATTTTGTCTAAAGGTGCATTTCTCATTCCCAGCAACATGCCATAAATATTGGATATTGAATCATTAGAAATTACATCTAATAATTTTTTATCGGGACTTTTAGGAAATATATATAATTGAGATTGCAGAAAGTCTTTAATTTGTAGATATTGGAAAAAAAAGTGGGATTTTGGTGAGCTATAATTAGCTGACAATTGCTCAGATGAAAAGAGACTTCCTCCACCAAACGGATCCTGGAAGCATTTAATACCCAATCTATCCCATTCTTTTTAGCTTTTTGAAGATGAACTTTATTTAGTCAACAATGTTTGTTTTTCCATATATAAGAAGATAGAATAGAATCAAGAGAATCAAAAAAGGATTTAGGAATAAAAACGGGTAAAGCCTGAAAAAGGTATATAAATTTAGGTAAGATATTCATTTTAATAGAATTAATTCAGCCAATCAACGATAATGAGAGGGGTGACCAATTTGATAATACCCTTTTTACATAATTCAGTAGGGTAAGAAAGTTTTCTTTAAGTAGGTGTTTATAATTCTTAGTAATTGTTACACCCAAATAGGTAAATTGATTTCTTACAATTTTAAAAGAAAGGTTAGTATTAATTGATACCAAATTATTCACAGGAAAAAGTTCACTCTTATATAAATTCAGTTTATATCCTGAAAACTGGCTGAAGCAGGAGAGTAAAGAAAGTGCAGAAGATAACAAAGTTATTAGAAATATTAGAAGTAAAAAGCAATAGGTCATCACCATAGAGCGAAACTTTGTGGGTAGTACCTCACCTTAAAATACCAGTGATATCACTAGATTCTTGAAAAACAATGGCTAAGGGTTCTAAGGCCAGATCAAAGAGCAAAGAGCTCAAAGGACAGCCTTGTCTGGTTCCATGCTGAAGTTTAAAAGGTTTGGAATTCTGAAAATTAGTAAAAACTGAGCAGAGGGAGATAAATAAAGTAATTTAATCCATTGAATGAAATTGGGCCCAAAATTAAAATTTTCTAAGGTTTTAAATAATTCCATTCAACCTGATCAAGAGCCTTCTCAGTGTCTAAAGATATCACACATTCTGATATCTCCTTAGAAGGAGAATAGATAACATTTTTAATAAATCCAGTCTGATCATCAGGATATTTTCAATCCTATGAGCCAGAACTTTGGATAAGATTTTAGTATTACGATTAAGTAAGGACATTGGTCTATATGAAGAGCATTCAGTTGGGTTCTTACTCTTTTTAAGGATAAGAGGAATACAAGTTTCATAAAAAGTTTGTGGCAATCTACCCAACTTAAAGGAATCTGAAAAGACTGAATATAAATGAGGTATAAGCAGTAAGGAAAAAGCTTTATAAAATTCTCCAGAAAATCCATCAGGACCCAGAGCCTTCCCCGAGTGCAATGAACGTACAGCCTCGGCTATTTCCTCATAAGAAACAGGTTGATCCAACTGTTCTCAGTTATCAACAGAAAGTGTAGTAATGTTTAATTGGTCCCAAAAAAATTATTCATTACAGTATTTAGGAGAGTCAGAACAATGAAGTTTAGAATAAAATTCTCTAAAGGTATAATTTATTTCTAAATTGTCAACTGTCCTATTGTTGTTAACTTTACAAATTTCTTTAATTTGCCCTTTAGCTATAAAGGTTTTTAGTTGGTTTGCCAATAATTGATCTGTTTTGTCTCCGTGAATATAAAATTGAGTTTTATCTTTTAGGAGTTGAGTTTCAATTGGATATGTTAAAAGATCATATTTAGTTTTACTTTCAACACACCTTTTATATAAAACCGAATCTGGAGCCAAGGCATATTTTTGATCTAATTGTTTCAACTGATTAGCTAAATCAATTCTCTCTTTATTAGCTTTTTTCTTAACATTCGCAGTAGAAGAAATAATTTGTCCTCTAATTTAGGCCTTGAAGGCATCCCAAATAATGACTAGAAGTCTCTTCCAGTGTATTATTTTTTAACAAAAGAATAATTTGTCTCTCCAGAAAGTTTTAAAAAATCCTTATTAGATAGCAAAGTTAGATTAAAATGTCAAAATCTATTTATTTGAGGGAGACCAGGGAGATTTAAAGACAAAAACACAGGAGCATGATCTGAGACAGCAGTCTCTTTATATTCGCAGGATTAAACTAATGGAATCATTTAGCTATCAATAAAAAATAATCAATTCTGGAATATGTATGATAGACATGAGAGAAAAATGAATACTCCCTGTCTACTGGATGTAAGAAATGCCAGACATCAACAATACCATACTTCATTAGGAAAGATTGAATAAACAAAGCTGATTAATTGGGTGTCGCTGGTTTAGAAGATGACAGATCTAAATTTGGATCTAACCAACAATTAAAATCTCCTCCCATTACCAATGAGTAAAGACTCAAATCTGGCAACAACAAAAAAAAAATGCTCAAAGAATCGGGGCATACCGATTAGCAAATACAGGTGGCCCCCATTTTTCGAACATTTGCTTTACAACAGCTCGTTGTTACGAAAGACCTACATTAATACCTATCTTCACTAACCAAAGAGGATTTTTGCTTTTATGAAAAAAAACACACCTGCTTTATACGTGTGTTTACCCCGAGAAAGACCACCATGACCGGGAAGCCTTGTGCGGGCAGTTGTGTGTGCATGCGTGTACGTGCGTACACATGTACATATGTGTGTACGTGCTTAAGCGTGTACATGCACATGTGTGTACGTGCCATTCCCCCCCCCCCCCCCGCCAAATCAATTTTGGCTTGCTGTCTTCCTGATTTTGATATATGAAACACACCATACATAAAATATTTCTACTGTATATTATATACTGTATACTGTAAATAGGCTCTATATTTATCTTATTATTCCTGCTTTTACTATATGTTAGTGTTATTTTAGATTTTGTGTTATTTGGTATGATTTGGTAGGTTATTTTTTTGGTCTGGGAATGCTCAAAAATTTTTCCCATATAAATTAATGGTAATTGCTTCTTCGCTTTATGATATTTTGGCTTACAAATGGTTTCACAGGAATGCTCTACCTTTGGATAGCGGGGGAAACCACTAAAGAGAGAGTACAGAAGATTTACTAGAATGTTACCTGGGTTTCAGCACCTAAGTTACAGGGAAAGGTTGAACAAGTTATGTCTTTATTCTTTGGAGCATAGAAGGTTGAGGGGGGACTTGATAGAGGTATTTAAAATTATGAGGGGGATAGATAGAATTGACATGGATAGGCTTTTACCATTGAGAGTAGGGGAGATTCAAACAAGAGGACATGAGTTGAGAGTTAGGGGGCAAAAATTTAATGGTAACACGAGGGGGAACTTCTTTACTCAGAGTGGTAGCTGTGTGGAATGAGCTTCCAGTAGAAGTGGTAGAGGCAGGTTCAGTATTGTCATTTAAAGTAAAATTGGATAGGTATATGGACAGGAAAGGAATGGAGGGTTATGGGCTGAGTGTGGGTCAGTGGGACTAGGTGAGAGTGAGTGTTCGGCACGGACTAGAAGGGCCGAGATGGCCTGTTTTGGTGCTGTAATTGTTATATGGTTAAATCTGTACCATTAATCTATTATCTAATTTTCCTGACACTATAAACAAAATGACCATTAGTATCAGACACTACTTTATGTTGGACAAATGGAACTGTGTTATCTATAAAGATCAAAAATGCCCTAGACTTAGCCTGAAAAGAGGAATGAAGATGTAGTCCTCTCCACTGGCTAAAAAGACGTAAATTGTCACATTTACATATGTGAGTTTCTTGTAAAAAAATAACTGGGAACTTAAGATTTTTAATATAAGCAAAAATCTTATTCTGTTTCACAGGGTGATTTAACCCTTTCATGTTAAGACTAAGTAAGTTAATAGTTTGATCCATTTTAATACTATTTAAAAGAAAGGTTAAAGTAATAACCATTGGAATGTATAGTAAAACCAAAGAAAGAACCTTGAGATAGGGTTACCAAGCAACAGATTTGGCTGAGAGTCCAAAGCAGCTTCCAGAAAGAAAATCCATTTACCCCCCCCCCCCCAAAGTCAGAAGGTTGACCAATAGATAGTTGACAGCTACGCCTAATGATAACATCCCCTCAAAAAAAACCTCCTCGTTTAGCTCCAAATTGATTTGAAATTTGGCTGCATTCTAACCTAGACAAAACAACATCAGTTAGTCCTGACGAAGGGTCTCGGCCCAAAATGTCGACAGTGCTTCTCCCTATAGATGCTGCCTGGCCTGCTGAGTTCCACCAGCATTTTGTGTGTGTTGTTAGACAAAACAACAGATGGAGACAAAACTTAACCCTTGTAACAAGAACAGATATAGATTAATTATTACAGTTTCAAAATGATAAAATGAAAAATACCCAAAAAAAACCTCAAAGAGTAAGTATAATATAAAATAATAAAAAAACTCAAAATTCAAAACGTATCAACACACAAGGTATTAACTTGTTAAAATCTTATTCTCTAAGTAAAGCATTAAAAGGTTCGAAATGAGAGTTAGCTACAAAGGTTTACCAAAAGTAAAAGAAGCAATTATTCATGTAGAAAGATACTGAACAATTACTCTCCAGATTCCAAGAATTCCTGGGCTTCTTCGGTCGAATGGAACCATTTTTTAGAGCCATCCCTCAGTATAATTCTGAGCCAAGCAGGATAACGAAGAGAAGGCTTGAAACCTTTGTTTAAAAGTTCCGACATAACCTTTTTGAACTTAGCACGCTCATCCATGACCTCGGGTGAAAACTCCTTGACAATTCTAATTTTCTGGTCATTATAATCAATCATTCCTCTTCAACAGGATTCACGAATTGGAAGTTCCTTTGTTTGAAATTCATGAAAACAGATTATTACTGATTTGGGTCTTGCTCCTGGAGGTGGTCTGGGCACAGGCGATCTATGAGCTCAATCAATCATAGACAGACGATAAAATTTTAGGAAATAGTTCTGTCAAAAAGCTTGCAAAGAATTCCATAGACTGATCACCTTCTGTTAACTCTTCAAGGCCCAAAATTCGTAGGTTATTTCTTCTGCTTCTATTTTCTAAATTGATAATCTTCTGTCTTAATTTTTCATTAGACTTTGATTGTTTTTCACAAAGCTTTTGCAGGTCATCAATTTTCGCATCCAAAATCGTCAGAGTTGCTTCATTCTCTTCTATTCGTTTATCATGTCCAGTTAGGGTTTTTTTAAAAATAGAATCCAATTTGGCATCTATTTGTTTAATTTCAGCGGAAGATTCTTTTCTGTGTTTTCGAAGGAGCTCCATAATAGATTCCAAAGATGCAGGAGGATCTTTTTTAGTACCTTTGGCACCCCTTGTACTGATGGTAAAACAATATCACGTTTAAAAGTAAGGTTTCAAAACAGGTTGGAAACAGTAAAGTAAGTAAGATAGGAGCAATTGCAAAAAGCTGCTACTCCATCGGCGACCAGTAGGAAGTCTGCACATTTCTAAATTAAAACCTGTCTGCACCAGCCTCTTAGCCCCACCACCAACCAGGGGGGAAGGTCTTCATGGTGAAAAGACTTTTGGACTCATATACTGTTCGAGGTGTTCAGCAGTACCTCATGGACTGGGAAGGATTCAGACTCGAGGAGAGTTGCTGGGCACCTGAAAGAGATCTTTTTTTTTAAAGGAACACCTGAACTCAATTGTAAGTCGACTCATGATATCATCTCCTGTTTGTTTTGAGCTCAGATCCAGTGTAATACCATGTCTCGAACCTTGCTTTGGATATCTCAATTTGGGTCTAATTCATCTTTGTCAATGACTCACATCACAACAAGCCTGGAGTATTACAGGAAAGATTCTAGCATGGATAAAGCAGTGGCTGATCGGCAGGAGGCAGAGTGGGAATAAAGGGAACCTTTTCTGGTTGACTACCAGGTGTTCCACAAGGGTCTGTGTTGGGATAAATTCTTTTACATTATATATCAATGATTTGGATGATGGAATTGATGACTTTTTTGCAAAGGTTGCAGATGATATGAAAATAGGTGAAGGGCCAGGTAGTTTTGAGGAAGTAGAGAGGCTACAGAAGGACTTAAACAGATTAGGAGAATAGGCAAAGAAATGGCAGATGGAATAGTGTCGGGAAGTGTACGGTCATGTATTTTGGCAGAAAAAATGAAAGGGTTGATTACTTTCTAAATGGAGAGAAAATACAAAAATCTGAGGTGCAAAGGGACTTGGGAGTCCTTGTGCAAGATTCCCTAAATGTTAATTTGCAGTTTGAGCCTGTGGTGAGGAAGGCAAATGCGATGTTAGCATTCATTTCAAGAGGAATATAATAGAATATTATATAGAATATAAAAGCAAGAATGTAATGTTGAGACTTTATAAAGCATTGGTGATGTCTCACTTGGAGGATTGTGAGCAATTTTGGCCCCTTAGAAAAGACGTGCTGAAACTGGAGGGGGTTCAAAGGAGGTTCACAAATGATTCCCCGGATTGAATGGCTTGTCATATGAAGAGCATTTGATGCCTCTGGGTTTGTATTCACTGGATTTAGAAGAATGAGGGATAGCCTCATTGAAACCTATCGACTGGTAGATATCCTTGATAGAGTGGGAGTGGAGAGGATGTTTCCTATGATGGGAGAATCTAAGACCAAAGGACATAGCTTCAAATAGAGGGACATCCTGTTAGAAAGGAGGAGGAATTTCTTTAGCCAGAGAGTGGTGAATCAATGGAATTCATTGCCACAGGCAGCTGTGGACACCAAGTCTTTATGTGTATTTAAGGCAGAGGTTGATAGATCCTTGATTGGTCAGGGCATGATGAGATATGGGGAGAAGGCAGGAGATTAGGGCTGAGAGTAAAAGTGGATCAATCATGATGAAAGGACAGAGCAGACTCGGGTAAAATGGACGAATTCTGCTCCTATATCTTTATGGTCTTAACAAATTTTCCAATATTCTTGCCTTCCCACTGACACTGGATTCAATGGCCTGTAATTATGTTGCTTACCCCTGTTTCCTCCTGCTGCTCTCCTCCAGTCAACTGGCACTTCACCTGTGGCCAGTGAAGATTCAGAAATCTCTATCAGGGTCTCTGCAACCTCATCCCTTGCTTCTCATAGCAGCCTGTGGTAAATCACATTTGGTCCTGGGCATTTATTCATCTTTAATCTTCAATGCCTCCCCTTTTTTGTTCTAGAAATTCATCACTTTCCTATCTAACTTCTCCAGCCATAATGTCCTTTGCCACATCATGTTGCCTTTTATTCCCTAATGGGTGTCACATTTTCCCTGGTTGCCACCTTGCTCTTGGTATACAAAATGTTTTAGTACTTTGACTTAAAGTCAAAGTCAATTATATTGTCATATGCACAAATACACATATGCACAAGTGCAAAAACACACTTGCAGTAGCATCATAGACATACAACAGGAGATTAGCAGCACTCCCAAGGAAAAAGACAAAACAGAAATTACACAAAAATTATACAAGAAGTGTGGAGGATCAGAGGGATCTTGGGGTCCGAGTCCATAGGACACTCAAAGCTGTTATGCAGATTGACTCAGTGGTTAAGAAGGCATATGGTGCATTGGTCTTCATCAATCCTGTGTCACAAGGGAGCTTTGGGAGAGGACCCAAATGCAAGACACAGACACTGAAGTAGTATGAACAGGACAATGTTTATTAAGAATACTAGGGAAGCCAAGGAGCAAGGACAAGATGACAACATGGACGTAGACATAGGATACAACCTGGGCTAGGTCTTGGGACTTGGACTTGACTGGGAACTCAGGTCGGCAGGGACTCAGTACCTGGGTCTTGACTTGGCTCTTGACTAGATCTCGGGCTTGGCTTGACGCAGAACTCGGACTCAGACTCAGACTCAGACTTGACTAGATTTGGACTCTTCTTGGACACAGAGCTGGGATTTTTCTTACTGCAAACCGCCAGCAATTCTCAGATGGCCATGAAAGCGTCAGAATTCGTACCTTACTCAGAGCAGCGGCAGACAGCCGGCAACTCAACTGGACACAAAAACGACTGAATTTGCTAAGCAGCCACAGGCACCGAAACAACTTAGAGTCCATGATACTCAGTAACTCTGATAATGGTCCAGACATCCCGCACTGGCTGAGGTCACGTATTTCTGGTAACTGGTTTCTGGTAGCGAGCTTCTTGGTATGGGTTTCGGATGCTGAGCTTCTTGGGATGAGTTTCTGATGCCGAGCTTGTTGGTGTGGGTTTCTGACTGGATGGTCCAGCGCATGTATAGCTGGATCCCGGAGCTATTTATGTTGCCAGCCTGAAACGAGAATCAGGTGCCTCAATTAAGGTGTCCAATAGAACAAGGGAAAACAGAAACAACCGGACTGCAGAATCCATGGACCAGACAATGACATGGGATAGAGTTTAGGAGCCGAGAGGTAATGTTGCGCTATATAGGACCCTGGTCAGATCCCACTTGTGCTCAGTTCTGGTCACCTCACTATAGGAAGGTTGTGGAAACCATAGAAAGGGTGCAGAGGAGACTTACAAGGATGTTGCCTGGATTGGTTGAGTGAACTTGGCCTTTTTCCCTTGGAGCAACGGAGGATGAGGGGTGACCTGAAAGAGGTGTACAAGATGATGAGAGACATTGATCATGTAGATAGTCAAAGGCTTTTTCCCAGGGCTGAAATGGCTAGCACAAGAGGGCACAGTTTGGAAGTAGGTATGGAGATGTCAGGGGTTAGTTTTTTTTTTGCAGAGAGTGGTGAGCATGTGGAATGGACTGCCGGTGATGATGGTGGAGGTGGATACGATACAGTCTTTTAAGAGACTCCTGGACAGGTATATGGAACTTAGGAAAATAGAGGACTATGGGTAAACCTAAGTAATTTCTAAGGTAAGGACATGTTTGTCACAGTTTTGTAGGCCGAAGGGCCTGTATTGTGCTGTAGATTTTCTGTGTCTATGTTTCTAATATAATTATAACAAAAAAAATCAAGTCCATTTTAGTGCAAAGTGAACAAAGTAGTCATAGAATTGCTGAACTATAGTGAACAGTTGGTTCAAGAATTGTTGATGGGGGTGGTGAGTGGAGTGTGCCCCTAATGTACTGGCCTGAGTCCACCACTCTCTGCAGCTTCTTTCATTCCCATGTATTTGAAGTGCTGTACCACCCCTTGATGCAACCAGCTGAGAGCTACTGTCAACAGTTCATCCATAGAATTTTGTGAGAGTGTTCAGCGACAAGTTGAACCTCTTGAACAGCCTAAGAAAGTAAAGATGCTGGTGCACCTTTACTATGATTGCTTCTGTGTTCTGAGCCAAGGGCAGTTCATCCAATATGTTAATAGCCAGGAATTTAGAGCCACTGACCCTCTTCACCACTGACTAGGCACGAGTTTGCCCTTCTTCCCCTTCCTGAAGTTAGCATCAGCTCTTTTGTTATGCTGATGTTGATTGAGAGGATGTTGTTGTAGCACCACTCAATGAAATGTCCTATCTCACTCTTGTACTCATCACAATTTGTGATTCATCCAGCAAAACTGATTTTGTTGGTGAATTCATATATGGAATTGGAGCCATGCTTAGCCACACAGTTGTGTGTGTAGAGTAAAGCGGGAGGCTAAGCACGCAGCCCTGAAGTGTACCTGTGTTGGTGCTCAGCAAAGAGGACCTGTTAACTGTCCTCTCTGACTAAGGTCTCCCGATAAGGAAATCAAGTGAAGACGTACAAAAAAGCTGGATGAACTCAGCAGGTCGGCCAGCATCCGTTGAAAGAAGCAGTCAACGTTTCGGGTCGAGAGCCTTCGTCAGGACTAAAGAAGGAGGGGGCAGGTGCCCTATAAAGGTGGGGGGAGGGTGGAAAACCAATCAGGGGTGGGGGAGGGGAAGCAGGGAGGGGATCGGCAGGAGAGGTGAAGAAGGAATGTAAGGGGAAAGCACTATGGGTAGTAGAAGAAGGCAGAGTCATGAGAGGTGTTAGGCAGCTAGAAGAGGAGACAGAGTGAAGGTGGGATGGGGGAAGGGAGAGGGAGGGAATTGCCGGAAGTTGGAGAATTTGATGTTCATACCAAGACTACCCAGATGGTATATGAGATGTTGTTCCTCCAACCGAAGTTTGGCCTCATCATGGCAGTAGAGGAGGCCATGTATGGACATATCCGAATGGGAATGTGAAGGAGAGTTGAAGTGAATGGCAACCGGGAGATCCCGTCTGTTGTGACGGACAAAGTGGTCCCCCAAACTGCGTCGGCTCTTGCCGATGTAGAGGCCACACCAGGTGCACCGGATGCAATAGATTACCCTAACAGACTCACAAGTGAAGTGTTGCCTCACCTGGAAGGACTGTTTGGGGCCCTGAATGGTGGTAAGAGAGGAGGTGTAGGGACAGGTGTAGCACTTACGCTTGCAGGGTTAAGTGCCAGGTGGGAGATCTGTGGGGAGGGACGTGTGGACCAGGCAGTCATGGAGGGAACGATCCCTGCAAAAAGCAGAGAGGGGTAGAGAGGGAAAGATGTCCTTAGTGGTGGGGTCCTGTTGAAGGTGGCGGAAGTTGCGGAGGATAATATGCTGGATGTGGAGGCTGGTGGGGTGATAGGTGAGGACAAGGGGGACACAGTCCCTGTTGTGGTGACCGGAGGATGGGGTGAGGGCCGAAGTACGGGAAATGGGGAGGAGATGTGGGTGAGGGCATTGTTGATGACGGCAGAAGGGAACCCACGGTTCATAAAGAAAGAGGACATTTGAAATGTCCTGGAACGGAAAGCCTCATCCTTGGAGCAGATGCGGCAGAGACGGAGGAACTGGGAATAGGGAATAGAATTTTTGCATTTGGCAGGGTGGGAAGAGGTATAATCAAGGCAGTTATGGGAGTCAGTGGGTTTATAGAAGATGTCAGTGGACAGTCTATCTCCAGAGATGGAGACCGAGAGATTGAGAAAGGGGAGAAAAGTGTCCAAGATGGACCAAGTGAATTTGAGGGCTGGGTGAAAGTTAGAGGCAAAGTCAATGAAATTGACGAGCTCAGCATGGGTGCAGGAAGCAGCACCAATGTATCAAAGGAAAAGTTGGGGAGCAATACCAGTATAGATTTGGAGCATAGACTGTTCCACATAACCCACGAAGAGGCAGGCGTAGCTAGGGCCCATGCGAGTGCCCATAGCAACACCCTTGGTCTGAAGAAAGTGGGAAGAGCCGAAAGAGAAGTTATTAAGTGTGAGTACCAGTTCCGCCAACCTGAGAAGTGTGGTGGTGTTGGGGAACTGGTGAGGTCTATTGAAATCAAGTATCTAGTTGCAGATGCAGATACAGAGCTTGGTGTTTTGTTCACCCTCTTTGTCCTCCTTACTTCTACTTTCAGTAGCATCCTACATTCTCTGCTCCTGATGGCCTTCACTTGTTTTCAATGTCCTATGCTTCCTTTTCCCTTTGTCAAACCATCGGTATACATGGATATCCTGTATGCTGTGAGCTTGTTGTTCTTACTTTATGCTCACAACTTTATTTTTCTCCCATGTTAAAACCTTCACTCCCTCTAAGTTTTTCATAGCAAGGCAATCCTTGGTCAGATGAAGGGTTTTGGTATGAAATATCATTTCCCTCCATAGATGCTGCCTGACTTACTGAGCTTCTGCAGCATTTTGGGGGTGTTGATCCTTATTCATATTAGATATAGTAACCAACATTAACTTCTCTCTTCTACTATAAATCTGGCTAGATGTTGTCCACACATTTCCCCCTCTATCTCCTGCTGACTTTGGGAGGCCTGTTGTCAATCTATATCATCAGCAAAGTGATCACCCATTTTTTTGGTTCCTGAATTCTACCTATGTAATCCTGTATTTAAAACAAAAACCATCAATGCCATCTTCCCTGATTACTCCTAATACTGCCTGATTAATATTCCTCTTTTCCATTGCCATTGCCATTGCTCCCCCAATCATGCCTGAAGATTCTCCTCACCAGAAGGCTGCATTGCCAGCCTGATCTACTTTTTAACCCAAGCTTCAGCAAGGGGTTCACAGCCATAATTCTGCTAATACCTTGCACATCTCTTCTCAAAATTTCCTGTCATTTTCTTAAGCAACAAAGCTGCTCAATATTAAAGATATATATTATTTAAAATATAATGAATAACCTAGATGGATTTCAAGGAGGTAACTTATCCCAAGCTTCCAATGACAGCTGGACATTGCAGCAACCACCTCCTTCAGTGTAAACTGAAACTCTTGATCAGATTACTAGTTTAAATAATTTCTGGAGCCTTTACATGCTTCACAGCATCTTACTGTCTGCATGATGAATGAGATAATCTCTCAACAACTTCCATTTCCCGAGCACCCATAATTGAACTAAGTATTAGGGTTATGGCTCAGAATGCAACTGCTCAGTCCCAGACTGCAAGAAATTGACACAGACAAGTCCATCACAAAATTAAACTTCCCCTCCATTGACCCTGTCTATACTTCCTGCTGCCTTGGGAACATAATCAAAGACCCCTCCACCCCAGGCTTCTCACTTCTCCCCATTCCCATCGGGAAGAAGATACAAAACTCTGAGAACATGAACCCCCAGGCTCAAGGACAGTGACTGTCCTGCTGCTTTTAGACTCACTCCTGAACAGAACTCTTGATCTCCCAATCTATCTTGTCAGGATCCGTGTACCTTATTATTGACTTGCAGTGCACTTTTCCTGTACGTACATGCAACACTGTGTTCTGCTTTCCCTTTTACTCCCTCAATGTACATCCATGGCGTGATCTTTCAGTATGACATGCAAAATAAAAAAACCCTTTCACTCTGTCTCAGTACACATGATAGTAGTGAACCAAAGCAATATATCAAGAAAAATTATTCCAAACCAAATTAGACAATATTAGGGCAGATGATCAGAAGCCTGGTCAGAGTTTCATTTTAAGGAGTGCCCAACTTTTGTTATGCTATGGACCGTTACTATTAACCAGGTTGGGAACTCCTGCACCACAGGGAAAGGGTGAATGGAGTGGAAGAAGTTTACAAGAGAATTCCAGTATTTAGGGCCAATTGAAGTAAGGACTCATTTCGAGAAATGGGGTTGATTAGGGGTCCATCGGGGGGGGGGAACACATGTCTGTGGGTTGCATGGCAGCAGGGAGTGGGGTGGAGTGTCATAGAAGAACTGACAAGGAGGCTGTGAACTTCTGAATTGTATGACTGGGATCAATGTGGATCAGACGACACAGTGATAGTGGGAGAACTGGACAGTATGAGTAAGGAGCAAAGTTCTAAATTAACTCATATTACAGCAAGTGGAAGAGTTATCCTGATATCATACAGATGAAGATAAGGTTCAGCATGGTAACTGGAACCATAATGATATCAGGTGATGTAGCAGAGGAAATAGGCAACCATAATGCTTGGCAGAAGTGACAGGTCCAAAGCAGATTTTCAGTCAAATCAGAAGTTGCAAACATTTGGTTCAAGTCAACGAGTTCAAGTTGAGAAAGGGATAGTGTCATTAGTGAAACAAAGAGCTTCCACAGTCTCATGGGGTTTTATTGATACCATGAGACTATTGTAGCTGTAGAATACAATTTTCAAAGGAGTATGAAGGTGGCTTTAACATTTTGGAAACCTGCTCAAGAGGTGTACAGGAACCTTGGCTTCATTAATATAAAGAAATGGCACAGTAGCAAGATAGATAAATTCATAATGATACAAAGCTCAGATATAGCTGCTCGGCCCAATATGTCCATGCTAACCAAGGTGTCTTCCCAGCAAGTCCAAATTTTATGCATCAGCCCATACTCCTTTAAGCTCCACCTCTCTGTGTACACTACATATCCAAGAATTTTGTAAATTATAGTGTTTGTACCTCTATCTGCCTCAACCACTTCCTCTGGCAACTCACCACACTCTGCATAAAACAGCTGCCCCTCAGGTCCCTTTAAGATCTTTCCCCTCTCACTCTGTATCTATTTTAGCTTTTGTCTCTTCTGCCCTGGAGCAAAGACTTGTTACCATCTGCCTTCTCAATGCCTCTCATAATTTTAAACACTTTGATAAGGTGGCTCCTCTGTCTTCTATGTCCCAAGGAATAAAGATTTAGCCTGGCTAACTATTCCCTATAACTCAAGCCCTCTTATCCTGGCAACATTCTTGTAAATCTTCTCAGCACTCTTTACAGTGTAGGAAAGTTTCCTTGATCATTACTTAGGGGTCCCAACTAGAGGGAGTGTAAAAACAGATTTCCTATTAGGGCAAGTGGCAGAAGCGTATGTAGGTCAACACTTTGGATCGCGTTATCATTATCCCATTACTTTCAAGATAATTGTGGAGAAAGATAGGAGGGGTCCTTGGGTTGATATTCTAAATTGGAGAAAGAATCATTTTGATAGCTTCAGAAAGAATCTGGCTGGTGTGGATTGGGACAGGTTGTATTTTGACAAAGAGATTCTTGATATGTGGGAGGCCTTCAATATTGAGAGTACAGTTTGTATGTTCCTATTAGAATAAAAGGCAAAGCTAACTGGTTTATGAAACCTTGGTTTTCAAGGGGTATTGAGCCCTGGTTAAGAAGAAGGAAGTGCATAGCAGATGTAGGCAGCAAGGAGTATAAGAAATACAAGAGAACACATCAAAGGGAAATCAGGAGGGATAAAAGAAGACATGAGGTTGCTCTGGCAGACAAGGTGAAAGAGATCCCAAGGGGTTCTACAGAAGTATTAAGAGCATATTGATAGCAAAGGACAAAAATGGTCCACTTGAAGATTAATGTGGTCATCTATGCATGAAGCCGAAAGAGATGGGGGAGATCTTAAATGGACTTTTTTGCATCTGTATTGACTCAGGAGATGGATGCAGAGTCTAGAACTGAGACAAGACAGCAGTGAGGTCATAGACCGTACCCAGATTACAGAAGAGGGGGTGCTTGCTGTCTTCAGACATATTAGGGTGGTTAAATCTCCAGGACCTGACAAGGTGTCCCTGGATTTTATGGGATGCTGGTGCAGAAATTGCAGGGGCCCTGGCAGAGGCATTTAAAAATGTCCTCAACCGCGGGTGAAGTGCTGGAGAATTGGAGGATAGCTAATGTTCTTCTGTTGTTCAAAAAAGGCTCTAAGACAAGATGGGAAATTATAGGCCACTGAGCCTGACATTAGTAGTGGGAAAGTTGT
Organism: Hemitrygon akajei; assembly: GCF_048418815.1. NCBI lineage: Eukaryota > Metazoa > Chordata > Chondrichthyes > Myliobatiformes > Dasyatidae > Hemitrygon > Hemitrygon akajei. Next base: position 101,755,914 of record NC_133126.1, read on the forward strand.
TGGAAAATATTCTAAAGGACCTGATATGTAAGTATTTGGATAGACAGCCTGATTAGAGATAGTTAACACGGCTACGTGCATGGTAGGTTCTGTCTAACCAGTGTTTATCATTTTTCAGGGAGGTTACCATGAAAGTCGATTAAGGAAAGGCAATGGCTGTTGCCAACATGGAATTCTGAAAGGCCTTTGCCGAGGTCACACATGGGAGATTGGTCAAGAATATTCAGTTGCTCAGCACTCAAGATGAGGTAGAAAATTGGATTAGACATTGGCTTTGCGGGAGAAGCCGTTGAGCAAGAGTAGATGGTTGCATCTTTGACTGGAGGCCTGTGACTACTGTGTTGCAGGGATCGGTGCTGGGTCCATGTTGTTTGTCATCTATATCAGTGATCTTGATGATAATGTAGTAAACTGGGTCAGCAAATTTGCAGATGACACTAAGATTGTGGGTGTAGTGGACAGTGAAGAAGACTATCAAAGCTTGCAGTGGGATCTGGACCAGCTGGAAAAATGGGCCAAAATATGGCAGATGTTATTTAGTGAAGACAAGTGTGAGGTGTTGCAATTTGGGAGGACAAAACAGGGTAGGACTTACACGGCTAGTGGTAGGGCACTGAGAAGTGTAGTGGAACTGAGGGATCTGTGAATAGAGGTCCATAATAGAGATCCAAGATGGCGGCGCGACGCAGCTTGCAGCAGCCACTCTGGAACTGATTATCTGTTATTTGTGAAGTGGGGTGCCGTGCGCAATCATAATCGATTGAAAACGGACGTGGAAGCACGGAAAAACATTGGGAAATTCCAGGAAGACTTCCTTCGTTGCTGCTGTGAGGTCCGGGACTCTGCTGGGAAGAACAGGCCCCCAGTCCTCGGGGTCGCGTTGCTGATGGCCGTTGGTGGGGCTGTCTTAATACGCTCGGCAGAGGATGGTGCTCAGAGAAGCTGTGCCGGAGGGGATGGTCCTCGGCTCGGAGGTTCGACGGACTGAGGTCGCTTTTGGTGTGTACTGCGTCTGCAAGGCTGGTTTCGATGGAGCTTCCATTGTGTGCTGCGTCTGCAAGGCTGAGTCGGACGGCGCCTTGGAAGTCCATAGTGGGGGTACTCCCTTCTGCCGCTGGTGTGGGATGGCGAGTCTGTCAGGACCCTGGGGACTTGTGGAAACTGTGGTGATTTCTTTTGAACTTACAGTCCTTTAACATCTTGGACTATTTTTACTGTGCCCATAGTCTGTTTTTTATCAATTATGCTATTGTTTGCACTGTTGTAACTATATGTTGTAATTATGTGGTTTTGTGCAGGTCTTGTAGCTTTAGTTTTTGGTCTTGTTTTTGTCTGGTGGATTTGGAGCTCCTTTCTGGGGAATGCACTAGACGGTAGCGCGATATTAATATGCAGCAGCCTCTCTGGACCCTGGATTGGGGATGCCAAAAGTTACGTGGATTTTTTGGTGTAGTCTGTTTTGTCATATGCTTTCGTGATATCATTCTGGGGGAACGTTGTCTCATTTTTTAACTGCATTGCATTTGTGGTTTCTAAATGACAATAAACTGAATCTGAATAATTCCTCGTAAGTAGTATCACAGGTAGATAAGGTTGTAAAGAAAGCTTTTGGGACATTGGTCTTCATAGATCAAGGTAAATAAACAATATCAGTGAAGACACCTAGTGCAATTCATCCACCTGGTTTCACCTGCCCACTGTACACCTATCCACATGGGTTTCATCTCTTGTCCTTTCTTGTCCCCTCCCCCTTTAGATTTCATCTGCCCATCTTCCTCCATTATCACCCACAGCTTATACTTCTATATCTTGCAGCATTCCTTTGTTTTTGCACTCTGTGTCTGATGATGGCCAGTGTGCTGAAAGTTTTTTTTCACCACTGTCTACCTCTTTCACTGATATGCAGTTATAACTCCGGGCTCCCCCTGTTCCACTACACTCCCGAGTGCCTTGCCAACTGTAGTCTAAGTCCAGTGCTAGTTTGACTTTCCACATAGATAGATAGATAGATACTTTATTCATCCCCATGGGGAAATTCAACTTTTTTTCCAATGTCCCATACACTTGTTGTAGCAAAACTAATAACATACAATACTTAACTCAGTAAAAAATATGATATGCATCTAAATCACTATCTCAAAAAGCATTAATAATAGCTTTTAAAAAGTTCTTAAGTCCTGGCAGTTGAATTGTAAAGCCTAATGGCATTGGGGAGTATTGACCTCTTCATCCTGTCTGAGGAGCATTGCATCGATAGTAACCTGTCGCTGAAACTGCTTCAATGAAACATTGTATCATCGCACACTTATCTGTACTGATGTTCATTTGCCACTCTTCAGTCCATTTCCCAAACTGATCAGAAATACACAATAACCTTCTTCACTATCAGCATCTCCTAATTTTATGTCATCCACAAATTCCACAAGCTTTGTTCATTTGTAGAAACAACCTTCAACCACTATCTTTCTGCTCCCTACATCCTGCCAATTTTGAATCGATCTCTCTAGATTTCCCTGGATTCTATGGGTCCTAACCTTGCACACCAGCTTACAAAGAGGGTACAAGTTGTGCTAAATCTTTATACAGCTACAATTAGCCCTAGCCTGAGTTTGTATCCTCTCTGGGTAATAAAGCTTTGACAATGACAGGAAGACCTGATTGTGTGTACATTGCTAATTACTATAATGGTGCAGATTTGAAGAGTTTTATTATGAGTTATCTTCAGTGGCTTTCTTTACAACAGGAAAGATTTGACAGCTCTGAAAAACTACTAGTGGCTTTGATAAAAATTGTTTTTGGTGGGTCACTAGTCAGTAGAAGAATCAGAACAAAGGAAGGCAAGCAGCTTCATTGAAATGCACTGTGAGAGTGGGAGATGTACTCGTCCATTTAAGAAATGTATAAGTAATTGAAGTGAAACTATGATTAATTTGCTCACTGTCAAAAAATAGACTGGATTCTGTGTCACCAAAAACTCTAATAAATGTCTACAGATGTACTGTTGAAACTATCCATAGTTATTGAATCATGGTCTAGTGTGGCCATTTGATTGGCCAGGAATGTAAGAAGCTGCAGAGAGTAGTGGACTCAGCACAACAGGCCATGGAAAGTCCCTCCTCACCATTGGTAGTATACCCATGAGGCATTACTTGAAAAAGGTATCGTCACCATCCGGGCCACTCCATCTTCTCATTGGCCAGGAGATATGGAAGTCTGAAGTTCCATACCAACAGGTTCAAAACCAGATACTTCGCTTTAACCCACACAAAATGCTGGAGCAACTTAGCAGGTCAGGCAGCATCTATGGAGGAGAATAAACATATCAGGTCAAGACACAAACCCCTAATTGGGGCACTTTGGCAATACTGCCAACTTTACAGTCAAATGGACTTAATTTTTAAAATTCTACTCTGTTCTTTCTTGTAAAATGGTGCATACGTTATTTTTTCCTGTGGATGTACTTCCACTGGTTTTTCCTCTCCGCAGAAATCCACACCAGGCTTACTTCCCTCACAGGAAAATAGCCACTCACAGGAGACCTTGCCCACGCCCAGGATTACGGCTGCACAGGTGGAAGGTCAACTGAGGAAGATCTGTACCAGCAAGGCGGCTGGACCGGATGGAGTTTCCCCACGATTACTGAGGGCCTGTGCGACTGAGCTGGGAGAACCACTACAGCGCATCTTCAACATGAGCCTGGAGCAGAGAAGAGTACCCAGACAGTGGAAAACATCCTGTATTGTCCCGGTACCGAAGAAACCACAACCAAAGGAGTTGAATGACTTCAGACCTGTTGCCTTGACGTCGCACGTGATGAAGACCATGGAGCGGCTGATAGTACAGAATCTGAGGCCACAAACCAGGCACGCCCAGGATCCTCTTCAGTTTGCGTATAAGGAGAAGGTGGGAGTGGAGGATGCTATCACGTATTTGCTGCACAAATCACTCTCTCACCTAGATGGGGTCAGTTGTGCTGTGAGGATTACATTCCTTGACTTCTCTAATGCCTTTAACACCATCCAGCCCAAGATCTTAAGGCACAAACTAACGGAGATGGGAGTAGACTCTCACATGGTGGATTGGATAGTGGACTACTTGACAGATAGACCTCAGTATGTGCGGTTGGGAGACTGTAGGTCTGACACGGTGGTCAGCAGCACAGGAGCGCCGCAGGGAACCGTACTCTCTCCGGTCCTGTTCACCCTGTACACATCAGACTTCCAATATAACTCGGAGTCCTGCCATGTGCAGAAGTTCGCTGATGACACGGCCATAGTGGGGTGTGTCAGGAATGGACAGGAGGAGGAGTATAGGAAACTGATACAGGACTTTGTGATATGGTGCGACTCAAACTACCTGCGTCTCAATATCACCAAGACCAAGGAGATGGTGGTGGACTTTAGGAGATCTAGGCCTCATATGGAGCCAGTGATCATTAATGGAGAATGTGTGGAGCAGGTTAAGACCTACAAGTATCTGGGAGTACAGTTAGACGAGAAGCTAGACTGGACTGCCAACACAGATGCCTTGTGCAGGAAGGCACAGAGTCGACTGTACTTCCTTAGAAGGTTGGTGTCATTCAATGTCTGTAGTGAGATGTTGAAGATGTTCTATAGGTCAGTTGTGGAGAGCGCCCTCTTCTTTGTGGTGGCGTGTTGGGGAGGAAGCATTAAGAAGAGGGACGCCTCACGTCTTAATAAGCTGGTAAGGAAGGCGGGCTCTGTCATGGGCAAAGTACTGGAGAGTTTAACATCGGTAGCTGAGCGAAGGGCGAGAACTTTTTAAAAGCTATTATTAATGCTTTTTGAGATAGTGATTTAGATGCATATCATATTTTTTACTGAGTTAAGTATTGTATGTAATTAGTTTTGCTACAACAAGTGTATGGGACATTGGAAAAAAAAAGTTGAATTTCCCCATGGGGATGAATAAAGTATCTATCTATCTATCTATCTTGTATGATACTGTGTCCTATGATTGATTGATTTATTTAGGGATACAGTGTAGAATAGGCCCTTCTGGCCTAATGAGCTGGACTGCTCAGCCACCCACCTATTTAACCCTAGTTTAATCACAGGACAATTTACAAAGACCAATTAAACTACTAACCAGTATGTCTTTGGAATGTGGGAGGAAATGGAGCACCCGGCGGAAACCCACACGTTCATGTGGAGGATGTACAAATTCCTTAGAGTCAGTGTCAGAACTGAACTCTGATAACCAGAGCTGTTACACTATCCATTACAAGCAAGCTTTCATTGAATTTGCACATTGCCCATCTGCATATGCATAAAACAATAAAAGCTGCATCACTGCAAAGTACAGAAACTGCACTGTGATGGGCAGGAAGGCTCTGCAGCAGGTAGCTAAAACTGTCAAAAGCATCACCATCACCAGCCTACCCACCAGCAAGGACATATATACAGAAAGGTGCCAGAAAAGGGCCACTAACATTGTTCAGGCTTTTGCTTTGAAATATAGCTAAGCTGATTGTGCTGCTGACTTAAATTCTGATGGCGCTGCTGTCTTTAAATTTTCTCCCCTGATTTGTGTGGTAAACTATGTATACCTGTCTGGACATGCCCCTCTGCTGACTGCTCCTGTGGCTCCTCCCACAGACCCCTGTATAAAGGCGATTGGGGCACTGCTCCTCCCTCAGTCTCTGAGATGTTGTGCTCCCTTTTGTTGCTAATAAAAGCCTATCGTTCACTTCCAGTCTCCGAGAGTTACTGATGGTGCATCAATTTGTTTAATGTGTACAGTGAAACAATATTACAAAAAATAAGAGACATCTTGGGAATCAAAGTCTGCGGTGAAAACATCAATAATTTCAGATATGCAGATGACACTGTATTAATTGCAGGTACGGAAGAAGAACTACAAAACTTAATTGATATAGTTATTGAAGAAAGTGCAAAAATGGGTCTATATATATCAGTTGCAAAAAGACAATGTATGGTGATATCCAAAAAGAAGGAGAATCCTATCTGCAGGCTGAGAACAAACGGGGAAGACATAAAACAAGTACAGAACTTTTGCTACTCAGGAAGCTGGGTGACATCAGATGGCAGGTGCGACATGGACATCAAAAGAAGAATAGGGATCATAAAAGACACCTTTACGAGAATGAAGAGTATACTGACCAACAGTAAACTAGGCATGACAAACCGTTTCAGAGTACTGAAATATTAAGTTTATCCAATTATGTTATATGGCTCAGAATGTTGGACAATATCTAGTAACATGAGGAAATGAATTGAAGCAGCAGAGATGTGGTTTTTGAGGAGGATGTAAAGAATATCATGGATGAAACGAATATCTAATGAGGACGTCATAAATAGAGCAAGCACAAAAAGAGAAATAATGTATGAGATCATGAAAAGGCAACATAACTTCATTGGACATGTGATTAGGAATGAGGAGTTAGAATGCATGGTAATTAAGGGAAAGATTGAAGGGAAGAAAGCAAGTGGAAGGCAAAGACAAATGATGATGGAAACAGCAGCCAGAGAACTGGAAATGAATACCAATGAATTGATCCACTTGACCCTAAACATGAGTGTGTGGGCCATGGCAGTCAAAGCTCAAACTGGGCATGGCACCTGATGATGATGATACACAAATGCCCAGTTTTATTTGATAGTGCACGTGAGCAATCAGTTTCATTCGACTGTACACGCGTGCCCAGTTTTATTCGATTGTATACGTGAGTGCTGTCCAAATAAAGCACCTGAAACTTGGACGTTATACCTTGACTCCTGTGTTCAGCTGAGTGGAGTTTGACCTACTGCGGAATTATGTACTTCCTGCTTCATACACAAGGAGAGCAGTACAAACATCATGAAGGATTGTATACATTCTGCTCATGGACTGTTTGCCCCACTCCCGTCAGGGAGGAGGCATGTAGCATCCACACCAGACTCAGTTACTTTACCCAAGGAGTAAGGCTGATCAACCACGGCTACTTTATTATTGCCCATCAGTCACCTCTTGTAAAGCCTTGCATCACTTTATGGGTAAACAATCAATCTATGTATACAAGCTAATTGATTAATTTATATTCTTTGTTTTTATTATTATTACTGTGGTCTTTATCTTTTGTGCTGCATTGGATCTGGAGTAACAATTACTGTATTTAATTCTCCTTTACACTTGTGTACAGGAAATGACATTAAACAATCTTGGATCTTCCAGGGCTCAGAAACAGGTGGGTGAAGAGGGATGAGGTAACAGAAAGAGCTGGCCCTGTGGAAAGTGAGCTCAATTTCAACATTCAAGTGAAGTTTTGATAGGTACATGGATGGTTGGGGTATACAGAACTATGGTTCTAATGCAGGTCAATGACAGAAGGCAGTTTAAGTTGTGTTAGCATGGGCTAGATGGGCTGAAGGGCCTCTTTCCGTGCTGTACTTTTCTATGACTCTAATAGAACGATTGAAGGCCTGAAGGGATATGACTGAACACAGGAAATTGGGCAAGCAGGGTGGACAACATGAAGCAGCTGAAGATGGTTGGACTAAAGACACTGTCTTGAGGAACTCCTGCAGTGGTGTCCACATCATCACTGATGATTGGATGTGATTGACCTTCAACAACCATAACTATTTTCGTGTGATTTTCCCACTACTAATAGATTTTCTCTTAAATTCCTATCGTTGAGTGGCCTGTGACTAGTGACATTCCAAAAGAGGTTTTTGCAATGTCACTCAGGCTGAGTCACTGCTGCAGCTCAGATTCCTGAATCAAGAGCCGTAGGTGACTCACCCATGAGCTCTGAAATAAAGAAGACTGCTGAATCCCAAAGTCACAAATTTGGTTTTGTACAGGATCTAATCATAACTAGGTAGTGAAAATCTAGGCAATGTTGGAACCGTCAGTAGGACAATGGAACAGCTTCTAATGCAATACACAGTGTATTTAGAGTCAAGGGATCTATCTAAAATCTCTGCAAGTACACAGACCATGTGAAATTCAGGCTGATCAAATATACAAGTCTACAAAAAGTAATCACCTCCTTGGAAGTTTTCATGTTTTATTGTTTTACAACATTGAATCACAGTGGATTTAATTTGGCTTTTTAACACTAATCAACAGAAGAAGACTCTTCCATATCAAAGTGAAAACAGATCTCTACAAGGTGATTTAAATTAATTACAAATATAAATCACAAAATAATTGATTGCATAAGTATCCCCCCCCCCTTAATATGACACACCAAATCATCACTGGTGCAGCCAAATGGTTTTAGAGGTCACATAATTAAATGGAGATCACTTGTGTGTTTCAATTGATTGTAGTGAAAATAGACTTGTATCTGGAAGGTCCAACTACTGCTGGTGAGTCAGTATTCTGGCAAAAGCTACACCATGAAGACAAAAGAACATTCCAAGCAACTCTGTGAAAAGGTTATTGAAAAGCACAAATCAGGAGATGGATATAAGAAAATTTCCATGTCACTGAATATCCCTTGGAGTACAAGAAATGGAAAGAATGTGGCACAGCTGTAAACCTGCCTAGAGCAGACCATCCTCAAAAACTGAGTGACTGTGTAAGAAGGGGATTAGTGAGGGAGGCCACCAGGAGACCTATGACAACTCTGGAGGAGTTACAAGCTTCTGTGGCTGAGATGGGAGAGACTGCGCATACAACTGTTGTCCAGGTGCTTCACTAGTCACAGCTTTATGGGAGAGTAGCAAAGAGAAAGCCACTGTTGAAAAAACTCACATGAAATTTCAGCTAGAGTTCACCAGGAGGCACGTGGGAGACTCTGAAGTCAGCTGGAAGAAGGTTCTATGGCCTGATTAAACCAAAATTGAGCTTTTTGGCCATCAGACCAAATGTTATGTTTGGTATAAGTCAAACACTGCACATCATCAAAAACACACCATTCTCAACACACCGTGAAACATGGTGGTGGCTGCATTATGCTGTGTGGATGCTTCAGTGCAGCAGGCCCTGGAAGGCTTTGAAGGTACAGGGTAAAATGAATACAGCAAACTACAAGGAAATCTCAGAGGAAAACCTGATGCAGTCTGCAAGAGAACTGTGACTTGGGAGAAGATATGTTTTCCAGTAAGACAATGACCCCCAAACATAAAGCCAAAGCTACACAGGAGTGGCTTAAAAACAACAAAGTTAATGTCCTAGACTGGCCAAGTCAGAGCCCAGACCTCAATCCAATTGAGAATTTGTGGCTGCACTGAAAGGGCTGTTCACCTATGATTCCCAAACAATCTGACAGAGCTTCAGCAGTTCTGTAAAGAAGAATGGGGAAAATTGCAGTGTCCAGATGTGCGAAGCTGATAGAGACCAATTCACACAGACTCAAGGCTGTAATTGCTGCCAAAGGTGCATCTACTAAATACTGACATGAAGGGGGAATATACTTATGCAATCAATTATTTTGGGTTTTATAATTGTAATTAACTTAAATTGCACATTTAGACAGAGACATAATGTAAAGATATTTACTCTTGTATGTGAAGGATGTAAGAAATAAAGTTAATTCAATAAAGTCAATTCACTTTGTAGAGATCTATTTTCACTTTGACATGAAAGAGTCTTTTTCTGTTGATCAGTGTCCTAAAAGCCCAATTAAATCCACTGTGATTCAATGTTGTAAAACAATAAAACAGGAAAACTTCCCAGGGTGGGGGGGTGAGGGTGTGGGTGAATACTAGCAAATGGCATGAAAGTGGCTACAATTAATAAATCAATAAATTAATATCCTTAGATTATAGTCAGTCTTTCGAATGATCTGTGAAGCTACATCTTCAATTCCTGAAGCTAGCACTAATACTGGACTACACAATTTTAGACTACACAGTAAATGAGGGAGAAAACAGCTGTGAAAAGAAGTGGAAGCTCTTAAAATATTTAAATTAGTTAAAGCGTATTTGTTTGATTTGTTTTTTTAGTTTCTTTTAAATAATGTTTCTATTTTCTGTAATTGAATACATTTGGATGTCAAAGATGGTGTGAAATATTCAAACAGTAAGAGCTTTGATCGCTAGTGAAGCCACAAAACACTTTAAACACTATTAATCCAGAGACCCATGGTCAAATTCCACTGTGAATTTTAATTTCAGTTTATCATTTGGAACATGTAAAAAGACATGATGACCACATAAAATACCTGTCTGGTTTGCTGATGTCCAAGGGCGAGAAACCCTACTCTTCTCCTCATTCTGACATAAGTGTGACTCTGGTGTGGTTGACTCTCTGAAATGATCCAGCAAGCTACTCAGTCCAATGCGTATGGATGGCCAATAAATGCCAGTTTAAATAAATGAGCAGGAATTCTAAGTTCCAGTAAGACACTGCAGTCAGGTCAATCTATGAATGCAGTTTCCCTGTCAAGTTCAAGAGCTGGTGCTCAGCAGTTCCAACACATTCAGACGCTCTTGTGGGTCCCTTCTACACTACACGTGCCCAAGGTTTGGAAGTCTGCCTGTGTTTAAAATCTGAGGCTGAAGTCCAGGGAATGATAATGTGACTGGCTTTATGTCAGCGTGAGGAAAGTTTACTCAAAGATGTGATAGAAAAATATTCCTGCAATTGGAAATATGATGAAGAGCAATTGTGCCATTTCTAAAGGCAAGTCATACTCTGTTGGGATATTTAAACGAGTAACAAAATTCAACAAGGAAATGCAGTAGTTGGAATTTATTTTAATTTTCAGTAGGCCTCTGTACGGAGAACACACATGCACATCTGAAGGCTGAGTGTGTAAAGTTAGTGGGAGGAGCAGATAAAAAGCTCTCTACAAACAGAAAAAAAAGTAATTGGAGGTTTTGGGTTGGTTTCTTAGGCAGGCAAACAAAGTGGTGGTGTCCCACAGCGAGTGGAAGTGGTGGCCCAACGTGGTTTGCAGACGACATTGATGATCTGCACTCTGCATTGGAAGGCTGGATTGGAGAGTGGGAAAGCAAGGGATTACAGAGCACAAATCCCTCAAAGCATTAAAGCAGGTTAATAAGGGTCCAAGGGTGGCACAGACTCCAATGGACATTAATGTTTGGTGGCTGTTATTACATAGAAAACCTACAGCACAGTACAGGCCCTTAAGCCCACAAAGTTGTGCCGAACATGTCCCTACCTTAGAAATTACTAGGCTTACCTATAGTCCGTATTTTACTAAGCTCCATGTACCTATCTAAAAGCCTCTGAAAAGACCCTATCGTATCTGCCTCCACCACCGTTGCCGGCAGCCCATTCCACGCACTCACCACTCTCTGAGTTAAAAATTTACCCTTGACATCTCCTCTGTACCTACTCCTCAGCACCTTAAAACTGTGTCCTCTTGTGGCAACCATTTCAGCCCTGGGAAAAAGCCTCTGACTATCCACATGGTCAATGTCTCTCATCATCTTGTACACCTCCATCAGGTCACCTCTCATCCTCTGTCGCTCCAAGGAGAAAAGGCCAAGTTCACTCAACCTATTCTCATAAGGTATGCTCCACAATCCATGCAACATCCTTGTAAATCTCCTCTGCATCCTTTCTATGGTTTTCACATCCTTCCTGTAGTGAGGCCACCAGAACTGAGCATAGTACTCCAAGTGGGGTCTGACCAGGGTCCTATATAGCTGCAACATTACCTCTCAGCTCCTAAATTCAATTCCACGATTGATGAAGGCCAATACACTGTATGCCTTCTTAACCACAGAGTCAACCTGTGCAGCTGCTTTGAGCGTTCTATGGACTCTGACCCCAAGATCCCTCTGATCCTCCACACTGTCAAGAGTCTTACCATTACTACTATATTCTGCCATCATATTTGACCTACCAAAATGAACCACTTCACACTTATCTGGGTTGATCTCCATCTGCCACTTCTCAGCCCAGTTTTGTATCCTATCAATGTCCCACTGTAACCTCTGACAGTCCCCCACACTATCCACAACACCTCCAACCTTTGTGTCATCAGCATAATTATTAATTTTCACAATTTCAGTAACACTTCAATATACAGTGTGAGGAAAGAATTTAGTTCATGTCTGAGAGTTCAGAAAAAGTTGTCATCAGCATTACTGTACCAGACATCGTGCAAAGTTCAAAGTAAATTTATTATCAAAGTACATACATGTTACCATCTGCTACCTCGAGATTCATTTTCCTGCAGGCATTTAAGAGAAATACAATTGAAACTATGAAAAACCATACAGAAACAAAGACTGACAAACAACAATGTGCAAAAGACAAACCATGCAAATAAAAAAAATACAACGTAAGTTGCAAGAGTCCTTGAAAGTGAGTCTGTAGGTCATAAGATTGATTTGGAGTTATGGTCGTTGAAGTTATCCATGCTGGTTCAGGAGCATGATGTTGTAAGGTCAGGCTGTAAGGAATCTAAGGCTTCTGTAGCTCCTGCCTGATGGTAGCAGCAAGAAGAGAGCATGGCCTGGATGGTGGGGATGTTTCTTGTGCTAGCACTCCAGGTAAGTGTACTCAATTCGTGCACGTTCAGCTGCAGCTGTCTGGTGAGGTGGAAAAAGTATGGTCAACTGGATGCTTATAAAAGGAGGAACAATTCCTCTTGCTCCACTCCTTCCGTATTTAGTCACACTTAAGTTAGGACAATGCTTTTTCTGCAGCACCTTTTACCATTTCAGGAAATACAAAAGTACTTCACAGCCAAGGAAATACGAACAAACCATTGTTCGTTTGGGGGGGGGGGGGGTGTGGTGGGGGGAGGCATGGAGCTGTGGAGAGGTCTGTGCAGAGTGAAAGCTATTTGCAAACAACAAAGTCTCACTGGGAGAGAGCAAGATCTGGGTTGAGGGGGAGTCATTAAAAACAAGTCTAGCTGGGAAGTGAGTCTCAGCTTGAGCCAATTAAAAAAAGTGAGGCAAAAGCAAAACAGCTATTGAGTGAGTGAGCAGTGTAGAGTGGAGAACTGAGGATTTGGCAAGAAGAGGCAGAGACACAGGTGAGTAGCAGGTAAGAACAGGTATGGGTTTTTCATTGTATGTAGTATTAGTTTTATAGAACTAAAAAGGTATCAAATCACAACAAATTAAATGAACTCGGGATGCAGGATCAGGCGATGAGTTGTAGCTACAGGAACCCATTGGGGTACCCGGTGACCACACCTACAGCAAGTTTCAGCTGTTCAAGGAATTCAGGCTCAAAGTTAATGATCTGAAATCTGAGTTTCAAACACTGCAAAACATCAGGGAAGGAGAAAATTACCTGGACAGTTATCCCAATTAGATTAAATAGTTCAAATTTGGTCTGTGGCGGTGACAAAAGACTGTGAATGCAAGGGAGGTGGGGAAAGAAATCCAAGAGGTAGTGCTGGAGGAGATGGCCCTTGAGCTGGCCCTACAGGGACGAGATTGTTGCTCCCTGTGAAGATGGGCGTGAGGCTGTAGGAAGGATCAGTAATTGAACTATGGCACTATGGTTCAGGGAGCTACTTAAGAGGGGTGAGAGAAGAGAAATGTTGTTGTAACTGGGAATAGTACAGTCAGAGAATAAACACAATTCTTTGTCACAAGGATCGAGAGTCCAATGATTATGTTGTCTCTCTGGTGCCCGGGTTCAGAACATCTCATCTAATTTGCACAGGAATTTGGAGTGGACGGGAAAGATCCAGTTGCTGTGGCCCATGTGGGTTCCAACGACAGAGAAAGAACAAGGAAAGAGGTCCTGCTGAGGGAATTTGAGCAGATAGGAGCTACACAAGTTAAAATGCAGAATCAAAAAGGTATTGATCACTGGATTGTTACCTGAGCCATGTGCATATTGGCAAAGGGTTAATAGGATCAGAGATGATCCTATTATTATATGAGGCGTGGCTCAAAGATGTATGTGGGACAAGTGGATTTGAATTTGTGGGACACTGGCAGCACTATTGTGGAAGGAGGGATAACCTCCCATAGAACAAGCTCCACCTGAAACATGCTGGGACTAGGGTCCTGGCTAATCACATAACTAGTGCTGTAGTAAATGTTTTGAATTAAATAGCACTGGAGTGGGTTCAACAGTTTGGAATAGTGAGGGTAAAGTAAAAGGGAAGGAGCGTGAAGGAGAGGTTAAGAAAGTCTCCAGAATAAAGAAAAAGACAAAAAGTTTAGAAAGAAATAGAATTTAACTTCTGGTAACATGGAGACAAAATTGAAAAGGGTGATGAATACATGACTGAAGGTGTTATACTGCACAGAACCAAAAGAAGTTGCAGAGGGTTGTAAATCTAGTCAGCTCCATCTTGGGTACTAGCCTACAAAGTACCCAGGACATCTTTAAGGAGCAGTGTCTCAGAAAGGCAGCATCCATTATTAAGGACCTCCAGCACCCAGGGCATGCCCTTTTCTCACTGTTACCATCAGGTAGGAGGTACAGAAGCCTGAAGGTACACACTCAGCAATTCAAGAACAGCTTCTTCCCCTCTGCATCCGATTCCTAAATGAACATTGAACCCTTGAACACTACATCACTTTTTTTTAATATACAGTGTTTCTATTTTTTGCATGATTTTTAATCCACTCAATATACGTATACTGCAATCTATTTATTTAGTTATTTATTTATTATTATTTTTATTTCATTTAATATTTTTTCTAGATTATGTATTGCATTGAACTGCTGCTGCTAAGTTAACAAATTTCATTCACATGCTCGTGATAATAAACCTGATTCTGATTCTATATTTGGATCACAGTATACAGAGCAAGGTAGATGACCTTGCAGCACAGTTTCAAATTTACAGATAGGACATTGTGGGCATCACTGACTTGTGGCTAAGAGAAGAACATAGTTAGGAGTTTAACATCCAAGGATATATACTGTTACAAATCAGGAACAATGAATATGTAATTGAAGCAGGTTTTTTATTTTAAAAAAATTTATTAAACACAGTAAAAACCCACAAGTAAACAAACGACTAACGTAACCAGAAGTCAGCTGAGATACAGCAGCTCGAACAGTTCTTAAAGCGGTAATGCGAAAGTCCAAAATGATTTACAGTCCGTTAAAGGAGAGACTTTCCTTGATAATAAATTCTCTTTGGTGGCGTTACTGCTTAGCCCAGTCGAAGTATGCTTTGATCAAAGGATTTACGATGAAGAAAAATGAAACAGCCTAAAGGCACTGACCTTTCTTTGGCGAAACTTTACCCAACCCTCTATTCTTCTGGCAGAACAGGGGTTATCATGGGCATAGCTGACGAATTCCTTCCGAACGAGGATCAAACAAGGTTGAACCTGCTTTACCGTTGAAATCAACTTTCCTCGATCTTTAACTTCCCGAATTTCAAATCTTCACTCTCCAATGACTGGACTAGCAGTAATATGGCAAAACTGCCAGCAATAACCTTTAAGACTTAAAACAGAAAGTAAAACTCAAGACGTCCAAAAAAGCTGGATGAATTCAGCAGGTCGGGCAGCATCCGTTGAAAGAAGCAGTCAACGTTTCGGGTCGAAACCCTTCGTCAGGACAGGAAGTAAAACTCCACTCTTAAATGAAACTGTGTCATAACATTGGAATACGCAGCAGCATGGAGTCAGTAGCAAGTTCAGCGACGAACTGCCCACGTCACAGGGTGGGGTTCTCCTTTTATACCCGGTTGAAAAAAACTATCACATGACCTCTCACTGGCGGGAAAATGACATCACTCCCCCATCACAAGACCATTACCTCATGTCCAGCATAACTTCAATTACATCATGGTCACGTGACAGGTACAAGACACCCACGTGTCTTTTGTTCTGAACAAAATTTTAACAATTATTTACAAGAGAAAAGAAAAACAAATGTATAAAAATTTACAACATACACAGTATACATGGTATTATCATACATCAACTTACAGATTATTACACAGGAGTGTTACAAATGTTAAAATATCACTCCATTAAAAAAATTACATTGTACATTCAACATCGAGATAGCCAATCAGCAATCACATTATCTTTACCTTTAATATGAGTTATTAAAATATTGTACTCTTGTAACATTAAATTCCAATTTAATAACCTCTGTTTTTGTTTTTCATCTTACTTAGAAACACTAACGGATTACGATCAGTGTAAGCCATAAGTGGTTTTTGAGTTGTATCAACATACACATCAAAATGTTCTAAAGCTAAAACAAGAGTAACAATTCCTTCTCTATTGTCGAATAGTTCCTTTGATGCTTATTAAATTTCTTAGAAAAGTAAGCTACTGGATGATCAACCTCATCACCCTCATTCCTTTGCATTAATACTGCTCCTGCAGCCTCATCGCTAGCATCTACAGCTAATGAGAAAGGTTTTTCAAAGTCAGGTGCCTTGAGCACAGGGTGTTGACATATCATAGTTTTCAATTTCTCAAATGCTTCTTGACAAGGCACTGTCCACACAAACTTCTCATTTTTCTTCAAGAGGTTAGTTAATGGAAGGGCCACATTAGCAAAATTCTTACAAAATTTTCGATAATATCCTACCATTCCCAAAAATCTTCTGAGAGTTTTTTTCCCAGTTGGAGTGGGAATCTCTAAAATTGCCCAAACTTTTGCCTGAACAGGAGCTACCTTACCTTGACCCACAACATAACCAAAGGTAAATCACAGTGGCATGTCCGAATTCACTTTTAGCTAAATTAATAGCTGTTAGCTTTGGAAAGCCTTTCAAACAATTTTTCCATCGCAATCATGTGTGCTTCCCAAGTATCATTTCCTGTCACTAAATCATCAATATAAGCATCTGTATCTTTCAATCCCTGAATCATAGAGTTAATCATCCTCTGGGAAGTACCTGGGGCATTCTTTATCCCAAATGGAAGAACATTATATTCATATAATCCAGATGGAGTTACAAATGCAGATATCTCTCTACCTCTATCCGTTAATGGAACACACCAATACCCTTTCAATAAATCAATCTTTGTAAGGAACTTTGCTTTTCCCACTTTATCTACACAATCATCTACTCTAGGAATTGGATATGCATCTGTTTTCGTTACAGCATTCACCTTCCTATAGTCCATGCAAAACCTAATACTACCGTCTGGTTTTGGCACCATAAAACAAGGTGAACTCCAATTTGAGTTAGAAGGTCTAATAATATTATTCTCTGGCATATATTTAATTTCTTTCTCAGCAAGTTCACATTTTTCCATGTTCATCCTATATGGATGTTGTTTAATGGGTTTGGCATCTCCAACATCTACATCATGTGAAGCTATAGTAGTTCTTCTAGGAACATCTGGAAATAAATCCTTATATTTAAAAATTAATTATTTCATTTGCTGTTTCTGCTCTGGTTGTAAATGTGCTAATTTCTCATCAATATTTTCCAGAATGGTCGAGTTTGGTAACCTGGCAGAAACAATGTTGGGTTCAGAATGAGTTTCAAATTAATTATCCATTATGTCTCTAGTGAGATCAAACTCATTATCATTGACCACAACAGTCATAGTAGCAGAACTGTTTCTCATAATATGGCTTTATCATATTTATATGACAAAGTTGTGTTGGCTTTCTATGATCTGGAGTTTTTATCACGTAATCCACCTCATTGATTTTAGACACAATTTCATAAGGACCATGAAATCTAGCTTGTAAAGGATTTGTTTGCACTGGGAAAAGAACCAGCACCTTATCTCCAGGTTTAAATGTCCTCATCCTAGCTTCTTTATCATACCAGGTTTTCATTTTCTCCTGAGCCAATTTTAAATTTTCCCTAGCTAACCTACAAGCTTTATGTAATCTGTCCTTGAATTTCACAACATAGTCTAACAAATTAGTGTGTACCTCTTTATTAATCCATTGTTCTTTTAATAAGACTAAAGGTCCTCTAACTCTATGCCCAAATACAAGTTCAAATAGACTGAAACCTAAGGATTCTTGTACCGATTCCCTTACTGCAAATAGAATTAGGTTTATACCCTCATCCCAATCACTTTCATTTTCCACACAATATGTCCTAATCATATTCTTGAGGGTAGAATGAAACCTCTCCAAGGCACCTTGCGACTCTGGATGGTATGCAGACGAAGTGATTTGCTTAGCTCCCAATTTATAAACTATCTGTTGAAACAATCCAGACATAAAATTACTGCCTTGATCAGTTTGTATATCCCTAGGTAATCCAAAATAAGTGAAGAATTTTAAAAGGGCCTTTGTCACAGTTTTAGCTGTTATATTCCTAAGTGGTACTGCCTCTGGAAACCTAGACGAAGTACACATGATATACCAGTTTTTGTCTTTGGTAATGGACCAACACAATCTACAATAACTTTAGAAAACGGCTCACCAAATGCTGGAATAGGTTGTAATGGAGCCACTGGTGTAACTTGATTTGGATTACCCACAATTTGACAAGTATGGCACGTTTTATAAAACATCGCCACATCTTTTCTTAGACCAGGCCAGTAAAAATGTTTTAAAATCTTGTCCACAGTTTTCCTTACCCCTTGATGTCCACCTAAAGGCACAGTATGAGCTAAAGTCAAAATCTCATTTCGATAAACTTTAGGGACAACTACCTGGTAAACAATATTCCATTCCTCGCTTGCAGAAATTGTAGGTGACCTCCACTTCCTCATCAACACTCCTTTTTCCAAGTAATATCCTACTGGCACCTTCTCAATTTCACTATCTAGTAGAGCTTGTTCTCTTAATTTTATAATCTCAGGGTCTCTATTCTGCTCTGCTATCATCTCCTTCCAAGACAGAGATAAATCTTCATAGTCAGACTTACTCCAAGAATCTTGTTCAAACAACGAAGGTAAGAAAGTCTCTGACACATCCTCAAAACTCGAATCCTGAGTTGAACAGTCATGAGTAACAACCTCATTCTGCGCATCAATCTTTTTAGCCATAGCTCTAGTCACAACACAGGAAGAATTTTAGAATGTTAGAATTCATCTCTGGTTCCTCTGACTCCATTGTTAAATGCACTTCAGGAAAAACTTGTCCACCTGCCAAGTCATTACCTAACAATAAAGAAATACCCTTCACAGGTAAGCTATGCTGTAATCCTACTTTAACAAATCCTGTAACTAACCCTGACTTTAAATTTACTTTATGTAAATATACAGGCATAAGGGCACTCCCAACACCTTATATATAATTTACCTCACCAGTGTCAGACTCTTCATTAAACTTTAACACACTGTCTAACATCAGTGATTGAGAAGCTCCAGTATCCCTAAGAATTTTTATTGACACTGGAGTAGATCCTTCTTCCAAGGATACAAACCCTTCAGTTATAAAATGATCATATCCCCTTTTAACTTGGTCAGACTCTAATAAAACCTCATCTGTGTTTATCAAACCCTGTGATTTTACAGCTGTTTCAGTATGTTGCACACAAGCATCTGGGACTGTTTCCTTCTCTTTCTTTTTCAATCGGAAACAGTTAGCTATTACATGACCAGATTTCTTACAATAATTACAAATGGGACCAAACTGTCTTTCCTTCACAGGTTTTCCTTCCTCTTTACCCTTCTCACCAACTTCTGATTTAATTTCTGATTTACCTTGAGTCTCTGTGTTATTTTACCTTTTAAAAGTTCTACCCTGAGAAAATTTATCCTTATGAATTAAACATACTCATTAGCTAATTTAGCAGAGTCCTGCAATACATCAATATCTCTCTCATTTAAGTATGTTCTTACTTCAACAGGAATGCTTCTTTTAAATTCCGCCATTAAAATCAACTCTTTCAATTTATTATAGTCCCCATTTACAATTTTAGAGGAAACCCATCTCTCAAAACACACAGCTTTATCATAGGCAAACTCCACATACGTTTTCTCCACAGATTTCTTCAGATCTCTGAATCTTTCTCTATAAGCTTCTGGGACCAACTCATACGCACTCAATATCTGCTGTTTCACAATATCATAATCAAGTGCTTGCTCAGTGGTTGAAGCTGCATAAACCTGTTGTTCTTTGCCTTTAATTACACTCTGCAACAACACTGACCACTTCTCTTTTGGCCACTCTGAAATCAGAGCAATCATTTCAAAATGTTGGAAATATTTTTCTACTTGTTTCACAAAAAGGAGGGACCAATTTAATTTCCTGACTAACAACAAACATTTTCTTAGAACCAGGAGACTGATTCTCAGAGCTTAATTCCGCAATCGCACATTCAAATTCCCTCTTTTTATTTTCAGCTTCTAACCTACAACGCTCCAAGTCTGCTTTGCTTTGTTCCAACTTCAATTGTTTGATTTGTAACTGCATCTCTAGAGTACTTATTGGAAATGAATCTAAAACCAATTCATCAAAATCTCCCGAATCTACATAGTGTGACGCGACTTTTCTCTGTATTAGAGCCTTTGATGTAGACCTCGAGATCCCTTTAAATTCCAATCTACTAACAATCTCAAATACAACATTTATTTTCGCCTTCACTAACAACTCTGTGTTTGGCGAAGCCAGAAAGTCATCAATATTCATTGTTGCTGAATACCACTCACAAGCTAATCAAACAAAAGAATCGGGTATTTCCCTTTTCCAAAACACCGATCAAAAATGAAACAAGCATTTAAACTCAAAAATGGTTCATCCCACGAGCCCCCATTTGTTACAAATCAACAACAATGAATATGTAATTGAGACAGGTCTTTTATAACAAATAAAACATTTATTAAACACAGTAAAAACCCACAAGTAAACAAATGACTAACGTAACTGGAAGTCAGCTGCAATACGGCAGCTCGAACAGTTCTTAAAGCGGTAATGCGAAAACAGTTCTTAAAGCAGTAATGCGAAAGTCCAAAATGATTTACAGTCTGTTAAAGGAAAGGCTTTCCTTGATAATAAATTCTCTTTCATGGCATTATTGCTTAGCCCAGTCGAAGTATGCTTCGATCAAAGGATTTACGATGAAGAAAAATGAAACGGCCTAAAGGCACTGACCTTTCTTTGGCGTAACTTTACCTAACCCTCTATTCTTCTGGCAGAACAGGGGTTATCATGGGCATAGCTGACGAATTCCTTCCGAATGAGGATCAAACAAGGTCGAACCTGCTTTACTGTCGAAATCAACTTTCCTCGATCTTTAACTTCCCGAAATTCAAATCTTCACTCTCCAATGACTGGACTGGCAGTAACATGGCAAAACTGCCGGCAATAACCTTTAAGACCTAAAACAGAAAGTAAAACTCCACTTCTTAAAAAAAAAAAATTTTTTGAATTTTCAAAATGGTTACAGAAGGAAAAAAAAATTATCAGTCCTTCCCCCCTCCCCCCTAACATATCCCTATGAAAAAAAAGAGAAGAAAAAAGAAAGAAAGAAAAAGGAAAGAAAGAAAGAATGCCTGGATATCGGAGGCACATGCTCCACGGAGTTCATAATAGCTTTAATATGTATATTTATTTCTTTCCCCAGATAACCAATAATTTTATCTTTGGAGCACCTATATATTTAATCCTATTTTTTGTAAATAAGGGTGCCAAATTTTCAGAAATATTTCATATTTATCTCTTAAATTATAAGTAATTTTTTCAAGTGGAATGCAGCTAAGAATTTCATTCTTCCAATGATCTATACTTAAGTATGAATCCGATTTCCAAGTAACTGCAATAGCCTTTTTGGCTACTGCCAATGCAATTTTTATGAATTCTTTCTGATATTTATTCAATTTGGATTTCAATTTTATCCCTTCAATATCGCCTAGTAAAAATAATGTTGGATTATGTGGAAGTTGTATTCCAATAATTTGTTCCAGTAAAACTCTTAAATTTGTCCAAAAAGGTTGAATTTTAAAACCAAGTAGAGTGTAAAAAAATACCAATTTCTTGATTACATCAAAAACATTGATCAGATAAAATTGAGTTTAATCTATTTATTTTTTGTGGTGTAATTCCTTGTTTAATTGCCTGTTTTTGAATCAAATTATACATACCAGAAATAATTTTTAAAATTTTTCCTTTATGAATTAAAGTTTCTATTTCCTTAGGTTTTGGCAATAACATTGTTTGACCCAGTTTATCTCTTAAATAAGCCCTTAATTGGAATTAACAGAAAAGAGTGTTATTTGATATTTTATATTTATTCTTTAATTGGTCAAATGACATTAATATACCTCCTTCAAAACAGTCTCCTATATATCTAATCCCTTTGTGAAACCAGTTATATAAAAGTTGATTATCCATTGTAAAAGGGATGTTTATTTTGAATTAAAGGCCTCTTTGCTAATAAAGATTTCTTTATCTCATCATCAACATTTATCTTATTCCATAAATCAATCAAATGTTTTAGTATAGAAGATTCTTTCCTTTCCCATATCCATTTAGATTCCCATTTATATATAAAATCTTCTGGTATATTTTCTCCTATTTTATCTAATTCTATTCTAATCCATGCCAGTTTATCTTCATCAAAAAAAGATGCAATAAATCTAAGTTGATTTGCTTTATAATAATTCTTAAAGTTTGGAAGTTGTAACCCTCCTAGGTCAAATTTCCATGTCAATTTTTCCAACGATATTCTTGACATCTTACCTTTCCAAAGGAATTTCCTCACACATTTATTTAACTCTTGAAAAAACTTCTGCGGTAATTGTATTGGTAGTATTTGGAATAAATATTGTAATCTAGGGAATATATTCATTTTTACAGTATTGACTCTACCTATTAATGTTATTGGTAACATCATCCATTTATCAAGATCCTCTTGAATTTTTTTCAATAATAGCAAATAATTTAATTTATATAAATTCTTTATATCATTATCAACTCTTACACCTAAATACTTTATACCATTTATCGGCCATCTAAATTGAGTTATTAATTGACATTGACTATAATCTCCTTTAGTAAGGGATAGAATTTCACTTTTATCCCAATTTATTTTATACCCTGATATTTTCCCATATTCTTCCAATCTAGAGGATAATTTACGCAACAAATGCAATGGGTTAGTTAGATAAATCAGAACATCATCAGCAAATAAGTTAATCTTATATTCCTCCTGATTAACTCTGAAACCCATAATATCTGAGTCAGTTCTAATTAATTCAGCTAATGGTTCTATCGCCAACACAAATAAAGCAGGTGATAATGGACAACCTTGTCTGGTTGACCTTGTTAACTGAAATGATGTTGAAATTTGGCCATTTGTCACTACTTTAGCTTTGGGGTTAGTATTTAAGGTTTTAATCCATTTTATAAAAGATACTCCTAATCCATATTTTTCCAATACCTTAAATAAAAAATCCCATTCCAATCTATCAAATGCTTTTTCTGCATCCAAAGCAACTGCCACACTCATTTCTTCCCTCTTTTGTGCCAAATGAATTATGCTAAGTAACCGAGTTACATTATCTGCTGATTGTCTATTTTTAATAAATCCTGTTTGGTCCATGTGTATTAATTTGGTAAGTATTTAGATAATCTATTAGATAAAATCTTTGCTATTATTTTATAGTCCATGTTCAACAAAGAAATAGGTCTATATGATGTTGGTTTTAAAAGATCTCTGTCTTTTTTTGGCAATACTATTAAAATAGCTGTCGAAAAAGATTCTGGAAGTTTATGCATTCTTTCCGCTTGGTGTATTAGCTCCATAAAAGGGAGGAATTAATAAATCTTTAAACTTTTTGTAAAATTCAGGTGGAAAACCATCTTCTCCTGGAGATTTATTACTCTGAAGTGATCCTAAAGCTTCTTCGACCTCTTTTAATGTAAAAGGCACATCTAATCCCTTCTGTTCTTCCGAATTCAATTTTGGGAGAGTTATTTGTGATAAAAACCTTTCTATCTCAACAATATGATTTTGTGATTCTGATTGATACAGTTCAGAATAAAAAATTTTAAAAGTTTCATTGATTTCTAAAGGTTTATAAGTCATCTTATTTATACTTGTTCTAATTGCATTTATCGTTTTGGAGGCCTGGTCTGTTTTTAACTGCCAAGCGAGAATCTTGTGTGATTTTTCACCTAGTTCATAATATCTCTATTCAGTTCTCATAATTGCTTTTTCTGTTCGGTATGTCTGAAGTGTATTATATTGTAGCTTCTTATTAACAAGTTGTCTTTGTTTTTCTTCTGTCATATATCTTTGAGATTCTTTTTCTAATTTTGTAATCTCTTTTTCCAATTGATCTATTTCTACCATATATTCCTTCTTAATTTTAGAAGTATAACTTATTATCTGGCCTCTCAAATATGCCTTCATTGCTACCCATAATATAAATTTATCATCAACTGAATGTGAGTTTGTATCTAAAAAAACTGAATCTGTTTTTTCATAAAATCACAAAAATCTTGACGTTTTAATAATATTGAATTAAATCTCCATCTGTAAATCAATTCCTCCTTCTCCATCATTATCATTGTCATTATCAAAGGGGAATGATCTGACAATATTCTTGCTTTATATTCCATATTTTTCACTCTGTCTTGACTATTCGCTGATAGTAGGAAAAAATCTATCCTTGAATAAATTTTATGTCTATTTGAATAAAATGAATAATCTCCTTCTCTTGGGTTAATTCTTCTCCATATATCAATCAAATTTAAATCTTTCATCAATGATAAAGTTAATTTTGCTACTTTTGGTTTTGTAACAACCTTTGTTGACCTATCTAAAACTGGGCCTAGACAAAAGTTAAAGTCTCCACCTATTAATATTTTATCGTGTGCGTCAGCCAAATTCAAAAAAGCCTCTTGTATAAATTTTACATCATTTTCATTTGGTGCATAAATATTCATAAGAGTCCATAGTTCTGAAAAGATTTGACAATGTATAATTACATATCTCCCTGCAGAATCAATTAATACATTTTGTATTTTAATTGGTAACGTTTTGTTGATCAAAATTGCAACTCCCCTCACTTTTGAATTAAATGAAGCTGCTATAACATTTCCAACCCAATCTCGCTTTAATTTCTGATGTTCTATCTCTGTTAAATGTGTTTCTTGTATAAAAGCTATATCTATTTTCATTTTCTTAATGTATGTTAAAATTCTTTTTCTTTTCACCGCACAATAAACTTTTAAAATTCAGTAAATTAGTCATTATTTTTAATGGGGTTACTCCTGTCTATAATAATATATAATATTTCAACTCTCATAGTATCTTGGGGAACTATTTAAAAATTCTCCATGTTGCTATGTGTCTCCCCTCCGATCATCCAGGCAAAGAAAGAAAAATAAAAGAAAAATAGATAATAAAGAAAAAAACCCCAAAAAAAACCCCCCTATTAATGTTGTGAATGAAAAAAAAACACAACATTACCCCCCTCCATTATGCGGGTCATGGCAAACGCCATGATTACACACGTGAATCCCGTAGCAATCGATTCGAAGTTCCCCCAGCTCCCCCGTAACATGAAAAAAGTATATATAAGAGAAGAAAAAATAGTATCACTACTCTCGATTAATATTTCTCAAATTTTTACCTTTCTCCCCCTGTATCATATAATTTAAAGTATATTTAAATATTCTTCTGTCCTTAATGTCCATCAACTCACTTCAGTGTCCCCATCTTCATCTTTACTCTGTTTCACTTTTAAATCTTTACTGTGTCTAGTGAATATTTGGGAGTTCTTGTGCAAACTCCTCTGCATCCCGATGATCAGTAAAAAATCTTCTTTTTCCGTCATCCAAAAAAATTATCAGTGCTGCCGGGTGGTGCATTATAAATTTATAACTCTTTTCCCATAAAACTTTTTTCGCTGGGTTAAATTCCTTCTTTCTCTTCAAAAGGTCATAACTTATATCAGGATAGAAAAGAACTGCTTTCCCTTCTATCATCAATGGCCCATTTCTCTTTCTGGCACGTTGGGCAGCTGCCTTCAAGATCTTTTCTTTATCTTGATATCTTAAACATTTTATCAAGATTGGTCGTGGGTTTTTATCAGGTTGAGGTTTTGGTCTTAAGGCTCTGTGGACCCTTTTGATTTCAATCAACTGGGTTCCCTCTTCCATTTCCAAATTTTCCGGGATCCATTTTTGAAAAAAACTCCACTCTTAAATGAAACTGTGTCATAACATTGGAATATGCAGCAGCGTGGAGTCAGTAGCAAATTCAGAGTTCTCCTTTTATACCCGGTTGAAAAAACTATCACATGACCTCTCACTGGTGGGAAAATGACATCACTCCCCCATCACAAGACCATTACCTCATGTCCAGCATAACTTCAATTACATCATTAGTCACGTGACAGGTACAAGACACCCACAGATACGTAACAATACACATTGTATCAAAAGAACATAGAGGGAAGCAGAGGGGTGGGATGGCTCTGTCGGTGTAAAGAAAATCAAATCCTTAGAAAGAAGGGACATATGATAGGAAGATGTAGAACCCTGTGGTTCTACATCTTAAGAAACTACAGGGTACAAAGATATTGATGCGTATTATACACAGGTCACCAAACAGTAGCCATGATGGGAATACAACATTCAATGGGAGATTGAAAGATGATGTAGAAAGGGCAATGTTATGATAATGGAGGATTTCAATATGCAGATAGATTGGGGAAAAACCGGTTGGTGTTGGATCCCAAGAGAAGGAATTTGTAGAATGTCTATCAGATGACTTTTTAGAGCAGCTTATGGTTGAGCCTATGAGGGGAAAGGAAATAGTGGGTTGAGTGTTGTGTAATGAACCAAGCAGTGATCATCATATGGTAGAATTCAGCCTGCAGTTTGAGGGAGAAGTTAAAGTCAGATGTATCAGTATTAGAGTGGAGTAAAGGGAATTGCAGAGACATGAGAGAAGTTGATTGGAAGGGGAGATTAGCAGGTATGATGGCAGAACAGGAATGGCTGCAATTTGGAAGGTGCAGGATAGATACATCCAAAAGATGAAGAAATATGCTAAAGGGAGGATGGGGCATGGCTGCCTCATCTTGTCGGCATTCTACAAATTCCCTCTCTTGGGATCCAGCTCCAACCTGAATTTCCCAATCTACCTGCATATTGAACTGGTGGGAAGAATTTAAAAGGAGTGCATTTTCTCTTCAGCTGTTTGATTGAGGCATGACTGAGCAGATGCATGAACATCAGCAAGTTAGATCGGTGGGAAGAATTTAAAAAGGAGACAGCTTTATAGAGCATACAGTTTAGTATAGGGAGTCAGAGTAGGAGGGCTTTGGCTCAATGGGGCTTCAGTAATAACGGGTTGAGGTGAGGTAAGTTATTTGTGAAGAATAGGAATAGGAAGTCTGTCTGTGAGCCTGATGTTCTGAATGGGTGTCGGATGTGGGATGTCTGGGAGACACTCAGTCTCCCAGATGGCTACATCTGCGCCAGGTGTGTTGAACTGTAGCTCCTTAGGGAACTGGAGATGCAGCTTGATGACCTTCGTCTGGTCAGGGAAAGTGAGGAGGTGATAGATAGGAGCTATGGGCAAGTAGTCACACTGGGGCCTCGGGAGGCAGATAAGTGGGTAACAGTCAGGAGAGGGAAGGGTAAGAGTCAGATATTATAGAGTACCTGTGGCTGGCCCCTTAATGATAAGTACTCCAGTTTGAGTACTGTTGGGGGGGGGGGAATGACCTACTGGGGGGGAAACAACGTGGCTGCACCTCTGACACAGAGCTTGGCCCTGTGACTCAGAAGGGTAGGGAAAGGAAGAGGATGGCAGCAGTGATAGGGGACTCTATAGTTAGGGGGTCAGACAGGGGACTCTGTGGACGCAGAGAAGAAAGTCGGATGGTAATTTGCCTCCCAGGTGCCGGGGTCCAGTATGTTTCTTATCGCGTCCATGATATTCTGAAGTGGGAAGGAGAACAGCCAGAGGTCATGGTACATATTGGTACCAATGACATAGGTAGAAAAAGGGAGGAGGTCCTGAAAACAGACTACAGGAAGTTAGGAAAGAAGCTGAGAAGTAGGACCACAAGGGTAGTAATCTCGGGATTACTGTCTGTGCCACGTGATAGTGAGTATAGGATTAGAGTGAGGTGGAGGATAAATGCATGGCTGAAGGATTGAAGTAGGGGGCAAGGATTCAGATTTCTGGATCATTGGGACCTCTTTTGGGGCAGGCATGACCTGTACAAATAGGATGGGTTGCACTTGAATCCGACAGGGACCGATATCCTGGAATGGAGGTTTGCTAAGGCTGTTGGGAAGAGTTTAAACTAGAATTGCTGTGGGGTGGAAATTGAACTGAAGATACAGAGGAAGGGACAGTTGGCTTACAAATAGGGAAAGCTTGTAGGCAGTGTAAGAGGGAGGATAGGCCAGTGATAGAGAAGGGATGTGCTCTGACTGATGGTTCGAGATGTGTCTATTTTAATGCAAGGAGTATCATGAACAAAGCAGATGAGCTTAGAGCATGGATCAGTACTTGGTGCTATGACGTTGTGGCCATTACAGAGACTTGGATGGCTCAGGGGCAGGAATGGCTACTTAGAGTGCCAGGCTTTAGGATGGGGGGGTGGAAGAAGTTGGCGTATGGCACTGCTGATCAGAGGTAGTGTCATGGCTGCAGATAAGGAGGCAGTCATGGAGGGATTGTCTACTGAGTCTCTGTGGGTAGAAGTTAGAAACAGGAAGGGGTCAATAACTTCACTGGGTGTTTTTTATAGACTACCCAATAGTAACAGGAACATCAAGGAGCAGATAGGGAGACAGATTCTGAAATGGTGCAATAATAACAGGGTTGTCATTATGGGAGATTTTAATTTCCCCAATATTGATTGGCATCTCCCTAGAACAAAGGGTTTAGATGGGGTGGAGTTTGTTAAGTGTGTCAGGAAGGTTTTCTGATACAATATGTAGATAAGCCTACAAGAGGAGAGGCTGTACTAGATTTGGCATTGAGAAATGAACCTGGTCAGGTGTCAGATGTCTCAGTGGGAGAGCATTTTGAAGATAGTGATCACAATTTGATCTCCTTTACCATAGCATTGGAGAGAGATAAGAACAAAAAAGTTAGGGAAACATTTAATTGGAGTAAGGGGAAATATGAAGCTATCAGGCAGGAAATTGGAAGTATAAAATGGGAACAGATGTTCTCAGGGAGATATATGGCAGAAATGTGGCAAATGTTCAGGGGATATTTGCGTGGTGTTTTGCATAGATACATTCCAATGAGACAGGGAAAGAATGGTTGGGTACAGGAACCATGGTATACAAAGGCTGTTGAAAATCAAGTCAAAAAAAAAAGAAAAGCTTAAGAATGATTTAAAAAAAAACAGGCAATAATAGAGATCTAGAAAATAATAAGGCTAGCAGGAAGGAACTTAAGAACAAAGCTAGAAGGCCTTGGTGAGCAGGGTTAAGGAAAACCCCAAGGCATTCTATAAGTATGTGAAGAGCAAGAGGATAAGACGTGAGAGAATAAGACCAATTAAGTGTGACAGTGGAAAAGTGTGTATGGAACCTGAGCAGGTAGCGGAGGTACTTAATGAATACTTTGCTTCAGTTTTCACTACGGAAAACAACCTTGGTGATTGTAGGGATCACTGATAGCGGACTGAAAAGCTCGAGCATGTAGATATTAAGGAAGAGTATATGCTGGAGCTTTTAGAAAGCATGAAGTTGGATAAGTCACCGGGACCGGGTAAGATAAACCCCAGGCTACTGTGGGAGTTGAGGGAGGAGATTGCTAAGCGTCTGGCATTGATCTTTGCATCATCAATGGGGATGGGAGAAGTTCAGGAGGATTGGAGGGTTGCAGATGTTGTTTCCTTATTAAAGAAAGGGTGTAGTGACAGCCCAGGAAATTATAGACTAGTGAGTCTTACTTTGGTGGTTGGTAAGTTGATGGAGAGCATCCTGAGAGGTAGGATTTATGAACATTTGGAGAGGCATAATATGATTAGGAATAGTCAGCGTGGCTTTGTCAAAGGCAGGCCATGCCTTACAAGCCTGACCGAATTTTTTGAGGATGTGACTAAATACATTGCTGAAGGTAGAGCAGTAGATGTATTCTTGACATTTCCTAGAGTTGGCGTGCAGCAAATATCATGTCGACAGTTCCACGCTGAAAGTTTTAGATGATGGTGACGAGTCAGAAGCCTTCCCAGTGATAAACGGTGTGAAGCAAGGATGCGTTCTCGCCCCTACACTCTTTAGTATGGTCTCTGCTATGCTGAATGATGCCTTCTGTGATTGTCAGGATGGTATACACGTCAGATACAGGACTGGTGGTGGGCTACTCAACCTCTGGCATCTACAGGCTATTACAAAGGTAAAGGAGACCGTCGTCAGAGACCTCTTATCCGCTTATGATTGCGCCCTCAATGCCAGCACAGAGCAGAAGATGCAGCGAGAAATGGACTGCTTCTCACGAGCCTGTGACAACTTTGGACTTACAATCAGCACCAAAAAGACCGAAGTTATGTACCAGCCCGCACCCGGAAAGCCCTACCAGGAACCACACATCACAGTAAAGGGGCAGAAACTACTGGCAGTCAACAGCTTTACTTATCTGGGCAGTACTCTATCACGAGTGGTGAACATAGATGCAGAGATCAGCAACAGAATTGCCAAAGCCAGTGCCGCCTTTTGGAGACTCCGTGAGAATGTATGGGAGCAGAGAGGACTCAGCCTTACTACCAAGCTGAAGGTCTACTGAGCAGTGGTTCTCACCACCTTCCTCTATGCCAGCGAGACCTGGACTGTCTACAGCAGACATGCTAAACAGCTCAACCACTTCCACTTGAGCTGCCTCCGCAGACTTCTCCACGTACGATGGCAGGACAAAGTCCCAGACACGGAGGTCCTGGAGCGGGCTAGCACTCCTACAGAAAGCCCAAGCCAGATGGGCTGGTCATGTCGTCAGGATGTCTGACAGTCGACTACCAAAACAGCTGCTGTATGGAGAGCTGAGCCAGGGCAAGCGCTCAGTTGAAGGGCAGAAGAAACGTTTCAAAGACTGCCTCAAAGTGTCCCTCAAAGACCTCAGCATCAATCCCAGTAGCTGGGAATCGCTTGCTCTGGACCACCCAACCTGGTGGAGCAGGACCACTAAAGGAGCATATGCAGCAGAAATCAGACACACCACAGAGGCTCAGAGGAAACACGCCATGCGCAAGGCTCGAGCTACCTCCACTTCCACTGCAGCACCTACCCTCATGTGTCCCACATGTGGGCGAGCTTTCAGAGCCCGGATTGGCCTCACCAGTCACCTCCAGACCCACAGTCACAAACCTTCCACCTGACTGAAGTCGTGGTCATCTTCAAATCCGAAGGACGAACAACAACAGATGTATTGTAAATGGATTTCAGCAAAGCATTTGATAAGGTACTACATGCAAGGCTTATTGAGAAAGTAAGGAGGCATGGGATCCAAGGGGACATTGCTTTGTGGATGCAGAACTGGCTTGCCCACAGAAGGCAAAGAGTGGTTGTAGACGGATCATATTCTGCATGTGCCTCAGGGATCTGTTCTGAGACCCCTACCTTTCGTGATTTTTATAAATGACCTGGATGAGGAAGTGGAGGGATGGGTTAGTAAATTTGCTGATGACACAAAGTTTGGGGGCATTGTGGATAGTATGGAGGGCTGTCAGAGGTTACAGTGGGACATTGATAGGATGCAAAACTCTGGCTGAGAAGTGGCAGATGGAGTAAGTGTAGGTGGTTCATATTAGTATATCAAATATGATGGCAGGATATAGTATTAACGGTAAGACTCTTGGCAGTGTGGAGGATCAAAGGGATCTTGGGGTCCGAGTCCATAGGATACTCAAAGCTGCTGCGCAGGTTGACTCTGTGATTAAGAAGGCATACTGTATTGGCCTTCATCAACTGTGAGATTGAGTTCAAGAGCTGAGAGGTAATGTTGCAGCTATATAGGACCCTAGAGTACTGTGCTCAGTTCTGGTCACCTCAATACAGGAAAGGTGTGGAAACTATAGAAAGGGTGCAGAGGAGATTTACAAAGACGTTGCCTGGATTGGCGATCATGCCTTATGAGAATAGGTTGAGTGAACTTGGCCTTTTCTCCTTGGAGGGACAGAGGATGAGAGGTGACCTGATAGAAGTGTATAAGATGATGAGAGGCATTGGTTGTGTGGAGAAGCAGAGGCTTTTTCCCAGGGCTGAAATGGCTAACGCAAAAGGGCACAGTTTCAAAGTGCTTGGAAGTAGGTACAGAGGAGATGTCAGGGGTAAGTTTTTTTTTTACACAGAGAGTGGTGAGTGCGTGGAATGGGCTGCCGGCAACGGTGGTGAAGGCGGATACAATAGGGTCTTTTAGGGTCTCTTGGATAGGTACATGGAGCTTAGAAAAATAGACTGTTATGGTAATAGACCCTTGGTAATTTCTAAAAGTAAGTAAACATTTGGCACAGCTTTGTGGGCCGAAGGGCCTGTATTGTGCTGTAGGTTTTCTAGGTTTCTGAAATCCCCTTTGACTGTCGCAACATTGCCCTTTTTACATACCTTTTCTATCTTCCATTGTAATCTGTGGCACACATCCTAGCTACCAGTAGGGCGCTTGTATATAACTCCCATCAGTCTTTTTAACCTTCCATTTTCTTAACTCTACCCACAAGGACTCTACTACATCTTTTAATCCTATGTCACCCCTTTCTAAGGATTAAACTAGATTTTTTTTTACCAACAGTGCCACCTCGACCCTCTGCCTATCACCATAAGATGTGGGAGTCTACAACAAGACAGCACAGCCTCAGGAGAGAGAGGTGTCCATTTAAAACACAGATGTGGAGAAATTCCTTTAGCCAAAGGGTGGTGAATTTGTGGAATTTATCACCACAGGCAGCTTTGGAGGCCAGATTGTTGGGTGTACTGAAGGCAGAGCTTGATAGGTTTTTGATTGGACGCGGCATCAAAGGTTACGGGGAGAAGCTAGGGAGTGGGGCTGAGGAGGGGAACAAGGAATCAGTCATGATTGAATGGTGGAGCAGATTCGATAGGTCAAATGGCTTAATTCTGCTCTGTCTTATGGTCGTGATTTTTTGTTCTAATTATATTCTTGTACATTTTTTGTATAACTTCTGTTTTCTTTGTCTTTTTCCTTGGGAGTGCTGTTAATCTCCTGCTGTATTCTGCTACTGCAAGTGTGTTTTTGCACCTGTGCATATGTGTATCTGTGCATATGACAATATAACTGACTTTGACTTTAAGTCAAAGTACTAAAGCATTTTGCATACCAAGAGCAAGGCAGCAACCAGGGAAAATGTGACACCCATTAGGGAATAAAAAAACAACATGATGTGGCAAAGGATATCATGGCTGGAGAAGTTAGGGAGGAAAGTGATGGAGTTCTGGAACAAAAAGTAGAGGCATTATGTGGATTAAAGATGAATAAATGCCCAGGATCAGATGTGATTTACCACAGGCTGCTATGAGAAGCAAGGGATGAGATTGTTGGGACCCTGATAGAGATTTCTGAATCTTCACTGGCCACAGGTGAGGTGCCAGATGACTGGAGGAGAGCAGCAGGAGGATTAGGATCAGATTCAGAATTAGAATCGGGTTTATTATCACCAACATGTGACATGAAATTTGTTAGCTTAGCAGGAGCATTTCAATGGGATACATAATCTGGCAGTGAAAAAATATAAATAAAATAAAAATAATAATAATAAATAAATAACCAATAAATACAATTACGTACGTTGAAGATTTTTTTAAATGTACAAAAACAGAAATACTGTATATTTCAAAAAAAGTGAGGTAGCGTCCAAAGATTCAATGTCCATTTAGGAACTGGATAGCAGAGGGGAAGAAGCTGTTCCTGAATCGTTGAGTGTGTGCCTTCAGGCTTCTGTACCTCCTACATGAGAAAAGCAGTGAGAAAACAGCATGCCCTGGCTGTTGGAGGTTCTTAATAATGGACGCTGCCTTTCTGAGACATCGCTCCCTGAAGATGTCCTGGGTACTTTGTAGGCTAGTGCCCAAGATGGAGCTGACTAGATCGACAGCCTTCTGCAGCTTCTTTCGGTCCTATGCAGTAGCCCCTTCATACCAGAAAGAATGTTCTCCATGGAACAACTATGGACGTTTTTGAGTGTATTTGTTGACATGCCAAATCTCTTCAAACTCCTAATAAAGTCTTGCCTTCTTTATAACTACATCAATATGTTGGAACCAGGTTAGATCCTCAGAGATCTTGACACCCAGGAAATTGAAGCTGCTCACTCTCTCCACTTCTGATCCCTCTATGAAGATTGGTACGTATTCCTTCATCTTACCCTTCCTGAAGTCCACAATCAGCTCTTTCTTCTTACTGACAGAGTGCCAGGTTGTTGCTGAGGCACCACTCCACTAGTTGGCATGTCTCACTCCTGTACACCCTCTTGTCACCATCTCAGATTGTACCAACAATGGTTGTATCATCAGAATTTATAGATGGTATTGGATGGAAATGGGGATAAGTAACGTAATTACAGGCCATTGAGTCCAGTGTCAGTGGGAAGGCAGTTTATTGGAAAAGTTGTTAAGACCATAAGATATAGGAGCAGAATTAAGCCATCTGGCACATCAAGTCTGCTCCACTCCTCTCATGGCTGATCCATTTTTCCTCTCAGCCCCAGTCTCCTGCCTTCTCCCCATACCCCTTCATGCCCTGATCATTTCAACCTCTGCTTTAAATACACATAGTGACTTGGCTTCCACAGCTGCTTGTGGCAAAGAATTCCACAGATTCACCACTCTCTGGTTAAAGAAATTCCTCCTCTTCTCCATTCTAAAAGGATATACTCCTATTCTGAGGCAGTGTCCTCTGGTCTTAGACTCCACCATTGGTAGCATCCTTTCCACATCCACTCTGTCAAGGCCTTTCACCATTCTGTAAGTTTCAATAAGGTCACCCATCATTCTTCTGAATTCTAGTCAATACAGGCCCAGAGCCATCAGGCACTTAACCATATAATCATATAACAATTACAGCACGGAAACAAGCCATCTCGGCCCTTTTAGTCCGTGCCAAATGCTTACTCTCACTTAGTCCCACTGACCCGCACTCAGCCATAACCCTCCATTCCTTTCCTGTCTATATACCTATCCAATTTTACTTTAAATGACAATACCGAACCTGCCTCTACCACTTCTACTGGAAGCTCGTTCCACACAGTTACCACTCTCTGAGTAAAGAAATTCCCCTTCGTGTTACCCTTAAATTTTTCCCTCTAACTCTCAACTCATGTCCTCTTGTTTGAATCTCCCCTACTCTCAATGGAAAAAGCCTATCCATGTCAACTCTATCTATCCCCCTCATAATTTTAAATACCTTTATCAAGTCCCCCCTCAATCTTCTACGCTCCAAAGAATAAAGACCTAACTTGTTCAATCTTTCCCTGTAACTTAGGTGCTGAAACCCAGGTAAATTTCTAGTAAATCTTCTCTGTATTATCTCTATTTTGTTGACATCTTTCCTATAATTCGGTGACCAGAGCTGTACACAATACTCCAGATTCGGCCTTACCAATGCCTTGTACAAATCTAACATTACATCCCAACTCCTATACTCAATGCTCTGATTTATAAAGGCCAACATACCAAAAGCTTTCTTCACCACCCTATCCACATAAGATTCCACCTTCAGGGAACAATGCACCATTATTCCTAGATCACTCTGTTCTACTGCATTCTTCAATGCCCTACCATTTACCATGTATGTCCTATTTGGATTATTCTTACCAAAATGTAGCACCTCATATTTATTAGCATTAAACTCCATCTGTCATCGTTCAGCCCACCCTTCTAACTGGCCTAAATCTCTCTGAAAACTTTGAAAACCTACTTCATTATCCACAATGCCACCTACCTCAGTATCATCTGCATACTTAATAATCCAATTTACCACCCCATCATCCAGATCATTAATGTATATGACAAACAACATTGGACCCAGTATAGATCCCTGAGGCACACAACGAGTCACCGGCCTCCAACCTGACAAACAGCTATCCACCACCACTCTCTGGCATCTTCCATCCAGCCACTGTTGAATCCATTTTACCACTTCAATATCAATACCCAATGACTGAACCTTCCTAACTAACCTTCTGTGCGGAACCTTGTCAAAGGCCTTACTGAAGTCCATATAGAAAACATCCACTGCTTTAACCTCGTCAACTTTCCTCGTAACCTCTTCAAAAAATTCAATAAGATTTGTCAAACGTGACCTTCCATGCACAAATCCATGTTGACTGTTCCTAATCAGACCCTGTCTATCCAGATAATTATATATACCATCTCTCAGAATACTTCCCATTAATTTACCCACCACTGACGTCAAACTGACAGGCCTATAATTGTTAGGTTTACTTTTCATATGATAATCCTGGAATCATTTTTGTGAACCTCTATTGAACCCTCTCCAGTTTCAGCACATCCTTTTTAAGATAAGGGGCCCAAACCTGCTCACAATACTCCAAGTGAGGCCTCACCATTGTTTTATGAAGTTTCAACATTACATCCTTGCTTTTATATTCTAGTCCTCTCGAAACAAATGCTAAAATCTCATTTGCCTTGCTCACCACAGACTCATCCTGCAATTAACCTTTAGGGAATCCTGCACAAGGACTCCCAAGTCCCTTTGCGCCTCAGATTTTTGTATTTTCTCTCCATTTCATTTCTTCTACCGAAGTGCATGACTGTACACATCCCTACACTGTTTTCCATCTGGCATTTCTTTGCCCATTCTCCTAATCTGTAGCCTCTTCTACTTCAAGATTACCTGCCCCTCCACCTTTCTTCATATCATCCACAAACTTTGCAACAAAGCAATCAATTCCATCATGCAAATCACTGACATTAAAGAACATTAAAAAGAATCGGTCCCGACACAAACCCTTGTGGATACCACTAGTCACCAGCAGCCAATCAGAAAAGGCTCCTTTATTCCCACTCTTTGGCTCCTGCCAATCAGCCAATGCTTTATCCATGCTAGAATCTTTCCTATGAATCCATATGCTTGGTAAGCAGCCTTATGTCTGACACCTTGTCAAAAGCCTTCTGAAAATCCAAGTACAGAACATCAACTGATTCTCCTTTCTCTATCCTGCTTGTTATTCTTCAAAGAATTTCAACAGATTAGTCAGGCAAGGTTTCCCCTTGAGGAAACCATGCTGACTACAGCCTATTTTAGCATGTGCTTCCAGGTACCCCAGAACCTCGTCTTAATAATCGACTCCAAAATCTTCCTAACCACTGAGGTCAGACTAACTAGTTTCCTTTCTTCTGCCCCTCTCCCTTCTTGAAGAGTGGAGTGACATCTGCAATTTTCCATTCTTCCAGAACCATTTCAAGTCAAGTCAAGTCACCTTTATTGTCATTTTGACCATAACCATATGCACTGGTACAGTGCATAGTAAAAATAAGACAACGTTTTTTCAGGACCATGGTGTTACATGACACAGTACAAAAACTAGACTGAACTACATTAAAAAAAACACAGGAAAAAACTACACTAGACTACAGACCTACACTGGACTGCATAAAGTGCACAAAACAGTGCAGGCATTACAATAATGAATAAACAAGACAATAGGGCAGTAAGGTGTCAGTCCAGGCTCTGGGTATTGAGGAGTCTGATAGCTTGGGGGAAGAAACTGTTACATAATCTGGTTGTGAGAGCCCGAATACTTTGGTGCCTTTTCCCAGACAGCAGGAGGGAGAAGAGTTTGTATGAGGGGTGCATGGGGTCCTTCATAACGCTGTTTGCTTTGCGGATGCAGCGTGTAGTGTAAATATCCGTAATGGCGGGAATAGAGACCCCAATGATCTTCTCAGCTGACCTCACTATCCACTGCAGGGTCTTGCGATCCGAGAAGGTGCAATTTCTGAACCAGACAGTGATGCAGCTGCTCAGGATACTCTCATACCCTGTAGAATGTGATGAGGATGGGGGGTGGGAGATGGCCTTCCGTCAGCCTTCGCAGAAAATAGAGACACTGCTGGGCTTTCTTTGCTATGGAGCTGGCGTTGAGGGACCAGGTGAGATTCTCCGCCAGGTAAACATCAAGAAATTTGGTGCTCCTAACGATCTCTACCGAGGAGTCGTCGATGTTCAGCGGGGAGTGGTTGCTTCGTGCCCTCCTGAAGTCAACAACCATCTCTTTTGTTTTGTTCATATTCAGAGACAGGTTGTTGACTCTGCACCAGTCCGTTAGCCGCTGCACTTCCTCTCTGTAAGCTGACTCGTCGCTCTTGCTGATGAGACCCACTATGGTCGTGTCATTGGCGAACTTGATGATGTGGTTCGAGCTGTGTGTTGCAGCACAATCATGGGTCAGCAGAGTGAACAGCAGTGGATTGAGCATACAGCCCTAGGGGGCCCCTGTGCTCAGTGTGATGGTGTTGGAGATGCTGCTCCCAATCCGGACTGACTGAGGTCTCCCAGTCGGGAAGTCTAGGATCCAGTTGCCGAGTGAGGTGTTCAGGGGCAGTAGGCTCAGCTTTCCAATCAGTTTCTGAGGGATGATTGTGTTGAATGCTGAACTGAAGTCTATGAACAGTATTCGAATGTGTGTGTCTTTTTTGTCCAGGTGGGTTAGAGCCAGGTGGAGGGTGATGGCAATGGCATTGTCTGTTGAGTTGTTGGGACGGTACGCAAACTGCAGGGGGTCCAGTGAGGGGGGCAGCATGGTCTTGATATGCCTCATGATGAGCCTCTCGAAACACTTCATGATGATGGATGTGAGTCATTTAGGCAGGACACTGAAGACTTCTTCGGCACGTGGACGATGGTGGCGGCCTTGAAGCACGTTGGAACGGTGGCGCTGCTCAGGGAGATGTTGAAGATGTCAGTGAGAACATCTACTAGCTGGTCTGCACATCCTCTGAGCGCTCTACCAGGGATGTTGTCTGGTCCAGCAGCCTTCCGTGGGTTGACCCTGCACAGGGTTCTTCTCATATTGGCCATGGTGAGACACAGCACCTGGTCATTTGTAGGAGGGGTGGACTTCCTCACCACCATGTCATTTTCCACCTCAAAAAGGGCGTAGAAGTTATTCAGCGCATCTGGGAGGGAGGCATCACCCACACAGTCAGGTAATGTTGTCCTGTAATTGGTGATATCCTGGATGCCCTTCCACATGCACCGCGTGTTGCCACTGTCCTGGAAGTGGCTGTGGATTTGCTGGGCGTGTGCTCACTTTGCCCCTCTGATGGCCCGGGACAGTTTGGCCCTTGCTGTTGTTAGGGTTGCCTTGTCGAGAATCTAGTGATTCTTGAAACATCATTACTAGTTCCTCCACAATCTCTTCAGCCACCTTTATCAGAACTCTGGGGTGTACGCCATCTGGTCAAGGTGACTTGTCTAACTTCAGACCTTTCAGTTTCCCAAGAACCTTTCCTCTAGTTATGTTAACTTTACACACCTGTGCCTCCTGCAACTTCCTTTGTACTACTAGTCTTTCACATTGAAGACTGATGCAAAATACTTACTCAGTTCGTCTGCAATTTCCTTGTCCCCATTACTACCTCTCCAGCATCATTTGCCAGCAGACCAAAGTCACTCTTGTCTCTCTTTTACACTTTATGTATCTGAAGAAACTATTGGTATCCTCTAATATTATTGGCGCTTACTGTTGTATTCCATCTTTCACTGATCCAAAATATCGACTGCCCATTTCCCTCTATTGACCCTGCCTGACCTCTTGAGTTCCCTCATATTTTGTGTTGTTTCAGTTTCCAGCATCTACAGTTTCTTGTGTCTCTGCATTTGGCCATCTATTTGTTACAATGATGTCCAACAAAAGGACAAGGAAAGGCAGCTAATCAACTATTTGGACATGATGCAATCTCTAGGACTCAATATTTGAAGTCAATAATAACAGATAACCAGCCTTTCCTGTTTCTGTCACAACTGGCGAGTTCTGATGCAAGGTCACACATACATAAACTGAGTACTTTTCCTCCACATATCATTTGATTGTTTTCTGATTTCCAGCAATTATAAAGTTCTGCATTTCACATTTCCAATATTCTCTTTACTGCCCTCATTCCTCTTCCTTTATATCCCCTACTCAGATCAGCTTTGAGTATCAAGCATTTACACCCTCTCTTACTTGGCAATGGCAGCACTTGAGCCAACTGTACAGTCTTGATCCCATTCCATTCTCTCACCCTCCCAATTCTCTGCAAATTAAACCAGACTGGCATTTTCCTTTTCCTGGCTCTTATGAAAAGTCATTGGCCTCAGTGTTAAGAGCTCCTTTCTCCAAAAGTTCAGACTGATCTGCTGAGTATTTATGTTTTAGCGCGCTCTCTCTCTCTCTCTCACACACACAACACACAAGCAAAGATATTTGTGGGGCCCTGCCACACACACAATAAGAATGAGTCCTCTTTAATGACTCAAAATTTGCAAGAGACCCTCAATAAACACAAGTTCTTCCTTGAAGGGGAGATGAATATCAAAGCTGCTGATGCTCCAGTGGGTCTTCTAATCAGTAAACAACCTGGCAGAGAAACTCATGCCCTAGTTTCCACTTAAATGGTTAGGCCTGGAGGAATTGGACACAAAACAACAGATAGTAATAAACTTTATGGACAAAGGTCATACATAAATGCTTTTGAATTTATGCATGGGTATTATAACAGCAGGAACCAACAAATCACATTTGTTTAGTGTTATACAATATAACAGTGATTATCACTTAACCAATGTTTATGGGAGACAGTGGAAGAGCAGTCGCTGGTAGTAGTCTTGTGGAGACAACATAAACTGAAAAACAGGTGACATATTTTGTACACAAAGAAATGTCATGTAAACATAAGATTAGTTACAAAATCACTACAGAATGATTAAACAGTAATTTGCTGAGCTGCATCTCAATCAGTGTGGACAATAACCTCAATTAGTAACATTTACACTTGCTCACTCTGATCACATGCTGCAGAAATCTAAGACTCAGAATCAGAATTTTTATTATCACTGGTGTTAACTTAGCAACAGCAGTTCAATGCAATACATGATAAATAAGAAAAATAAATAAATAAATTGCAGTATATGTATATTGAATAGATTAAAAATCGTACAAAAACAAGCAGAAATAATATATATTAAAAAGTGAGGTAGCATTCAAGGGTTCAATGTCCATTTAGGAATTGGATGGCAGAGGGGAAGATGTTCCTGAATCGCTAGAGTGTGTGCCTTCAGGCTTCTGTACCTCCTACCTGATGGTAACAGTGAGAAAAGGGCATGCCCCGGGTGCTGGAGATCCTTAATAATGAACTCTTGTCTTTCTGAGACATTGCTTCCTGAAGGTGTCCTGGGTACTTTGTAGGCTTGAGACCTCCTTCAGACCTGCAATCCTTGAGGACTCCGCAATTATCCACTTCCGACCTCTTTCTGTAGCCTTGACCCAAAGCTTCAAAATTCCCTCCTTCAACCCCTCTTGTACATGTGCATTAAAGAAAGGTTCTTAGTCATCCATCAGACAGGTAGTGTTCATGGATTCATGAAATATCACTGCTGGAGTGCTTCCTTTGTGATTAGACCAAAAGACATAGGAGCACAATTAGTCTGCTTTGCCGTTTCATCATGGCTGATACATTATCTATTTCAACCCCATTCTCCTGCCCTCCCCCTTTAACCTTTAATACTCCTCAAGAACCTATCAACCTCATCTTTAAATATGCCCAATGACTTGGGTTCCACAGCCGTCTGTGGCACTAAATTTTGCAGAATCACCACCCTCTGGCTAAAGAAATTCCTCCTCATCTCTTCTATTCTGAGGCTGTGCCCTTTGGTCCTAGACTCACCCACTATAGGAAACCTCCGAACAAGAGAAAATCTGCAGATGCTGGAAATCCAAGCAACACACACAAAATGCTGGAGGAACTCAGCAGACCAGGCAGCATCTATGAAAAAAAGTACAGTTGATGTTTCGGGTCAAAACCCTTCAGCAGGAATTGAATTGAATCGACTTTATTACTTACATCCTTCATATACATGAAGAGCAAAAATTTTTACATTACATCTCTGTCTAAATGTTCAACGTGCAATTTATAGTAATTTATAATAAATATTATGTACAACACAATAGTCAATATGACATAAAAATACAATTGTGTCAGCATGAGTCAGCATCTAATGTCCCGGAGAATGTTTGTCCTGGCTTTTATGCTGCAGTACTGTTTCCTGGATGGTAGCAGCTGGAACAGTTTGTGGTTGGGGTGACTTGGGTCCCCAATGATCCTTCGGGCTCTTTTTACACACCTGTCTTTGTAAATGTCCTGAATAATGGGAAGATCACGTCTACAGATGCGCTGGGCTGTCTGCACCACTCTCTGCAGAGTCATGCGATTAAGAGAAGTACAGGTCCCATTCCAGGCAGTGATGAAGCCAGTCAGGATGCTCTCAATTGTGCCCCTATAGAAAGTTCTTAGGATTTGGGGGCCCATACCAAACTTCTTCAAGCGTCTGAGGTGAAAGAGGTGCTGTTGTGCCTTTTTTACCACACAGCCGGTATGTACAGACCATGTGAGATCCTTAGTGATGTTTATGCTGCGGAATCTGAAGCTGTTCACCCTCTCAACCCCAGATCCATTGATGTCAATAGGAGTTAGCCTGTCTCCATTCTTCCTGAAATCTACAACTAGCTCCCTTGTTTTTGCAACATTGACACCACTGTGTCAGGGTGATGGCTTGAAATTAGGCCAATCAGTGTAGTGTCAGCAAATTTAATTAGCAGATTGGAGCTCTGGGTGGTGACACAGTCATGGGTATACAGAGAGTAAAGGAGGGGGCTTAGTCACAGCCCTGAGGGGCAGCAGTGAAGACCATGGAAGAAAGAAAAGGGTGGGGGGGGGGAGGAAGGAGTAAGGTGAGAGAGGGAAAAGGGGATGGGAAATGGTGAAGGCGAGGGTGTGTGGGGCATTACCGGAAGTTTGAGAAATCGATGTTGAGAAATCAAACTTCCATTAATGCCCCCCACCCCCTTTTACCATTTCCCATCCCCTTTTCACTTTCTCACCTTATTTCCTTGCCCGCCCACCACCTCCCTCTGGTGCTCCTCTCTTG
Organism: Hemitrygon akajei; assembly: GCF_048418815.1. Taxonomy (NCBI): domain Eukaryota; kingdom Metazoa; phylum Chordata; class Chondrichthyes; order Myliobatiformes; family Dasyatidae; genus Hemitrygon; species Hemitrygon akajei. The sequence continues at coordinate 101,798,761 of NC_133126.1, forward strand.
CTTTTTCTTTCTTCCATGGCCTTCTGTCTCTTTCACCAATCAACTTTCCAGCTCTTTACTTCATCCTTCTCCCTCCTGGTATCACCTGGTGTTTCTCCCTCCCCTCCCTCCACCTTTTAGATCTACTCCTTAGCTTTTTTTTCTCCAGTCCTGCTAAAGGGTTTCAGCCCATAACATCAACTATACTTTTTTCCATAGACTCTGCTTGTCCTGTTGTGTTCCTCCAGCATTTTGTGTGTGTTAATAGGAAACCTCCTGTCCACATCCAGACAATCTAGGCCTTTCAATATTCTGATAGGTTTCAATCAGGTCCCCCCTAATTCTTCTAAATACCAGTGAGTACAGGCCCAGAACCATCAAATACATCTCATACATTTTCATTAGAACCATAGGACACTACAGCACGGTACAGGCCCTTCAGCCCTCCATGTTGTGCTGACCTATATAATCCTTAAAAAAAGTACTAAACCCATAGTACCCCATAACCATTCTGGGGATCATTCTCATGAACCTCCTCTGGATCCTCTTCAATGCCAGCACATCCCGTCCTAGATAAGGGCCTGAAACTGTTCACAAAATTCCAAGTGTGGTCTGACCAAGGCCTTGTCAAACACCATTGCACCTTTGCTTTTATATTATAGCCTTCTTGAAATGAATGATAACATTGCATTTGCCTTCCTTATAACTGATTAAAGCTGCAATCAAACTTTTAAGGAATCCTGCACAAGGTCTCCCAAGTCCATTTGCACTTCTGATTTTTGAATTTACTCCCCATTTAGAAAATAGTCTATGCCTTTATTCCTTCTACCAAACTGCATGACCAACAATCCCTACATTATATTCCACCTGCCACTTCTTTACTCATTCTCTTAATCTGTCTAAATCTTTCTGCAGACTTCTTGCTTCCTCAACACTAACTGCCCCTCCATCTAACTTCATATCATCTGCAAACTTGGCCACAAAACAATCATCCAAATCACTGACATATAACATGCAAAGAAGCCGTCCGAGCACCGACTCCTGTGGAACACACCACTAGTCATGGGCAGCATACTAATCTGCAGGGAGGCTGGAGGAAGGGGCTGATCTGTTAATAAAGTCATTTGGTCAGTGGGTTTAATGGAAGGAATTAAAGAAGTTTCACTCATTAATATCAAACAGCGTGGTATCACAATGATCCTAATGGCTAAATATACAAATAGTGTAGGAAGCAATACAAAAATATGCACACTTCTAAGCTTAACAAGTCTAAAAATGAAAGACCAGGCTGAAGGTATCTCTGGCATTCCAATGATCACAAGAGAAGCTGAGATGTGGGCCAGGCAAGCTAGAGTCAACCAGCTCTCTCTGGGTCTTCTTGTAGAAATCAGAGCAGAAACAAAAACCATAGTCCTAACTCTGAAGGATAATTGTGAGTGGTACAAGTGGGTACAACTACAATGTTTGAAAGATGTTTGGACAGAAACATGGATAGGAAAGGTTTGGAGGGAAATGCAGGCAAGTGGGGCTAGCTCAGGTAGGTACATTGGTCAGCACAGATGAATTGGGCTGAAGGGCCTGTTTCGTGATAAGAGTTGATAATAGAATGGAGTAGGTGTCACCAGGAACAGGTGACGTACATAGCTTTATGGTCCCTCACGTGGATGATGGGTGATAACATCTAATACAGGCCATTTCTTGAACTGGAGTGTTGTCTTGACATCTGGTCTCTCATGGAAAAAAACAGGATTTTCATAACAACAAGGCCATACTTTGAGCATGTTGTCACCAATAAAATCTCTTCCTTTGCCAATCATGCCTTGCCAGGAGGTTTAGTGTCTTCTTGCCTTGGCATTGAAGGGGTCTAGGAAGATCACCTTGTCTCCCATTGGGATACACACTAGTGTCTTGTTCAAGAGAGGAAGAGAAGACCTCTTCATCTCATCCAAAGCTTCTAGGGTTGGGGTGTGTGTACTGGTTACATAAGACGTTCTTTAATTCTGCAGAGGTCACTGAGAGGCAGGATACTCACATATTGGGTAGATGCACTTTAGGAAAGGGTGCAACTATTACCTTTAAACTATCTACCTCCAGCATCTCTCAGTGTGATGACATCAATATCAAAGCACTGGAGTTTGCAAGTTAAGGTATTTAGATATTTGCAAGATATTTAGATTTGTCACTGTTGGGATTGTCCATGAGGCTTCTGATGTTGCAGATCCTGAACTTTGTACTGTGAAGTGGGAGTTGCTTGAGTTTGGTTTCATTAGCATGAAGTACATGTTGCAGACCAGGCTCTGCTATATGGTACCAACAGTCACACATTAATGGGCAGGTGCTGCTGCTCCTTGGTATATACACTCTGTCTCTGAGACATACACACATATGGGCTCAGGCACAGAGCCCCCTGCTCACTGCCCCTCCCGGCTTCCATGCACCCTTCTAGCTCACATTCCAAGTGAGGTCCTGACCATATAATAGTCTTGTCCCAGGCACTGAGCTAACTGTGTTCCCGGTATCCAGCTCCAGACCTTTTACAACACTCTCTTCATGGTTTCCACGTGCATGGGAAGAGGTTGAACAGGAACACAGATGCTATTTCTATGGGAGCAGATGGAATTTCTCTGGCCCTTCACTTTATTATGGACTATCTGGACAACAAGAACAAATTATATCAGGTTGTAGTTTATCATCTACAACTTGGCATGCAACATGGCCATCCCATCCAAACTGATCATCAAGTACTGTAACTCACACAAAATGCTGGTGGAATGCAGCAGGCCAGGCAGCATAGGAAGAACAGTTGACGGTTTGGGCCAAGACCCTTCGTCAGGACTAACTGAAAGACGAGATAGTAAGAGATTTGAAAGTGGGAAGGGGAGAGGGAGATCCGAAATGATAGGAGAAGACAGGAGGGGGAGGGATGAAGCTAAGAGCCGGAAAATCGTTACCTTGTGTTAACTTGTGCAGGAAAATAGTAAGTGTTCGGCACAGAATAGAAGGGCTGAGATGGCCTGTTTCCATGCTGTAATTGTTATATGGTTATATGTTATATGGTTATAAAATTGATTGTCAAAAGGGATGCACAGCTAGAGAAGGGAGAGGATCATGGGACGGGAGGCCTAGCGAAAAAGAAAGGGGGAGGGGAGCACCAGAGGGAGATGGAGAGCAGGCAAGGAGTGATTGTGAGAGAGACAGAGAAAAATGAGAGAAAAGAAAAAAAAAGGGGGAAATAAATAGAGATAAATAAATAAATAAAGGATGGGGTAAGAAGGGGAGCTGGGCATTACCTCCCTCTGCAATTGTATTCTTGACTTCCTCATTGGGAGACCTCAACCAGTGATGTTTGGAAACAACAGCTTCTCCTCCCTGAACACCATCAGTGGTGTACTTCAACACCGTGTGCTAAGCCCCTTGCTTTACTCTCTATAAGCACAATAATGTGAATGAGAACAGCTCCAAGGCCATATACAAATCTGTGGATGACACTACAGTCATTGGATGAATCACAGATAGTGATGACCCAGTTGAGTGATATGCAACAACCACCTCTCACTCAATGCCAGTAGAATGAAAAGGCTGATTGGTGATATGAAGAATGGGAAAGAGGGTGAAAATACACCGATCAGCAGCAGCAGCTGAGTGTTAATATAATTGAATGAACAGTCCTGAACACTGCACACAGATGCAATCACAAGAAAGGTGATTGAACTGTGAAGCAGTTCAACTGTGTAACTAAAGCATCTTTAGTTTCTTTGCAGATTTGAGAAGGTTCGACATGACACTGAACATTCAGTATCCTGACTGATTTCATCATGGTCTGGTGTGACCAAAGAAACTGCAAAGTGTAGTGACTCAGCCCAATACATCACAGGCACACAACTCGCCAGTGTGAATACCATCTACCGGAGATGCTGCCTCATGAAAGCAGCATCTATCATCAAAGATTCCCATCATCCAGGTCATGCCATCTTCTTGTAGTTAACACAAGGTAAGATGCACCGATGCACGACCAGGTTCAAGGACAGCCACTTGCTACCAACCATTTGCTTCTTGAACCAACCAGCACATCCCTAATCACTACATCTGAGAAACAGTGTGAGCATTTAGATCACATGGCACTAACATAGACCTTGTTTATTTTTCATATTGTATTCTTTCTAATAATAACTGGTATAGGTTTGTTTCATTGTGAATGCTGCTTATCTGATGTTATGTGCTTATGATGCTGCTCAATAGATATTTTTCATTAAACTTATGCATATGTGTGACGTGCATTTGTCGAAAAACCCGACTTTGATATGTATTATGATATTTTATGGAAGGGGTAGGTGTGCTGGGTGTAGGGTGTGTTGAGGACCTTTGTAGTGGGGTGTAAAGGGAGTTGGGATTGGTGAGCTTGGGTGTAGGGAAGGTTGGAACCAGTGTGGTTGAGTGTGCCAGGGCGCATGGGAGGTGGGGACTGGTGTGCTAGGGTGTATGGGTAGGTGGGGACTGGAGTGCCAGGGTGCATGGGAGGTGAGGACCAGTGTGCCATGGTGCATGGGGAGGTGGGGACCGGTGTGCCAGGGTGTAGGGAGGTGTAAACGGTGTGGCAGGGTGCATGGGGAGGTGGGGACCGGTGTACCATGGTGCATGGAAGGTGGGGACTGGTGTGCCGGGGTGCATGGGAGGGGGGGACTGGTGTGCCAGGGTGCATGGGAGAGGGGGACCGGTGTGCCAGGGTGCATGGGGAGGTGGGGACTGTTGTGCCAGGGTGTAGGGAGGTGTAAACAGTGTGGGTGTAGGGGAGGTGGGGACTGGTGTGGCAAGGTGTTGGGGAGGTGGGGACTGGTGTGGCAGGGTGTCCGGGAGGTGTGACTGGTGTGGAAGGGTATAGGGGAGGTGTGACTGGTGTGGCAGGATGTCGGGGAAGTGTAAACGGAGTGGTAGAGAAAGCATACATCAGGATGCTTTTTATTGACCTCAGCTCTGCATTCAATACTATCATCCCCTACAAACTAATCAATAAGCTTTAAGACTTTGGTCTCAATACCTCATTGTGCATTTAGATCTTGGATTTCCTCACTTGCAAACACCAGTTTGGATCAGCAACATTTCCTCCACAATCTCCATTAGCACAGGTACATCACAGGGCTGAGTGCTTAGCCCCCTGCTCTACTCACTTATGACTGTGTGGCAAAGCACAGCTTCAATGTATATCCAAGTTTGCTGATGACACAACTGTCGTAGGCAGGTGGTGACGAATCAGTATATAGGAGGGAGATTGAAAATTTGGCTGAGTGGTGCCATAACAACAACTTGTTACTCAATGTCAGCAAAACCAAGGAGCTGATTATTGACTTCAAGAGGAGAAAACTGGAGGTCCATGAGCCAGTCCTCATTGAGGAATTAGAGGTGGAGAGGATCAAATTTAAATTCCTCACTGTTATCATTTCAGAAGACCTGTCCTGGGCCCAGCGCCTCCCCTTCCTTAGTAGTCTGCAAAGATTTGACATGACATGTAAAAATTTGACAAACTTCTACAGATGTGTGGTGGAGAGTATATTGACAGGATGCATCACAGCCTCCTATGGAATCACCAATGCCCTTAAACAGAAAATCCTACAAAAAGTAGTGGATACATCTCAGTCCATCATGAGTAAAGCCTTCCCCACCATTGAGCACACCTACACAGAGCGGTATTGCAGAAAAGCAGCATCAATCATCAGGGACACCCACCACCAGGCCATGTCTCTTTTCTTGCTGTTGTCATTAGGAAGGAGGTACAGGAACCTCAGTACTTACACCACCAGGTACAGGAACAGTGATTACCCCTCAACTATCAGCCCCTTGAACCAGATAGGGCAAGTGAAATTGCCCTATCACTGAATTGTTTCCGCAACCTATGGACTCACTTCCTTCACCCTTCATCTCATGTTCTCGCTATTTATTGTTCGCTTATTAATTATTATTTCTTTTTTACTGTTTCTGTCTTTTGCACACTGATTGTCCACCCTGTTGGTCTGGTCTTTCATTGATTCTATTATGGTTATTGGATTTATTGAGATTGCCTGCAAGAAGATAAATCTCAAGGTTGTATATGGTGACATATGTATATCTTGATAATAAATTCACTTTGAACTTTGAATGATGGGTACATTCCAAAACAAAGTTTGAAAGTAGCCCACAAAAGGAGATATTAGAATAAATGAGGAGCTGGGGAAGTGGGGAAGTCTAGAAAGAGTATTCCACAACTGAGGTCCAAGGAACTGAAGGTACAGCCACTATTTATTGTCAATATTACCGCCACTACCCTTAATTACCTTTGAATATGTGGTAGCTAGCTGCTGCGAGCCTTGTGGTACAAGGTACCTGACAGTGCTTCTTGATATGAAGGAACAGTGATGCCTTTCAAGATGATGTGTGACTTAAGAGAGTTGGTGGTCTACTTTCTGCTTTCAGTTCTGGTGATAGAAGTGGCATTTAATTGGTAATTATAGTGCATTTTATTGGTGTGACATGTTGCAGACAGTTTGGCAGCATTAATATGTAGGGTGGTTGTTAGACTGTCAAATAAGAGGGCAACTTTGCTCTTGAACTTGAATTACCAGACCTGCACTCAACCAGGCAAATGCAGCATGCTTCATCAAACTCCTGATTTGTGCCTTGAAGACTGTAGAAAGATTTGGAGTGGCAGAAGGCGAGTGACTCCTCACTAGAACCCCAGCCTCTGACCTGCTGTTGTAGCCATAGTACTAATCCAATTTAGTTTCTGGTCAGGGGTGACTGGGTGGGAGAAAACTACCAGCTACATGTCAAAAGTAGGTGGTTGGATTCTCTCTTGTTGGAGGTTGGCGGCATAGATGTAATCCAACCTCAAAGTTAAAGTTTGTTGCATATAGGCATGGAATATTAATTTACTGAATGACTGCGAATGGAATTGAACATTGTACAATCTTCAGAGAACATCACCACTGCTGAACTTATAATGGAAAGGTCACTGATGAAGGTCCTCCAGTAATATGCAGGAGCTGGATAAATTGATTTCCAGCAAACACAACTATTTTCATTTGTGCAAGTATTTTCAATTTGATGCCAGGGTTGCTTAGCCAAATGCTGCATTTACATTAAGGGCAGTCAGTTTTGCTTCCTCTCTGGAATTCAGCTGTTCAGCTCATCTTTGGATTAAGGTTTGAGGTTTGAAGCAGCACTGATGAGCAGGCTGCTGTGTTTATGTGCCACCTGACAGCACACTTGCTTGTTATTGAAGGCAGTCTAATATAGGAGGGGACTATGCTGAAAAATAAATGTGCTGGGTTTTCTGAAATTGACTCCTTCTACCTTAGGCCATGAACTTACCAATCACCCCTCGTATAGTTAATTTGTCCTATTGTCATGCACAGATCATCTAAACCAGGGGGTTCTCAACCTGCGGTCCATGGACCCCTTGATTATTGGTATTGGTTCATGGCACGTAAAAGGTTGGAGGGCCCTTGTCTAAACAATTTCCCAGTTTGTCAAGCAGATTCCAGTGTTGTAAATGTACCGGAACAGCTCAGTGCAACTTATCTCCAGTTCTGAACAGCAGGTCTTCAGTATTATAGCTGGGATTGTCAAGTCTTTTACCAGTCTGGTGCTCTCAGCTATTTCTTGCAGTGAATTGAATCATGTTATCTAATCAACATTTCTGGCTGGATATTCTCTGTGATGTGTCACCTTTCTTTGGGGTTTACATGCTGATCTTCACCATCATTTCGGACATAGATGTTCTTGCT